>NW_020954571.1:10657154-10821937 GCF_900497805.2 Vombatus ursinus | reverse complement strand
TCTATCTATCTATCTATCTATCTATCTATCTATCTATCTATCTATCTGGTATACAGGGTGTCCTAAAAGTTCTAGTACAGTTTAAAACTTTAATACTTAAAACTGTTCTAGATTTTGGAGGACACTCTGTATGCATGTGGTATATGAGGCTGCTAGATGCAGTTGGACTAGTGTTAGACTAGCTGTGTTGGACTAGAAATCAGGAAGACCTCAATTCAAACACTACCTCAAACATTTACTATCTGTGTGACTGTGGACAAGTTAACCTCTCTTAACCTCTCTTTGTCTCTGTTTCCTCATCTACAAAATGGGGATAATAATAGCATCCACCTCCCACGATTTTTGTGAGGGATTAAATGAGATAGCATATGTAAAATGCTTTCATACTGGTAAATTTTTTTTTTCTCATTCTTTTTAAAAAAGAAATTTATTTATTTTTTAACCAGTTCTTATTTTTATTTATTAATTCAATGTTTTCATTGCTTTCCATTTTTTCTCTTCTTCGATTTTAAGAATTTCTATTTTGGTATTAATTAGGATTTTTTTTCATACATTGTTTTTATAGTTGTGTTAATGGCATATCCAATTCACTGATTATTATTATTTTTTCTTTTTCTTTTTGTTATTTTTTTCTTTTGTTGATTATCTTTTTTCTTTCTCTTTATCTTTTTCTTTTGTTGATAAAAAATGTTGAAATATACATTTTCACCTAAAGACTGGTTTGACTGTAACCCTAAAATTTTATTAAATTGTCTTATTATTGTCATTTTTGAGGAAATTATCTATTGCCTTACATCTCTAACTGCCTGTTAGATATCTTAAATTCAGTTTAATAGAAACTGTTCTCATTATCTTATCCCCTTACACCCTCTCCATTTTCTAATTTCCCTGTTATTGTTGAGGGTACCACCATCTTTCCAATCACCTAGGCATGTAACCCAGGTGTTATCCTTGACTCCTCACTCTCTCACTCCACCCCTAAATCTAATCTGTTACCAAGGTCTGTCAATTTTATCTTTATAACACCTCCAATATATGCTCCTTCCTCTAATACTGCCATCACAGTGGTACAGGCCCTCATCACCTCATGACTGGACTATTGCAATAGTCTACTGGTTGGTAATCCTGCTACATATCTTCCCCTACTCTATTCCATTCCCTATTCAGCTGTTGAAATGATCTTCCAAAAATACAGGTCTGATTATGTCACCCCACCCCTTACTCAGTAAACTCCGATGGTTTCCTATTACCTCTAAGATCAATTATAAAATCTTCTGTTTACATTTAAAGCCCTCTATAACTTGACCCATTTCTACCTGGTCAGTCTTCTTTTACCTTACATTTCTCCACTTACTCTATGATTTAGTGACATTGGCCACCTTACTGTTCCTTGAACAAGACACTCTATTTCTTGACTCAAGAAATTTGTTTTTGAGGTTTTTGTGCCCTAATAAATGGTCAATTATTGGAAAGGTACCATAAACATTTGAGAGCTATATGTGATCCTTTCTCTTCCCATTCAATAATTGCCAGAGGTTAGTATATCTAGCTTTTAAAATTTATAATTTATTTTTATTTATTTTAAATATTTTTTCTTTTTAAATTTTGAGTTCTAAATTCTCTCTTTCCCTCCCACCCCTCCCCTACCCATTGAGGTGAGCAAAATTTTATCAATTACGCATGTGAAATCATGCAAAACATTTCCATATTAGTCACATTTAAAAAAGCAAAAAAAAAAACTTAAAAAGCAAGAAAATTATACTTCAATTTTCATTCAGAGCTCATCACTTCTCTCTCTGGATGTATATAACATTTCTTCATCATGAATGCTTTGAAATGGTTTTGGACCATTGTATTGATGAGAGTAGCCAAGATTTTCACAGTTGATCATCATTACAACATTGCTGTTACTGTGGACAATGATCTTCTAGTTCTTCTCACTTCACTTTGCATCAGTTTATAGAAATCCTCCTTGGTTTTTCTGATCATCATTTCTTATAGCACAATAGCATTCTATTGCTGTCATGTACCACAACTTGTTCAGCCATTCCCCTATTGGTGAGCATCTCATCCATTTCCAATTATTTGCCACTGCAAAAAGAGCTGCTGTACATAATTTTATGCACACAAGTCCTCTTCCTTTTTCTTTGATCTCTTTGGGATACAGACCTAGTAGTGGTATTGCTTGGTCAAAGGGTATGCATGGTTTTATAGCACTTTGAGCATAGGTCCAAATTGTTCTCCAGAATGGGTGAAACAGTTCACAACTCCACCAACAATTTATTATTGTAGCTATTTTTTCAAACATCTGTCATTTCTGATAGGTGTGAGGCGGTACTTCAGACTTGTTTTAATTTGCATTTCTCTAATCAATAGTGATTTAGAGCATTTTTTATATGACTATAGATAGCTTTAATTTCTTCATCTGAAAACTGACTGTTCATATCCTTTGGCCATTGATCAATTGAGGAATGGCTCTTTTTTTATAACTTTGACTCAGTTCCTTGTATATTTGAGAAATGATAAGAGAAACTTGGCTGTAGAAAGTGATATTTCATTGTCTATGGTATGTTTTATCAAAATGTAGTTTCCCTGATTTTTTCTTTTAATTCGGTCTACTTTTGCTTTTGCTTTGTCTGAAATCATAATTGCTACCTCTGCCTTTTTTTGCTTCAGCTGAATGAAGCATAATAGATTTTGTTCTAGCCCTTCATTTTGACCCTGTGTGTGTCTTTCTATTTCAATTGTGTCTCTTGTTTTTTATATTGTTTAATATTTTATTTTTCCCAATTACATATAAGACAATTTTAACTTTTTTTCAAATTTTGAATTCCAAATTATCTTTTTCCCTCTCCCCCCCCATTGAGAAGGCAAACAGTTTGACATAGGTTATACATGTATAGTGATGCAAAACACATTTCCACGTAAGTCAGTCTGTGAAAGAAAACACAGACAAAAAAAAATAAATAAAGTAAAGAAAAAGTGTCTTTGATCTGCATTCAGGTTCTGCCAGTTCTTTCTCTGGAAATGGATAGCACCTTTCATCATAAGTCCTACAGAATTATCTTGGATCATTGTATTGCTGAAAATAGAGAAGTTATTCATAGTAGATCATCATACACTATTGCTGTTACTGTGTACAACATTCTCCTGGTTCTGTTCACTTCACTTTGCATGAGTTCATGTAAGTCTATCCATTGTTTTTCTGACAGCATCCTGCTCATCATTTCTTAAAGCACAATAGTATTCCATCACAATCATCTACAACTTGTTCAACCATTCCCCAATTGATGGACATCCCCTCAATTTCCAATTCTTTGCCACCACTAAAAGAGCTGCTATAAATATTTTTGTACACATAGGTCCTTTTCCTTTTTTTTTTTTTAGTCTCTTTGGGATACAGACCTAGTAGTGGTACTGCTTGGTCAAAGGGTATGCATGGTTCTATAGCCTTTAGGGCATAGTTCAAAATTGCTCTCCAGAATGGTTGAATCAGTATACAACTTCACCAATTGTATATTAGTGTTTTAATTTTCCCACATCCTCTCTAATATTTGTCATTTTCCTTTTCTGTCATATTTGCGAATCTAACAGGTGTGAGGTAGCAGCACAGAGTTGTTTGTTTTAATTTGAATTTCTCTCATCAATAGTGACTTAGAGCATTTTTAATGTGACTATAGATAGCTTTGATTACTCTGTCTGAAAACTTCCTTTTCATATATCCTTTGACCATTTATCAATTGAGGAGTGGTTCTTATTTCTATAAATTTGACTCAGTTTTCTTTATGTTTCAGAGATGAAGTCTTCATCAGAGAAACTCACTGTAAAAATTTTTTTCACAGTAATGATTACCAACTATATATTTCCCTCCATCCTATTTTCCACCTGTTTATCCTACTTTCTCTTTCCTTTTACCCTGTCTATTCTCAAAAGTGTTTTACCTCTGACTTTTACCTCCCCCAAACTGCCCTGACTTCTATCAGCTTCCTCCCACCCCTTCTCTTATCCCCTCCCTTTCCTACTTTCCTGTATGGTAAGATAGATTTGTACACCCAATTGAGTGTATATATTATTCCTTCTTTGAGCCAATTCTGATGAGAGTAAGCTTCATGTGCTCCCTTCCCCAATCCTCCCATTTTCCCCTCCACTGTAAAATCTCTTTCAGGCCTCTCTTATGACAGATAATTTATCACATTCTGCCTCTGCCTTTCCACTTCTCCTAGTGCATTCTTCTTTGCCATCCCTTAATTTTATTTTTTTTTATATAATCATACCATCACATTCAACTTACACCTCTGCTTTCTGTCTATGTGTACCCCTAACTACCCTAATAATGAGAAAGTTTTTAGGAGTTATAAATATAATTTACCTATGTGGGAATGCAAACAGTTTAACTTTATCAAATCCCTTATGATTTCTCTTTCCTGTTTATCTTTTTATGTTTCTTTTGCATCTTGTATTTGAAAGTTAAGTTTTCTATTCAGATCTGGTCTTTTCATAAGGAATGCTTAAAAGTCCTCCATTTCATTGAATATCCATTTTTAAATTTTTTTTATTAATTTATTTGGATTTATCAACAATCACTTCCATAAGCTTTTGAGTTTTAAATTTTTCTCCCCCTCCCTCTCTCCCTCCCTCCTCAAGACGACTCACAATCTGATACAGGCTATACGTATACATTCCTATTAAACATATTTTCACATGAGTGATATTGCAGGGAAGAATTAGAACCAATAGGAAGAACCACCAGAAAGAGGAAACAAAACAAAACAGAAGAAAAAAATAGCAAATAGTCTGCTTTGATCTGCATTCAAACTCCATAGTTCTTTCTTTGGATGTGGATAGCATTTCCCATCATGAGACCTTTGGAGATGTCTTAGATCCTTGTATTGCTGAGAAGGGCTAAGTCTATCAATGTTAGTCATTGCACAACATGACTGTTACTGTGTACAATCTTCTCCTGGTTCTGCCCTTGAATGTCCATTTTTGACCTGAAGGACTATACTCAGGTTTGCTGGGTAAGTGATTTTGGTTGTAATCCTAACTCCTTTGCATACCAGAATATCATATTCCAAGCCTTCCACTTCTTTAACTTGGAAGCTACTAAATGTTGTGTGATCCTTAATAAGGATCCTTACAGAGATCCTTACTCTGTGACATTTGAATTGTTTCTTTCTGGATGCTTGCAATATTTTCTCCTTGACCTGGGGCTGTGATGTTCCTGGAAGTTTTAATTTTGGAATCTCTTTCAGGAGATGATTGGTAGATCCTTTCAATTTCTAATTTGCCCTCTGGACCTAAGTAGTTTTCCTTTATAGTTTCTTAAAATATGATGTCTAGGTTCTTTTTTTGATCATGACTTTCAGGTAGTCCAATCTTAAACTAACTCTCCTTGATTTATTTTCCAGGTCATTTGTTTTTCTAATGAGATATTTCACATTTTCTTCTTCTTTTTTTCATTTTTTGATTTTATTTTATTGTTTCTTGGTGTCTCAAGGAGTCATTACCTTTTACTTGCCCAATTCTAATTTTTAAGAAATTACTTTCTACGGTGAGCTTCTGTGCCTCATTTTACAATTGACCTATTCTGCTTATAAGGAGTTCTTTACCATTAGGCCAATTCTGTTTTTTAAGGTGTTATTTTCCTCAGTATTTTTTTGTGCCTCATTGACCAAGATGTTAATTCTCTTTTCATAATTTTCATATACCACTTTCATTTCTTTTCTCAATTTTTCTTCTACCACTCATCTCTTTCTTTAACTCTTCCAGGAATTCTTGTTGGACTTGGGTCCAATTAAAATTTTTCTTTGAGGCTTTGCTTGTAGCTTTTTTCACACAGTTGTCTTCTGAGTTTATCTCTTGGTCGTCCCTGCCACAGTAGTAGCTTTCTATGATCAACTTCTTTTTTTGTGGTTTGCTCATTTTCCAGCCTATTTCTTGACTTTTAACTTTATGTTAAAGTTGGGCTCCACTCACTTGGGTGTGAGGAGGGGCTCTCCCAAGCTTCAGGATTTTTTTGTTCTGTTGTTATCAGAGCTAGTTTTATGGGGGTTTCTTTTGTCACTTCCAATGTGATAAGATCAGGGCAGAGATGTGGTCGCTGCTCTGGTCTTTACCCAGGTAGGGCTCCAGGTCCCCTGCAACCACAAGCTCTATCATTACTCTCTGACTTTGAGTTGTGACCAGGGCCCCTGCTCTCTTGCACCATGAGTGCTTCTCTTCATCCTGTTTTTCTCAAGTCTTGTGTTTGTATTTCAGATATTCTACTTAGCTCTGGTCTTTTCATCAAGAATGCTTGGAAGTATTCTATTTCATTAAAAATCCATTTCCCTGGGAGGCTGCGGTGGGAGGTGGTGGGAGCTGCCAGCTGCGGAGCCGCCGCTATGGCAGAGGAGATCAGCAAAGCTCAGACTGCCCAGCCCGGGGGAGACACCATCTTTGGGAAAATAATTCACGAGGAAATCCCAGCCAAAATAATTTTTGAGGATGACTGCTGTCTTGCTTTCCATATGTTTACCCACAAGCCCCAACTCATTTCCTGGTGATAACCTAAGAAACCCATTACCCAGAAATCTGTTGCAGAAGAAGATGATAAAAATCTTCTTGGACATTTAATGATTGTTGACAAGAAATGTGCAGCTGACCTGGGTCTAAAGAGAGGATACCGAATGGTGATCAATGAAGGTGCAGATGGAGGGCAATCTGTCTATCGTATCCATCTGCATGTCCTTGGAGGACATCAGATGAAATGGCCTCCTGGATAAACTGTTGGAATGATTTGTTTTATTTAGGGATCAAGGCAGGTTTGAAACATATATGTTAAGCTGAGTATACTTAATGTTTTCTGTGAAATAAGAAATTGGGAAATCACTTCAAAATGTACACAATAAATGATAGTTATCTGTTTCCCAGGGGAGAAAAAAATCCATTTCCCTCCTGTAGCATTTTAGTTTGTTTTGCTGAATAAGTTGTTCTAAGTTGTAAGCCTATTGCTTTTGCCTTTTTAAATATTTTATTTCTAGTTTTCCACACCTTTATAGTGGTAGCTGCTAAATCTTGTATGGTATTGACTGTAATTCCTTGGTTCTTGAACTCTTTCTTTCTGGTTCTTGAATCAGGACTTTATGTTAAGGCCAAACTCTGAGCACTCTTGGAGGGAACAGCTGGGTTTTGTTTGGTCTTGATTCGTATTCTCTAATCCTATTGCTACTTCTTCTGGATATTGAGTTCTGTGTACTTCAATGACTTCAGGGGCCACTTAGGCCAAGGATCTGCAAGCTCTCAATGTACCCAGAGGGGTCTGGCCTAGGGCAAAGTCTGATCTATTTCGTTCTGATCTGAGCTTTGTAAGCTCCTGACCCTGGTTTGGGTCTGCGTAATATAACTATGGGCTTGCCCCTGGTTGGAGCTCCAATAGATTGCTACTGGTCCCAGACTCTTGTTAATTAATTGGAAGGCTCTGTAACTTTTGAAGTGAAACAATCACAGACCCCCTTGCTTGGTCTGAGCTCTTCCCTGGTTATTCAACTGCAGGCCTCAGACTGGACTAGGAGTTGAATTCAAGACCAGACTACAGGATAAAAACCTCATAGCTGTTACTTACTTCTATTCCTATTCCTTGATCAGAACCAGAAATATTCCTTCTTCTCTCTACAATGCTACATTTGGGATAGGATTCCTCTTATTTTCTACAGAAGGTAATTTTCTCTGCTCCATCAATGTCTCTAGCAGCTATTATCTCTTGATTCAAGAAAACTAGAAAGTTGGTGGTGGAGGGCGGGCAGTTCTGAAGGGCTTTGAATGCCAAACAAAGGATTTCATATTTGGTAGAGAACCACTGGAGTTTGTTGTCATTCGTAATTCCTTTCTGAAGAGGACCAATGGCATCACGGGATGATGTCACGACTAGCAAATGAATTGGATTTAAGTGAGACAAAGTTGCACAAAGTACAACTTCCAGAGAGATCAAAGTCTAGTGGCTAGACAAAAGTCAAGAAGACTCGTGATGGCTCAGGATGCAGTGGATGACTTTGGTGTCTTTAATACCTGACCAATCTGTGAGCTCTCCACAGCACCTGCTTCAGCCATCTTCATGACCACTGGAACAATTATTCTCATTTTTCTCTTCTACCAAGGGAAGTCTTCACAAGCTTGGGGTATACATCCCCCTAACTCAGTGATGGGTTTGAGGACTGTCAGTTGCTCTCAACCTACTTTAGCCCATTTGTCAAGATGGTTTTGCTGGGGGAATGGCTGCTGCACATGCTACAGCTTGGACACCAAAGATGGAAAAGCTGCCCTGAAAAGGGCTCATTAAGCAGTCACACCAGAGGTGCTAGTCCTCCCTGAATACCCTATACATTTCATTGAGGGATGACATGGTCAGATCCTGCTATACTTAAAAAAATAATGCAACTAGAAAGGGCTATAAGAGAGGAAAGAAACAGAAGAGCATTGATTTGAGCACACATTTACATAAAAGATGGGTCCCTGAGGAGTGAAATCTGTGTACCCACACAGCCCCCCAGGGAAACTTTTGGCCCCAGAGATGGCAGGCATGGAGAAGCAATGATAGAGCCTCTTGGCACCAGAGATAGAAACTAAGGACAGGCAGATATTCCACTTATTTTTCTCTAAGCTAAATTTTGAATTTATATACTAGACCCTGGGATTTGAGGTAGTGGGAAGGGTAGTAGCCCAAGTATAGCCCAAGTAGCCAAGTAGTTTGAGAGCTCTCTAATGAACTACAGGAACATGGAGTAGCATGAAAAAAAAAGCAAAAACATAAACAACCTGTGCTTACTCAATCATCTCTGAAGCAGCCACTGGCTGGTAGCTTGAGAGTTTCACCATCTAGTGGCCAAATTATATACTACATTTCCTTGCTGGGTAATGCATGTAATTAAGAAACTCAGGTTCTCCTGATTCCTAGTCTGGTGCTCTATCCACTGTACCACCCAGCTGCCCCCTTCCCCCCCACCTCCTTCAATTCAATCTACTTCCAATTCAAATTCAACTGCTGCTTCATGTGATTCACACCAGTTTAGTTCAAACAATATTTATTCTTCTCATCTTATGAGGCAAGAATGGAAGAGAGCACAACACATGAAAAATCTCTCAGGTTAGAGCTCATGGGGTTCATTAGGCCAACACTAAGACCAAAGGTACCACCTCCATGTGAGCCAATCAACAAGTAATTATGAAGTCAGTCAGTGATCAATAAACATTTAAGTCCCAGACACTGGAGATACAAACACACAGAAAAAAAGGACAACCCCTGCCCTCAAGGAGTGTACATTCTACACATACATAATAAATACAAGGTAATTAGTAGAACAGAAAAAGCATTTAAGTGCCTACTCTGTGCCAGGCACTATGCTAAATGCTTTACAAATATTATCTCATTTGATCTTCATAACAAACCTGGAAGGTAGGTGCTGTTGCCTCCATTTTGTAGTTGAGGAAACTGAGGCAAGCAGAGGCCACTTGGCTCTCACACAGCTAATAAATCAAATTTGACTTTGGGTCTACCAGGCTCCGGGTCCAGTGCTCTGCCTACTATGGTACCACCTAGCTGGGTGAGATACCATGAGTAGCTGGGGGGATCATGAAAGGTTTCAAGTAGAAGACAATAATTTAGCTCAATTCTGAATGAAGCAAATGAAGGATTTTAAGAGGCAGAGGTAAGGAGGTAATATATTGTAGGCAGCTAGGTGGCATTACTTTGCATGGAGCCCTGGACCTGGAGTCAGGAAAACTTGAGTTCAACTCACTAGTTGTGTGACCCTGGGCAAGTCACTCGGCCTCTGCTTGCCTCAGTTTCCTCAACTACAAAATGGGGGTAATACTAGTACCTACCTCCTAGGGTTGTTGTGAGGATCAGGTGTGATAGTATTTGTAAAGTATTTTACAAATCTTGAAGAGTTACATAAATGCTAACTACAATAACGATGATGATGATAATGATGGTGATGATGATGATTCTACAAGATGGGAGACAGAGGTAGTTGAATGTAAGGAACAGCTGGAAGGCCATTTTGGCTGTAGAGTGGTGAAGGGAAGAAACATATATATGTATATATATATATGTGTGTGTGTGTGTGTGTTTATATATGTATATATATGTGTTTGTGTATATATATATGTGTGTGTGTGTTTATATATGTATATATATGTGTGTGTGTGTGTATATATCACAAAGCTGAAAAGTTAGGTTGGGGCCAGACTATGAAAAATTTTAAATGCTAAAAAGAGAGTGGAGGTTCAATTTTAGAGCTGATAGAGAATCAATCACTAGAGTTTGCCGAATAGGAACGTGACATGGTCTGACTCATGCTTAAAGAAAGTCCCTTGGGCAGCTGAGTCCCTTGGGCTTGCCTCTTCAAGTTGAGAGGTCCATTAGGAAGCTCTAGCATTACCTCAGGTGAATGAAGATGATGAGGACCTGTCAGTATTATGTGAAAGAATCCTTGTTCACTGGAGAAAGACTGGACCGCAGGCCTGGTTTGCCATCTCATTCGTAGATTAAGAGCTGGAGAGGGCCATCTCCAGTCATCCTGATCTATATCTTACCACTGGACCCAGATGGCTCCAGAGAAAATGAGGCTAGTGACTCTGCACAGCCCTCCCTCACTTAAATCCAATTCGCTTGCCCATCATGGCATCACCACTCTGATGTCATGGTCTGAAGGACAAACAACAACAATTTAATTGTGTGTTACCTGCTTTTTTCCCTAGGTTTCAGAAAGCAGGCAAACAGCCAGGTATGTGTAGCTATTGCCATAACAGCACCCACCAAGTGTGTATGCCTAACCCATGCCACTGGCACATATTCTTATTCCACAATTCCCCATTTGGGATGTTTGTGCTACCATAAGTCATATTGCAAAGAATATTTGTTATATATAGAACCTTTATTTCTTGACATTGACCTCCTAGGGGTATATGCCCAGTAGTGAGATTACTGGGTCAAAGGATACATAGGAATAGTTTAATAATGTTCTTGCATAATTCCAAGTTGTTTTACGGAACAGTTTAACCAGTTCATAGCTCCAATTGTCTAATGTACCTAACTTTCCACAGCCCCTCTGTCGTTGTTTCTATCATCTTCAAAAACTTGATGGTATGACATAAAACCTCAGAGTTTTAAAATTTTACATCTCTCTTATTATATCATCTTTGGAACAATTTTTCATATATTTAACTTGTGCATTTCTTCATCTGGACATTTTACATTCTTGGACCACTTATCTATTCAGGATTGGCTTTTAGTTTTATGTATTTGTGTCAATTCCTTATGTATGTTAGCTCTCTATTTTATGACTCCATCAAATTAACCCTGAAGGCTAATTAATTAACAGTAAGTTAATTAAGTGTCAGTGGGGATTTCATAACCTTCATAGGGAGTGACTTTCAAAGGCAGGTTAAGTATATCTGTTTACCAAGTAATTTCACATTTGTTGTTGTTCTGTCACGTGTAACTCTTTGTGACCCCATTTAGAGGTTTCTTGGCAAAGATACTGGGGTGTTTTGCCATTTTCTTCTCCAATTCACTTTATAGATGAGGCACTGAGGCAAACAGGGTGAAGTGACTTGCTCAGGGTCACACATCTAGGAAATGTTTGCAGTCAGATTTTAACTCAGGAAGATGAGTCCTCCTGACTCCAGGTCTTGTGCTCTATCTACTGTGCTAGTGTTAGTCATGCTTTCTACATCAGTTATATTCTGTTCTGTGACGCCTTCATGTAAGAAGCCTAGTGCAACATAGGATACTTCTATGAGGAGATTTCCAGATACCTCCAGATAAAGGTCAAGGCCCTATAGTTACATCAGGTTTGTTAGGGGATTCATTCGATTGATCAGGGACCCCCCTGAATGCTATATACTTGCCTACTGAATTCTCTTATAAAGTAAAATGTAGTTCCACTTAACTTCTCCTATTTCCTTTTGCTATTTCTAACGGAAAATCAGTCTTTTAAATAAATATACATATAATCAATTGAAACTTGCATGATGATTTTAAAACCATGTTTTGTTTTTTGTTTTGTAGGCAATTGAGGTTAAGTGACTTGCCCAGGGTCACACTACTAGTAAGTGTCAAGTGTCTGGTCTGAGGCCGGATTTGAACTCAAGTCCTCCTGACTTCATGGCTGGTGCTCTATCTACTGTGCCACCTAGCTACCCCTCAACAGGAATATTTGAATGAAATAGTTGCATGCCCATTTCCTCCCCTGAAAAATATGTTCAGTTTTACTGGGTAGATGATTCTTGGTTGTAATCCAACCTCCTTTACCTAGCTGCCCCCTCATGTTTTCTTTTTTAAAATATTATTTATTATTTTTAACAACAATTTTTAAAATTTGAATTCCAAGTTCTCTTCCTTCCTCCAGTCCTTCCCCCACCCATTGAGAAAGCAAGCAATATATCAATTATACATGTGAAATCATGCAAAATATATTAGCCATTAAACCATATTTTCGATAGCTTCCATAACATACTTTGTTTCCCTGGTAAATTTATCTGGTTCCCTGGTGATACAGATATTTTTCTATCATTAAGATTTAATGGCTTATAACTTCACTGACTTTCCTTGTATCAGAGATTCCAATAATAAAAGAGAAGCAATATTGTGTAGTGCATAGAGGGCTAGTCTTTTAATCAAGAAGACCCAGGTCCAAGTCCTGCCAATGACCTGACCATAAACAAGTCACAACCTCTCAGTATTTCAGGAAACTCTAAAATTGAAAGTCTCAAGGATAATGAAACCTTTGTTCTGTGAAGTCTGGATTCAGTCAAAGGGCCTCACCTGAGGACCCAGAGGGCCACACGTGGCCTCAGGTTCCCAACCCCTGGTGTTGGGGGTTTCTACATGTCAGGTTCTCTATACTGATTAAATTCCAGGTCAAGATAACACTTCTCCCCCACCTACTGACATAAATAAATTATTCCAAAATTTTTTTCACTAATAATCTTAATAATCAAAATATGTGGTAGAGGGAGACTATGTAGCTTAGTGGAAAGAGCATAAGATTTGCCCGCAAAGGACCTGTGTTTGAATTCTAGCTTCGTGACTTACTACCTGTGTGACCTTGAGGCAGTCACTTACTATCTCTGGTCTTATTTCTTCATTTATAAAAAGAGTCAGTTAGACTAGATTATCTTTAAAGTCTCTTCTAGCTCTAAATCATTTGATTCCATTAATTAGGCAGATGTGAATATATGGTTCATAAATACAGGTGGCCTCCCATTTTTTTTTCTTTTAATAACATCCTTAGGAGATAGTAACAGCACAGGGAATTTTGGATCAAAACTTATGATCAGTTTAGTAACCCATTGTTTAATGGATATATTTTATAGACCTTCTAATATAAATTCAGAGTGGTCACAGAGAACCTGGTAAAAGATGCAGTTAAAGCTGAAGCTGCTAATGAAAGGGCCAACACAATTTTGGGTACCCCCAGGAAACACAGCAGAAATGCTTCTCCTCTTGTGTAAAATGATAGTGTGCCCACACCTGTAGTCTTATGGACAAGAGTGTCACTTGAGAAGGATGTGATGGAGGAGCTCCCAGGGAAAGTAAGGAGGAATGGAGGGATAGGAGTGGGCACAGGGAAAGGAATGACCTTATAAGAATAAACAAAAAGACTTTTCATCCTGGAAAAGCAAAGAGGGGATATAATCTAGTGCTGATTGGTGAATGGATGAAGGACTTTGTACAATCTGGAAATACTAGGACAAAAAAAGATTTTCTGATTCTGACCCCACCCCCTGTGAAGCTGGAGAGAAAGTGGGAAACTAGGAACAGATAAAGGAAAGTCCTCACAATGAGCAGTGAATTATGGAACTTCTTTTTAAAAAATCAGGCTGATTTCAGCGATGTCAAACATGAAGCCTTTGGTGGCAGCATTCCTGAGTGCAACCTGAACCAGATTAAAATATAATTGGGAAATATTTAATAAAACAAGTAAAAATATGATAAAAACAGATAATGTTACATTTTAAAATTGTCAATATGTGACCCATAGGAATTCTTATGTGTGGATTAGTGGCTCCCATTTCTATTTGAGTTCAACACCATTGATCTAGGGAACTCCCTGTGGAAGAACTCCTACTAATGGAGATCTCCACCTACTCTGTAACTTGAAGGCTTTCAGTAGGGGTCTTTAGCCCTTTTCTCATCATGGACTTCTCTGGTAGTCTGGAAAAGCCAATAGCCCTTCTCTCAGAATTATGTTTTTAAGTAATTGAAGGAAATGCTAAATTTCAGTTAGAGGTTAGTGAAAATAAATATATGTATATGTATATGTACATGGATATGGATATGGATATGTATGTGTATGTGTGTGTGTGTGTGTGTGTATCAGGGGCAGCTAAGTGGCATGGTGGATAGAGTGCCAGACCTAGAGTCTGAGGAAGACTCATTTTCCTGAGTTAAAATCTGGCCTCAGACACTTATTAGCTGTGTGACCCTGGGCAAGTCATTTAACCCTGTTTGTCTCAGTTTCCTCATCTGTTAAATGAGCTGGAGAAGTAAATGGCAAACCACCCCAGTATCTTTGCCAAGAAACCTCCAAATGGAATCCCAAAGAGTTAGACATGACTGTATGTATGTGTGCATACATATATACATACATATATACACACATACACACACATATATTTACCTACCCAAGTTCATGGACCCTCTGAAGTCCATCCACAGACCCTAAGTTAAGAACCCCTCTCCTAGAGGGTTAGTTGCTTATGGAACTCAGAGGTTAAATGACTTGCCCAAGGCCACGCAATCAGTATATAGGAGAAGTGGTATTTGAACTCTGGTCTTCCTGACTATGAGGCTGTTTCTCTCCACCATAACTTCTGCACACAAAAATGTGACAGAAACAAGAAATACATATGGGGCATGAAAAAGTTTGGATACATTTTTGAAGGACAGAGCCATGAAATTGGCATAATGGAAAAAATAAAACCTCAGGAATTAGGACCTTGGACAGAGAATCATAACACTTGGGTTCAAATCTTGGCTCTGTCCTAGATTATATAACTTTGGGAGAGTACCTCGCTGTTCTCAGCTGTAACATAGCACCCCTCCAGGACCTAAGAGTAGAGTCAGAACTCTTGGTTGCAGATTGGATCCCTTATCAGGTGACTGGCTACTGCTTCCAGGTTCAAAAGTATTCTGTGGTACTGTACTATTAAAACTATAGCTTACAGTCCCATATATTTACCTTTAATAGTTATCCAGTAGATACAATTAGCTCAAATAATAATGGTACACTCTGGGCAAGTCACTTAACCCCCAATTGCCTTGCCAAAAAAAAAAGAAGAAAAATGGTACACTCGAAGACAGTAGCTGTAAAACATCTGCATATACTTTGGGTGCAATCTCCCACAAATACAATAAGAAGAGAGCGCATATATGAAGTCCATGGCCCTGATGTCCTTTCTCTTCCCATGATATTGTTATGCTTCTCCTCCAGCTGCAGTAACTATTGGGTGCAATTGTGCATCTAGGCTTCCTGGGTCTACTCCTCTCTCAGGCTCAACTCCCAAATGCCAGGGCTAATTCAATCCATAGCTGGCTCTTTTCTGTTGCCAGGGGTTGCTCTCTTTAGATCTGCCTCCAAAGACCCGGCTGTCTCTACTGGGCATGCTGTCTCTCATTTGGACGGTCAATCTGATAGAAAATGCAATGGTGGAAAAGGAGAGATCCCACCCTCCCTGGAAGAGATGCTAGGAGAAAAACAATCTCCCCTCCAGAGCTGGGCTTTTCCTCCACTGCTGTTCTTATTTACACTGCCTAAGGTCACCTACTCCTTGAAACTGCTTCCGGCTTCAACTATCTCCAAGTTGGCAAGCTAGCTTTTAAAAAGATTCCCAGGGCATAGCTAATCTTTGGCCAGTAAGCTGTTCTGCAGTCATGGAGGAGAAAACTTCTTCACAGTTCACGGAGGGAAACAATATAGCTTAAGCCCTGCCGTTCCCTTAAGATATGAACATAACTGTGTTGCGTTGTGTCAGTGACAGGCTCCTGGGGTGATTCTATGGCAGGAGGGACAGGGGGAGGGGAATTATTCACCAAGCCTCCTGCTCAACTCAACTATCCACTTTAGTAAAATGGATTAGATTGTTTTAGAAGCCCTTTACAACTCTGACTCAGTATGAAAACAACTACTGAAAGAATTTGGGATAAACCAGACTTTTCAGACTGATTCTGGAAGAATGATTGGCCATTTTTCTTGGAGTTTTCCTTTGGGGTTGCTACTTGATGAAGGTTCTGCAGGTTTAGCCCACAGTTTTGCAAATGAGTAACTCTTTGTTCCCTGCCTTCTTTATCACTATGAATATTAATTTCCTGATATATATTTTTGGAGAATGAGAAGGCACTGCCCTTCCCTAGTTTTCCTCGTTCTCTCTACAGACCAGGAAGCCATTTGGCTCTTGGTCTGGGGCTACACTGGGTGCTATGCTAAGGACAGGTGATAAAGGTAAAGTGAGATGGGAGTCATTATGAGTGTATTTTATAAATCCATTCATTTTCTCCTGACTTCCCTTGGTGAAGGTGATGCGGTTTGGGGTTGCTTGGAACCCCAAAATATCAGGGTACAGGTGGTGTTGTCCTGGAATGAATTCATCTACTCAAACCTTCCAGTCTAGCGACATGCTTTATTGTATCGCCTATAGAATGGGCAGTGTTCTTAGTGAACCTGCGGCTTAATGGGGGTGAGACTGATGCTTATATACAAAAGGGACAATGAAAGGATCTGCATGGGATTAATGAGTGGTAAATAGACTGTGGTGGGTCAGGGGGCAACAGTGAAAGTAATATCTTGTAGGCTAATTAGGTGATATTAATGGGATTAAGGAGTGGTCTATATGCAAGTAGTCAGGGGTGGGCCAGTTGCTCAGGGTGGAGGCATCAGTGATCTGGGCTGCTGATACGCATGGGAAAACTCTGGGCCTGGGCTGCTTTCAAAGATGTGGTCTTTTCCTTTTAGGGGTCCAGGTCCCATCACCCCATCAAAGGGGATGATAAATCTTGCACTGCCTGCAACATAGGGTTGTTGAGGGGAATTAAATGAAATACTGGGAAGTGCTGCTATATGAATATCAGCTTTTACTCTTATTATTGGCCTTGCCTGAGCTGGGGGAGCTTACTTCCAGAACAATCGTCATTTGTGTAGTGGGAACAACCCTAGACTTGGAGTCAGGGGCCCTTGGTTCCAATTCCAGATTGATCTCTAGTCAGCTATGTTAATGGGGTTGGGATCTGGGCTAGAAAGGAAAAACCCTGGACTTTCCCACTTGACCAAATCTCTGGCATTCCCCTGAGGCTAGAATCCCATCAACTGGCCTTTCATTGTGGCTATGCCCAATCTCCCAATTCTGTTACACTTAACCTAACCTAGCCCTCCATTGTCTTATCTCCCTATGGCCCCTGGCCACTTCCCACCCTTAATCCTAGCTGGACTCCATTCTCCCTTGGCCTGGTGGTCCAGGTCCCTGGCATTCTATTATCTCACAGTCCCGGAAGACTACTTGGCCACTCCTAGATCTCTCCCACAGTCTTTCTGTATATAAGGTCCATCTTGTCTCCATTAAGGTGCTCAGATTTCTAAAATCTAGTCACTGCTCAGATTCCTTAAGAGTCTGCCCAATATGACGAATGTCCTAATAAACGTTGTCTTTGGTTAAAAGAAGGCTTGGGTTGAATTCTTTTGAGCAGGACCCGAATGTTGTGATTTTGGGGTCCCAGCACCCCTAAACCCTTAAGTCTCAACAATGTTATCATGGGCAAATAAATCACTCAACCTCCTGAGCTCTGTTTTTCCATCTCTGAAATAAGAACAATACATCTGTCATATCTCAAAGGAAAGTTAGCATCCAACCAGGTCATATATACTCATGGGCTAGAACACTGGACTGGCAAACATTATTAATTTTTACATGGCTTTATACTTTCTAAAATCTTTTCATACAATTATCTTATTTGATCCTCTCAGCAGCTCTTTGAAGGAGTTAAAGGAGAGAGTTATTATCCCCATTTAATAGATGAATAACCTGAGGCTAAGAGAGAGGAAGACTGCCCAAGGTCACAGAGGAAAGTTACTGCAGAGCTGAGATAGGAACCAAGGTTTTCTGCTTTTTCTCCCCCGTTTCTCTTTTGTGGTTTATGCTCTCGATGCAAGCCAACTCTGGACTTCTAGACAAGCATCCCGTCGCCAGCTCTAGGCCAACATGGCCTAGATGGGGGAATCCCTTATTTCTGCATAAGATTGCCTACATCTCAATCTCTCCGGCTCTATCACAGCCCCTTTAAGAGGAGCCCCACCTCTTCCCCAACTAGCTTGTCAATCAACACCCTGTAGCTAATAGAAAATGAGAGCAGCAACGCTTCCCGCCTCTTAACCTTGGGGGCGGAAACCTTACAACTCAACCACACTACGGAGTGCGGGTAGTGGGCGGGTGGAAGGAAGGCGGGGATCGAGATGCCGGTTAATCTCCTCCTCCTCTTCATTGGCTCACGACTGGAGAAATCGCTACTCTCATTGGTCTCAGTCGATGTCCATTAAGGCTGCAGGTCCCGCCCCGCCGGCAGGGTATCAGGGTTCGGCTGCGCGGCGGGGGAAGGAGACGCTGCCCTTCCGAAGCGATGGAGCTCCCGGTAAGGGCTGGGGGAGCTCGTCTCTGAGGCTCCCGAGCACCCCCCGCAGCCACTCTTATTCTGAGCCGTGGTAGCGGCCGCACTCTGCAGGGCTGGCCGGGCAGGATGCAACCACCGAGCTGCCGCGGGCATGGGTCCGGGTGAGAGGGGACGAAGGATCCCGAGCCTGTCAGGAGGTTGGGGGGACCCGGGGCCTGGGAGCAGAGATCAGGGCCGGGATGGGGCTGGGGGAGAGCGCCTTGCCTGCCCTGCTACCGGGGGGCAGGCGGGGGACGGTTCAAGGTGGGGGGCTAGGCCCCGGGGGTGGGGCTAGGCCCGGGGTGTGGGGCTCCAGGAGGTGGGGAAACTTGCAGGAGGGGAGGAGTGAGAAGGGCTGGGGGAGATCTCTGCTTGGGGGGTCCAGGGGGAACGACTCAAGGTGGGGAGGCTTGCATGGGGGGGATGCGGGGGAGAGCCCTGCTCTGCGGGGGTCGGGGAACGATAGCTTAAGGCGGGGGTCTAGGGGCTCAGGGAGAGGTACACTGGAGGTGGGGGGGCTTGCTGGGGTGTCATGGGGGGCTGGGGCAGAAGGCTAACTGGAGGTGGTTAAGCATTTGGGAGGGGGTTGGCTCCAGGTGGGGGAGGATTGAGTAGAGGCTCACAGGAGGAAATGAGGAAAGGGGTGCTGGGAAGTAGTAGCTTTTGGGGGTGACTGGGGGAAAGGCAGTTGGGAGGGGCGTGGCCCAAGGTCAAAGTATAAGGAGGAGGGTAGATTTGTAGTAGGGGCGAGGCAGGCGTTCTTCGAGGTAAATGAGGGGATGTGTTTCTTAAGTGGAAGAGGGGGGTGATGGGGAGGTTACAGGAAGAGTTCTTTGAAGAAGGATGAAGGTTGAAGTGGGGGGGATTAAGTGTAATGGGGCTGGAGGAGGTATGGGGTAAGGGATCTGGGGGAGAGCTATCTGAGATGGAATGGCCTTGAGCAATGGTACGTGGGCTAAGAGTATATTAGGTGCCCTGGAATGGGGGTGGGGCACAAGTAACCTGAGTAAAAAAGTAACCTGGGAAGGGATTGGCATTGTGAAGAATGACACCCAGATGGGGAGGCTGTCATGGCAAAGGAAGTACTCAAGTCATAGATGACTGAGAAAAAAGGTACCTGGCCTGGGATAGTTACTACAGACCTCTCTGCTAAGACATCCTGCATCAGGATTTGGGATCTGGTGGGCCCATCCCCCAACTATTGGTTGTGCTAGCTATGAATTTAGTCATTGGAGAGCAATGTACAGCCCTCTAGATGCTAGTCTTGGGGTACAGTACTTGTGCCTCTAGACACTGGCTTTGATATGGGATATTCTGAGAGAATCCTCTGAGAGTGAATGAATGGTGTAGTGGAAAGGGCTTTGGATTTGGATTCAGAGGACTTGGTTTCATATGCAGGATCCCCTAATTACTAGTTGTGTGACCCTGGACAAGTCATATTTTAGTTCGGAGCCTCAGTTTCCTCATCTGTGCTATGAAGTGCTTAGGCTTTGAAGTACTTTCTAGCTCCAAATCTTATCAGTAGTGTCCAGCTCCTAAATTTCCTTGTGGTAGGTGATAAGGTAGCCATCTCTTTCCCCAGTCTCCTAGTATTCACTATCTAATGCCTGAATCCTGATTATGGTCATTCAGGGCGAAAAAGCAGCTGTTCCCCTTTACTTGTCTAGGTTTCCCTTTTACACAGTCTACAGCTTAACACTCTTGTCACCTGACAGATGGTATACCTGTTTTGGCCTTAGATGACCTTCAGGATCCAGTGGTCCTCCAAGAGTTGAGAGCTGTGATGTTTTTTTGTTTGGGGGTGGGAATAGGGGGAGACTGGGCTCTTGAAAGAAGGATCTGGAGCCTCTGTGGGAATTTAATGACCTCTTCTTCTAGAAGGTCCTGACCTGGATCCGTGGATGCTTTTAGTGGCTCTTTTAGTTTAAATTGCCTCAGCAGTCATGGGAATAACAGTTCAGGTCTTAAGTACCTTGTTTTTATAATTATATAATCAGATAAGGAAGGGCCTTCTAGAGGTTATCCATCTCTGTCCATGACCTCTATTGGAAGAGCATTAGATTTGTAGTCTGGTTCAAATCCGTGATAGTACCTTCTAAACATTTGACCTTGACAAATCACTTAACCTTTCTGGGTCTCAGTTTTCTCATATGTAAAATGAGGGGATTGAATTCGATTTCTAGATTTAAAGTTATTTTCCAGATAATTCAGGTAAAATATTTGCTTTTCTCTGAGCTATTTCCATACATTGTTTATACAGGAGCCAGACACATTCAGTTGTCTGGCATCTTTAACTTTGAGAGCCAGTGTTGAATAGTGGAAAGAATAATAACTTGAAATTTTACAAGGTGTCATGGGGGTAGATCTAGAGTTGGAAGAGACCTAAGAAGACATCTAGTCTAATCTTTTCATTTTATAGATAAAGAAACTGAGGTTCAAGAATTTTTAACTTGCCCGAGGTAATATAAATAGTAGGCTTCAGAGGTAAAATTTGAACTCAAGTCTTTTGATTCCAGAGCCCATGCTCTTTCCATTGCACCACCCTGCATCCTACATTATATATGTTTTCTCCCTTGGAATTGCCTGCAAGGTGGGTATTTACAAGTATTTTTATCCCCATTTTACAGATGTGGAGACTGAAACTCAGGTTAAATGACTTGCCCATGGTCACTCAGCTAGTAAATATCAGAGATGGCATCTGAATCCCAGGGTTCTTGACACCAAGCTCAATACTGATCCATTACACTATGTGATTCTACTCCTTGTCTCAGCCCTTTGGTAGAGTGGTAGACTTCAAGTAAAGAGAGACCCTAGCTTGGACCTTGACCCTGACCGTGCCTAGCTGTGTGGCTCTGGCTGGGCAAGTCACTAAGCCTCTTGGGGCCTCCTCATCTGAATAATAACATCAACTTGTTCTTTGTGGAGAAAGTTCTTTTGTAGACCTCAAGTGTTGTATAAGTGGGAATTATCGAGGTTATAGTTGGGCTGGTTCCTAAAATAGTCATGTGATAAAATGCCGGCAATTTTTTAGTGCTTATAGCACAGTGCCTTGAATGGAATAAGCAATTAATAAATCTTGTTGACTAACTGACAAAATGACTGTGTCATTATTTCCGAGAGCCAAATCGCTAACATTTATCTCCCATTCACGTGTGATAAGTCATTTGTCCTTGATGAGTAACATTTGATCACCAGCCTGAACACATAGGACCCTAACCTGGTGTTTATTATGCCTGCTCTGCTTCAGAGTAAGGTTGTTCCCTGTGATCTAAGGTCTCTGTACACATTTAAGAAGTCCAGGGTGGGGGGGTGTGTGTGATAGAAGTAGCTTTCTAAGAGGTAGTATAAGATCTCTGTGGATCCAGACTTGGTATATTGAAAGTCTGAACTTAAACAAGCACCATGGTATAACTTGCAGGTCCGTGTCTCAGGAGGCCCTGCAATCTTATAGGAGTCCTTACCATGCAGTTGGCTTTTAGGTTTGCAGATCACAGTTCTCCCTGGTCTGGTCTCATCTGGCTTTAGGGCCTTCTTCCCAGGAGCCTTCTCTATCTAGGACAAACACTCTTTTCTCCCATGAAGCACAGTTCAGGGATTTAAGAATGTTCCCTTTGCCATAGCCCCATAGTCCTTCCAGCCTAGTGTTTTGTCTCAGATGGGTGTATCAAAGAATGCTTCCCTTGCTTGGGGCTAGGGAGATTCTGAGAACTTTTTGGAAATCAGGGAATATGTCTAGAGGAGTTGCTTCCTTAGCTTTCTCCCTGGCACAGAGTACTGTACATGCAGCCCTTGTGCTAGTGGTGATAGTGCCCAGGCTGTTTGGTGTTTGATCCCAAGAGAGAAAATTCTTTGTTTGTTAATAGAACTTCAGGTGACTTATCCTGACTCTAGAATAGTTAGGATTTCCCCAGTTTTCACTGACTCTTACATTGTCCTTGTAGCTCTGCAAAGGCACATTGGCACTGGAATCTCCCTTTAGTAATGAGAATGTGACTGTGGCCCTGTGGGCAGTGAGTTGAAGCATTCCTTCAAGCCATTCCCATTGTGGGACTTGGGGTTCCCACTCTGGGGCACTCTCAGCTGCAGCTCTAACCCGGGATGGCTTTCCGAAGAACTGAAGGCATGTCCGTGATCCAAGCTTTGGCCATGACAGTGGCAGAGATACCCGTGTTTCTCTACACGACCTTTGGACAGGTAAGAAACAAAGTTTCTGATGTTTCTTTTTTCCACTATGTTTAGCTCCCAATACTCCATGAGCAGCAGGCAGAGAGGACCAGAGCCATCTTCTTTCCTCCTAAGTATGTCTTAGCATGGAGGTAGCAAATAGGATTATAAAGAACTGGAAGGAAAGAAAAAAAAGAACTGGAAGGGAAGGGACCTTAGAAGCCATCAAGTCCAACCCTCTTATTTTACAGATGAGGAAAACTGAGGCATGGAGTGGTTAAGTTATTTGCCCAAGGCCACACAGGTAGTAAGTATCTGAGGCAGGATTCGTACTTAGGTTTTTCTGACCCTAGCTACTAACCTCTGATAACTCCTGCCTAGCAAAGCTTCTGTGGCAATGGAAAGAACAGTGGATTAAGATTTGAGAGTGTTGGATAGTTTTTAGCTCTGCTACTTAGTACGTGTGTGATTTAGAAAAGGTCACTTTAAGCCTCCGTTTTTTCATCAGTTAAACGGGGATAATATTTGCCCTGCTAACTCCATTACACTATAGTGAGGATCAAGTGAATTGTGAAAGCACTTTGAAAAGAGTGAAATGCTAATCAAAATTTGAAATGTTGGCATTTTTGATATTAGTTAATGAAGATGGAAGAATTCTAGCCCAACCCTATGATTGAGATCCTGTCTAGTACCATTTGACTTCCTGAATTCCTCTTCTTGCTAATTAATTAGCATTTATAAGAATCTTAAAACATAATTTTAAAATTGAACGATATTTACTTCTAGGGAGATCGTTGAGTTCCTTTCTAGAAGTAGATGCCACTCAATAGTGGGATTAGGGGTGGGGAGAGTAGTTCCTCTGATAGCTCAGATCCCTGTCTGGGAAGCTGTAGTCCCGGTGGGAGTTTTTCATTGAACTCTTTCTTCCCTACTTCTGGGGGCAGTCGGCATTTTCTCAGCTACGACTATCTCCGAGCCTGCGGAAGGTGCTCTTTGCTACAGCGCTAGGGACAGTGGCCTTGGCTTTGGCTGCCCACCAACTGAAGCGGCGTCGGCGACGGAAGAGACAGATTGCCCCTGAGAAAGGAGGCGGGAAGCCTGGAACTGTTCCTATCCCAGTCTTTATGGCCAGAAGGGTTCCATCAGTGAAGAAAGGTAGGTTTTGGGTACCGGAAGCCAAGGTACCCCGGCACCCCAAGAAAGGTTGTGGTCTGTGTGGGAAATGGGTTGAAGTAGAGACTGAAAAAAATAACCGTGGCTGGGTTTCCAGATATCTGGGCTGCCTGGAGATAGAAAAGGATTTGTTCTGTAAAACTTGGACTTTTATCCTTTTATTAAGGGGATTTGTTCTGGGAAGGGCCACACCCAAGGACCTGGAGGGCCACAGGTGGCCTCAGGGCCACAGGTTCCCCCACCCCGAGAGCATATAGTATCACATGGAAGGAAGTCCTAGAAGACTAGAAAGGTAAATTGTGGGGGCTCAGATGTCAAGCACGTGCATTTAGACTTAGGAGGCAGCAGAGGAGTCACTGAAGAGTTTTGAGTAGAGAAGTATTGTGGCCAGCCCGGTACATCAAGAAAGATTAACTGGACGGACATAAAAAGATTGAAAGGGTAGTGGGGCTGGGGGAGGAAGAAAGGAAGAATAGGGAGACTTTCGATTTCTGGCATCAACTTTCCCTGCCGTTTTCTATTACACAGGCTATTCCAGCCGAAGGGTCCAGAGTCCCAGCAGCAAAAGCAATGACACCCTGAGTGGCATTTCCTCTATTGAACCCAGCAAGCACTCAGGCTCCTCTCACAGCCTGGCCTCGGTGAGGACTCCTCTTGAATATTCTAGCTCTGTCTCAGGAGTACGTGGGCATTTTAGATCAGGAAACTGGGTGATTTAGTGGTGCAGTCCAAGGGTACCACCTTGGCTTTGGACTGAGTCAGGCTGACCAGAGATGGTGGCTGAACAGCATTGATCTCTTTGGCCTTTTAATTAAAACAAGCATATATGTTCAGAGCCACGTTAGTCACTGAAAAATAAAAGAACAGGAGAAGTTCCTTATAGTTTACAATCTAGATGGGGAAATAGAGACAAGTCAGATGTTAAACTAGGTTCTGTCAGTGTAGTTCAAACTTTGGAATTACAAAGAACAGGGTGGATTGTGATTGCCAGGGAAGGTAGTAGAGGTGAGACTTAAGCTGGACTTCCAAGGAGGAGAGAGGAGACAAAAGCTGTTTGAAGGAAAAAGCATAAGCGAAGACACAGACAAGAGTGAAAGACCAGTGTTACTGTGGCAGAGTCCATGGATAGGTAGTGACCACATTGTACCACATTGTGGAGGACCTTGAATGCCAGAATGAAGAATTTACCAGCACCTCATAGAGTATCCAG
Source organism: Vombatus ursinus (assembly GCF_900497805.2). Classification (NCBI taxonomy): domain Eukaryota; kingdom Metazoa; phylum Chordata; class Mammalia; order Diprotodontia; family Vombatidae; genus Vombatus; species Vombatus ursinus. The sequence goes on along the minus strand of NW_020954571.1, from coordinate 10,796,711 downwards.
CTTAGCTCTTTTTACTTCTCTAACACCATTTGGGAAGCGGGTGATAAGAAGTTGGGTTCTGGTGATCTGGGTTGTGTTGAAGATGGGCCATGTGTTAACTGTGCATGTGTTGGATGGTACTTGTCTGGAAGCTTTTAAAAATGTGCAGACCTTTGTTTTCTAACAGTTGAGAGTATCATAAAACAAAACCCTGCTGTGCTCTGGGTCCAAGTATTTGCTGGGTGCAGTAAAAGTGAATCTATTCTGGTTGTGGAAGTCATGGATCTGGGTCAGATCCTTATCTTAAAAGGCCTAGAAGGTTTTAGGCCTTTAGACAGAGTGTTCTACTTTTGGATTTTCTTCCCTTTCTTGGAGACTAGATGGTGGCAGTGAACTCCTCTAGCCCAACAGCTGCATCTTCGGGGCCCTGGGATGCTAGAGTAACTGAAGAGTCAGGGGCTGCTGGTGATGCAAATGCAGAGAACCTCTACATTCAAGGTACGGAATAAGCTTTTCCTCTCGGTCTTCTCTCCCTCTCCTCCCCCTACAAGTTGACTTGAGGGCCTATCATGTCCTTCTGGGTGGTAGCTTCTCTTCCTCCCTTGGATTTGATGATCTCCCTGATGGTACTTATCTTTGACTGGAGCCCTTCCCGTTCTTTTTTGGGAAGGAGAAGTGAGGTCATTCTCCAAACCAGTAGAACAGCAAAATATCTGATCCATGTGAGAGAATCCATGACCTTGGCCTCATCTTCCCCCTGATGGTGCAAATGCTCCTCGCTTTTTTTGTTGTTAGGCTCATTCAGTACCTTATAATACAGACCTGGAGTTCACTTCTCTGTACCCATACCTTTCATTCTATATTTTCTTTTTTTATTTTTTTAAGGCAATTGGGGTTAAGTGACTTGCCCAGAGTCACACAGTTAGTAAGTGTCAAGTGTTTGGTCTGAGGCCGGATTTGAACTCAGGTCCTCTTGACTTCAGGGCTGGGGCTTTATCCACTGCGCCACCTAGCTGCCCCCCCTTCTATATTTCCTCCCAATGTCAGGATAAAAGGGAATAAGGCATCAATGGATATGGAGTTAGAAATAGATTTTTAAGATTAGGTTCCACCTAAAAATGACATTTCCAGGAACATATTAGATGCAAAGCCAGGAACTACCTATAACATTGTCTTTTGGAAACATTCATCTGGATTTATTGTTCCTAAGAATCAGTGGGGGTTAGCTTGTTGGTGACCAGAAGAGGAGATCCTCACCTTGACCCCCAGTGGAGTTGTTGAAGTGGGTAGTGTTCCTGGGTCCAGTTGGTCTGTGGGTGGAGGGTAAACCAACTCCTTCCTCTGCTTGTTACCACAGGAATGGAGCTGTTTGAGGAAGCATTGCAGAAATGGGAGCAGGCCTTGAGTATTGGACAGAGGGGAGACAGTACTAGCACCCCCACACTCTGGGACAATCTCAAGAGTCCAGAGACCATCTCTGAGGTGCTCTCGGAGGTAGGTACTGTTTTTACCCTCAGAGAGGGGAGATCCTGTGGTGATGATAGGAACAGGAAGAGCTCTTTTACCTCTCAAATATCGAGCAGTAGGCAGAAATGACTATGTTGTCTTTGTGTGTGAGAAGGATACAACTGACTTGGTAGCCAGTGGGTATGTACTTTGTTTTGCTGCTTCTGGACTGCAACTGATTGGTGCTTGTCCATCTGTTCTTTCATTGGGTCTACTTGTGATCAAAGACACATCTGTGAGCAGCTGGTTTGGGGTCAACCTGTGACTATGGAACAGCAAAATATCTGATCCATGTGAGAGAATCCATGACCTTGGCCTCATCAGCATGGTGTTCCAAACCAGGAGTTTTTAAAGCCCCAGAATCTTTCTATTAACCAAGAAATTTGCAGAATTTTCATAAGTTGAAAAGTTTTGCTGTTTATTTTACAATATTACTCTCCATAACACTGGGGAGTAAATGCAACATTATAACATTTGCATTAAATGTGAGATTGTAATTGGGAGACAAGAAAAGATGGTACTAAATTTAGAAATTTCAAATATGAAAAATGTAAAACACCTTAACCTAGCAAACTTCTACAGAGCTCTCTACTACAAATCAGTTTGACATATCTTGCTACAGGCCTGCTCATTGTCTCCCAGTCTGTGGTTTTGTACCCACTGTATCCTTGCCATCTGTTTCCCTTTTCCTAAGCAGTATCAGTTATGAGGCCTTTAATCTACATCCTAGTCATTTACAGATACAGAAAGCTGAGGCCAGGGTTGCCCAGCCTCTGCAACCCCTCTATGGCTGCATCAACTCTTAGGGGTTTGTGTGGGACCAAGCCTCGTGAACTCTTCCTCATCCTTTCTAAATCCCACTTTGAACTGGAAAGGTTGTCAAACCACTTGGCTTTAATCTGAGAAGCTATGGTTGAAACCAAGAGCTTTATGATTGACTCACTCCTGACTCTTTATAGCAGATAAATTACTTCTGCAGAGGAAGCACTGGGCTGAATTTTCAGTTAGGTCCCGCTTGATGCAACATGCCAGGGGGGCCTGTTTCAAATAGGCTCCATTGCCTGAATCTATCCCTGCTCCAATAGTGAAAATCACCCCTCCCATAATCCTTGGAGTCCACTGCTGAAAGCCCAGGACATCTTGGAATTTTGCTTCTTTTAGCTTCCACTTGGTATTTCTGGAGCTTTAGGTGGGTGAGGAAACTTAAGAGGGTCTTCCTTTCCATTGCACCCTGGCCCTGGGAGCTTGGTGGGGAAGAAATTAATGTTAGATTGTTTTTGTTTAAAGCCAGAGTCCCAGAAAAAAGAGTTTGCTGAAAAGCTAGAATCTCTACTACACCGAGCATACCACCTCCAGGAGGAGTTTGGCTCCACATTCCCATCAGATAGTATGCTCTTGGACCTAGGTGAGTTGGAATAGAGGTTTTTGGGTAAGGGATTTTGGGCAAGGTTTGGTGATTTGTGAACCGACCTTATATCCTTGATCCTTTTCCTCCACTCTACTTGGGCCTATAGCCCCCATAATCATTCTTTCTCTCTGATCTCCAAACTGTCCTTTAAGGGGGTAGTATGAAGCATAGAATGTTAGCACTGGAGGGGACCTTGAGATGAGAGCTAAGCTGCTCTTTTTACAGGGGTAGAAACTGAGTCCCAGAGAAGGGAAGGAACTTGACCAAAATTCCACAGGTAGATAATAAAAGAATCAGAACTAGAAGCCAACTCCTGTTCATTAAACCACTGAAAGTCTTGGGCTGAGTGGTCTTGCTCTGACACCCCCCTTCCCGATTTCTTCCCTGGAGACTTATATAAATACATAAAGCTCCTTCAGTGTTGGCTAAAGGGGCCTGTTGGTGGTGGTATTATGACCATTTGGAGCTTCTATCTGTATTTTTCTTATTTTCACTCTTTCTCCCTTCCTTTTGTCCTTTCTCTTTTTCTTTCTCCTTCCTTTTTCTCTTCCTCCCTTCCTCCCTTTCTTTTTCTTTCTTTCCTTCTCTCTCTCTTTCCCTCTTTCCCTTTGGCAGCCAGACTATTTGCAGCTAGAGCCTGTGCTGACATATTATCTTCTTGGCCTAATGTAATGAATGATAATAACCTACATTTATATAGGGCTTTAAAAGTTATAAGCTATTTGATATACATCGTATTTACATTATTGCATTTATTAAGTACTTAATCCATGCAAGGCAAGGAGACAAAAACAAAACAGTCCTTTCTCCTTGGTATATTACACTGGGGGGGAAACTTATATGAAGTTAAGACAAGATAAAATATGTACATTGTGGTGGTTCTTTAAGTGATCATGAAGAAAAGTTCCTGGATCCAAGAAAATTTGGCTGATTTCATCTCTCACCCTTTTCCCTAGAGAGGACACTCATGTTGCCTCTGACAGAAGGTTCTTTGAGACTTCAGGAAGATGATGAGGGCAGTCTTTCCTCTGAAGACTCTTTCTTCTCTGCTGCAGAGGTGACTTGAGGGCATTGCCCAGAATAGGAGAAGCTAGGGCATGGGCTGGGAGTATCTTTTCCCACTGTTGATGCTTTTCAGCTAGAATAGGGTTAAGATTGATGTCTGACTCTATCATATTACAGATGAGGAAACTGAGACCCAGATAGGGAAAGTGATTTACACAAGATCATACAGTGAGTCAGTCAAAGAACCAAGATTACAATTTATATCCTGACTCAAAATCTTATAAAAGTGAATGTTGAAAACTATCTTTACATGAAATTGGAAAAAAAAATACTGTTAAGTGGAAAAAAACAATAACATTAACAATTTATATTCTGATTCTCAGTCTGGTGCTCCTTCTACTATGTGAAAGAGCTTGGGAATTTGGCAGTGGTATATGTTCATTTGACATAATGATTGGTTAGATTAAGTGATTCCTTTCTCTAATTGTTTGTATCTAGATTTATGTTAACAAGTATAACTGGGGGGAAAAAAACAAGTATAACTGGTTTTATTTAAAAAAGAAAACCATCCTATAACAAACATAAGACCAGTTTGATCAGTCATCTGAACAGGACTCTTTTGTATTTCCCGTCCTTCCCAGACTAGGGCTAGTCATATAATAGGTGCAAATAGTAATTTTTTGGGGGAGTGATCAATCCTGAATTTTTCTCCTTTATCTTTTTACCTCCCGTAGCTGTTTGACTCCCTGCAGGTAGGAGATCTCCCTTTTCAGCTCTCTAGGCCAGCTGCAGCATATGAGGAGGCCTTGCAACTGGTGAAAGAGGGGAAGGTTCTCTGTCGGACACTGAGGTGAGAGGCCTAACTTCCCAGCTGATGGAAAGTGGAAACTGGGATAGGGACAGGTTTGGGAACTTACTTCAGGCATTTGTCTTCAGTACCTCCAAGAGTGATGACACCCTGCTAGGTATTAGTAAAAATGGAGTCATCTCTGCCCTGTAGGAGCCTAATAGTCTCATGAGCATCAGGGTAGCTAGAAGACTGAACACTTTACACATATTATTCCTTTTGAGCCTAACAACCAACCAACAACCTTATGAGATTAGGCACTCATTTTACAGAAAAGGAAACTGAGCCTCAGAGGCTAAGTAACTTGCCCATGGTCCCACATGAAGTGTCAGATGTGGGATTCAAACCCAGGCTTTCTTGACTATAAGCCTGATGCTCCATCCACTGCACCATACTGCCTCTCCAATTTCACAGGGTCATAAGATTCAGAGTATCCTTAGATGTATCATCTAGTCAGACTCCCTCGTTTTACAAACTAGAAAACTGAGGAAGAGAAAAATTAAGTGACTTTCCCACCCCTCTGATCTATTAAAATAAGATTGCTACAATGGGTGACTGAAGGGGTCAGGGTGTGGAGTCTGAAGCTGATGAGACTGATGAATAAAAACACAGTGGGAAGAAAAGAGAAAGAAAAGGAAAGAGAAGGAAAAAATGATTTCGTTGGATCTGTAAAGATTAATAGATGGCAGATTGAATATGTGCAGAAGTTTTTAATTTGGGAAAAGAATTACATAAATATGCTGTGTAAACTCCTTTTTAAATATGAATTCCTGGTCAGGACAGAAATAGCATTTCTGGATCATTGAGGCAGAGGCTTGTAAGCCGTTGCATGAACCCATTGTGCTCTACAGAAGTTTGCCAGGGTCCTGTGCAGTGTTTTGTAAGTAGAACCAGATTTTTGTGGCAGGAATTCATGGTTATTCTAAGTTTATAGCAGAATATAATTTCAAAATTCAAGTCCTTTCTCTTTTTCTCTTCATCTTTTTCCATATAACCTCGTCTTTACTCTGTAGTAGTGCATTTGTCCCCAGCTACAGTCAAAGAACCATACCAGAAAGCAAACTGCAGGTGTTTCTACTTCTGGGTAGAGGTTTCATTACCTTTTGACCATTGTGCCCCTAGTTATCTTATTGACACAAAGACTTTGTGACACCAGAAAGTTGGGCAGTTGTTGGTTTAGAATAGACACTCATTTGGTTGCTTCATGGCTCCTTCTGTTTTAAGGATTTTGTGTATGGTCATAGCTGTACCGTACTGTATTGTACCGTACTGTATTGTATCCTTACAGGGCACATTTCTCCCCCAAATCTGACTTGAATAAAACATAAAGTCAACCTATAATTGTACTACTAGCTTTATTCATTTTTTTACCATTGTTCTTGAAGAGATGGAAGGGATAAATCATCTAAACATTACTTTTATTATAAATTTTTCTATCAACAGAAGCAGTTAAATAAACAAAAAGGGGGGGAGTAAGATCATGCCAAAAATGTTTAGTCTTTAACAAGACAGAAATAAATGAATTAACACACAATAAAGAAGCAAATAAAATGCTCTTATACTGTTTTTCCTTCCAGGCCTATACCGTTTGGCCCTGTTTTCCTTCTTTCTTTTTTCATTCTATAGCTTAGCAGTTCTGTGTATAGTTCTGGTTCTGCTGATTTCCCTTCACATCACCTCATTAAGGTCTTTTGACATTTCATTGTAATATTTTATATTTTATCATTTTTTGTGACACCATTATTGAATAAAACAAATTTGAATTAAAAAATGTTTTAAAAATATTCACCACAAATAAGTCAAGGATTTCATCAGCACGGATATGAATACCCTTTATTTTTCTTTTTTTTTTTTTGTTTTATTTATTTATTTATTTTTAATGGTAATTTTTATTTATTTTTTTGTTTTCAACATTTACTTCCACAAGATTTTGAGTTCCAAATTTTTAACCCATCTCTACCCTCCCCCCACCCCAAGATGGCATGCATTCTGAATACCCCTTCCCCTAGTCTGCCTTCCCTTCTGTCTCTCCCTCCCTTCTCTTATCCCCTTCCCCTTCAATTTTCTGGTAGGACAGGATGGATTTCTGTACCCCATTTCCTGTAGTTCTTATTTCCCAGTTGCATGTGAAAACATTTTTTTTAAACATGTGTTTTTAAAACTTTGGGTTCCAAATTTTCTCCCTTCCTCCCTCCCCACCCACCCTCATTGAAAAGGCAAGCAACTCAATGTAGGTTATATATGTGCAGTTATGCAAAACACTTCCATAGTAGACATGCTGGGAAAAACTAACTCTATTTCCCTTAATCCTATCCCCCCCCCATTTATTCTATTCTTTCTTTGGACCCTGTCCCTCCTCAGAAGTATTTGCTTCTGATTACTCCCTTTACCAATCTGCCCTCCTCTCTATCGATAATTTTCCTACTCTCTTGTCCCCTTCCCCCCCTATTTTCCTGTAGGGTAAGACAGATTTCCACACCCAATTAAGTGTGTATGTTATTCCCTCCTTAAGTCAAATCCTGTGAGAATAAGATTCACTCATTCCCTCTCACCTTCTCCCATGTCCCCTCCACTGTAAGAGCCTTTTCTTTTCTGTTTTTTTTTTTTTTTGTGTGTGTGTGTGATAATTTACCCCGTTCTATCTCTCCCTTTCTCCTTCTCCTAATATATGAATACCCTTTCAACCAATGCAGCTCACAACCTCTCTGTGATTTAGTAGATGACTATGGCTGAAAAATTCATTATCAGGTAGCCAATGTAGAGGTGCACCTCCCAGAACTTTGCTAGGCTGGTTCTTGGGTGACAGGCAGACTTTCAGTGGAGCTGTGGAGCCCTAACAGTTGCCTTTGAATTAAAGGTGCTTGATCCACTTGAAATGCATCTCAGGTACTGAAAGAACTAACCATATGTGTTGTGATTGCCAAGCCAATGTCAGTGATATTTGAGAGATCGTGGAAAATGGATGTGGTGTTGCAGACCTGGAAAAGGACAATTAATTTCCTGATTTTTCAAAAAAAAGAATAAACAATCAGTGAGATGATTGGTGATCATCTAGAAAGGGAAGGGGTGATTACAACAGTCACCCTGGCTTCAGCAGTGACCAACCATTCCCAGTGAAATCTTCTGGCTTTTACCTGTAGCGTTTGCTGGACCGCGAAACCAGAAGACCAAAAGAATGTTGTAGGTGTAGTTTTACCTTATCTAGCAAAGCACTTGGTCCAGTGCCTCATGTGATTCTTAGACACCTAGACAAGGTGGAGAAATATGGACTAGATAGCAGTACAGTCTGATGGGTTTGGAAGTGGTTCAACTGCTAGATGCAAAGTAGACTCATTTTCAAGTATTTGAAGGAGTGTCATGTGGAAGAGGGTTTAGATGTGTTCTTTTGGACCTCGAAGGGCAGGTTCAGGAGCAACAGGTAGAAGTTGCAAAAAGAAACAAGTTTAGGCTTGATATCAAGAAAAACTTGCAGTTGTGCAGAAGTGCCATCTCAGGAGGTGAGCTCTCCCCCATTAGAATTCTTTTTTTTTTAAAGGCAATTGGGGTTAAGTGACTTGCCCAGGGTCACACAGCTAGTAAGTGTCGAGTGTTTGGTCAGAGGCTGGTTTTGAACTCAGGTCCTCCTGACTCCAGGGCTGGTGCTTTATCCACTGCGCCACCTAGCTGCCCCTCCCATTAGAATTCTTTAAGCAAAAACTGGATGGGTATTTGTCTGGTATGTTAGCAAAGTGGGTTTCCTTTCGGGTACAGATTGGTCCAGATTCCGTCGAGATCCCTTCCAGCTCTAAAATTTGGTGCTACTGGGCCAGATGGCTTCCTGGCTGCTTAGTGGAGGGTTGGCTAGAGCTTGTACCTCTGTGGTCATACTAGTGGACTTGGGGGTTATGTTGACATGATGAAGTGTTGGAGAACTCAGTGGGGGCTCATAGTAAAATGTGTTATAAAATATTGTCATTTTTAGTAATTATTTTTCAGGAAGCTTGGCATAGTAGATAGAGAGGAAAGGAAGACCTGGGTTCAGGTCTTACCTCTGACACATCCTGTGTGACCCTGACAAGTCAGTGAGTCTCTAGGCACCTCTCTAAGTCTATAGATTGCAGAGAAGTCTCTGACCTCATTGGAAGAGAGAGTTTTCTTTCCCAGGTTTTCATTATACCAATGAAATCACAGGTCTGGTCCCTATCACTATATCTATTTATCTTTACACATGTATACATTTATATATAAACATACATATATACATATATATATTTTTCCTTTCAAAGAGGTCTCATTTTAGGGGTGTGGCCTGTGTTCAGGGACAGTCTTCATTTGGGCCAGTCTCAAGTCATTCATACATCCATTTAGCTCATCTACAGACCAGAGAAGACCGAAGAGATGCCCTGTTCTGGTTGACTCACAATTGTAATCATTGCCCTGAAAGAAAACTCAGTTTCCAAGCCTGCCCCCTCCTCAGTTGAGGAAACTGCGCTTTAGAGGGGAAGCAGCCTGTCCAAGGTCAAAATGGCAGCAGTGGAGCCAGGATGAGAATCCCCAAGGTTCCTAACACCCAATAGTCCCAGGCCAATTGCCTTCTCTGACTTGGAGACTGATGTTGTCGTCCTGTCTTTGTTTTCTTCTCTAGGACAGGACTTCTGGGTTGCTACAGTGATCAGGACTTCTTAGCTAAACTACACTGTGTCCGGCAGGCCTTCCAGGTGGGTGGGAGTGTAGGAAACTAGGAAATGGCATTGCAGGGGGGGTGGGGGGTGGGGGGTGGGGAAGGAACAGGACGGGATAAGATAAGTTGCTTTTTCCTTGTGTCCCAAGTTCCCCTTTCACTTTGTGTGGGGGTCATCACCATCCACTATTCAAATAACTTTGCTGCCTACAGGACAGCAGGTCCCAGGTTTTTCATTACCTTTGCCCATTTTTCCATTGGGAGCACTCTACCAGCCTGTCCATTGGAGTATATGGACCCAAGGACCTAGCACCTGGTATATTGTTCAAATGGACGCATAGATAGGGAGTGCTTAATGACGGCCCTATTTATTTGCCAGGGCTGGTGCTTTGAATTGTGGGGATACTGACAAAACAAGATGCTCCCTCTTCTTAAGAAGCTTGTGTTATCTTGGGGGAGACCAAACATGGAGGAGTATGGGGGGGTGGGTATGCGCGTCTGGCAGCCAGGCAGCCAATGTGGAGATACTGTAGGCTGGAGAGGGAGCGGCATCGCTGGCTTTTTCCTTGATGTGTTAGTTCCAGGCAGAGTCCTCAGTCACTGAGTTGACCTCAGGCTGGAGTGTCCCAGGGGGCCAGGCAGCCAGTGTGGTGGAGATAGAGCAGGCCAGACAGGGAGCAGGAGTTAGAGAATGCCTTAGGAGTTCTTGGATAATATCACTCCATTGAATCCCTCCACTCTTCACTCCTTAGGGACTTCTGCGAGATGAAAGTAACCAGCTGTTCTTTGGGGAGGTTGGGAAACAAATGGTGATGGGCCTGATGACCAAAGCTGAAAAGGTAGAACGCTGATATGTTGCTGGGTGCTGGGTGGCCAAGGTGACTTGTGTGGGCTTTGAACATCGTGGCTGCCCTCCAAGTTTTTAGACTCTGGAGGATCTTGCTTCTTCAGCCTCTTCCTGGGAGTCACAAAGCCCAAATTTTACTCCTGGCTGGGTCACTAACAGCCTTAACTAATGTCCCAGTGGCTCTTGCCATTCCTTCATTCTTACTTTGCTTCCCCGGGAGGTTGCTTGTGCCTGCTCCTAGGGAATGCCACCCAGGGTTTTGGCCTTTGCTGCTCACCCTACTTCTTATCTCAAGGGGAGGACCCCCTAGCAGTCTTCCCTGCTAGCAAGATGAACCCATGTTCCTTTTCCCTTTTTAGAACCCAAAGGGCTTCTTGGAGAGCTATGAGGAGATGTTGAATTATGCCCTGAGACCAGAGACCTGGCCTACCACACAGCTGGAGCTGGAGGGGCGGGGGGTGAGTTGACCTCAGATGCTGGGGCACTTGCATGACTTTGTGACATTCCTAGCGGATTGTTAGCACCTACCTTCCTGGAGCCTTGTCCCATTTCCCTGAACCCCTTAGTGGGGAGGGAGACTGTTGGGTAATAACTTGATTCCTTTCAATTTCCAGGAGCTGCCAGGGGACTAAGAGGCCTCCAAAATGGGTGGGATTGGATTGGGGTGGCAGCGGAGGAGAAAGGGATCCTTTCTCTGTCCCCAAGGTCCAGTCTGAGGTCCCTGGTTATGGGAATGGAAGCTGAGGATCCCCAAGACTGGGCTCCCATGGCCCCCACCACTCAGGGCCTCCAGGAATTGGGGCACAGCATGCCTGGGGTTCCTTCACCATCCAGGGCCCCAAAACATGAAGCTGATGACTTGTTGGTGAGCCCTTAGGGCTGGGCTCAGTGAATCATAGGATCACAGGATTATAGTTGGGTTGCTTCTCAATAGCCCTGAGAAGTTGAGGTGGGGTGGTTCTGACCCTTCTGGTCAAGGCTCTTTCAGGTATCCTCTTACCTTCCCAAGCTGGCAGGGGGCCAGGGCAGGGTGGACAACTCTGTCAGGGCTTCTTCCCAGAAATAGGTACGGTAGGGGTTGTGGTAGTTTATGGGGAGCCATATGTTTATAGTCCCAGGTCTGTCTCAGTCAGGAGAAATCGGAGTATTTCTTCTCCAAGGGTCATCTTGACTTTGAAAACAAAAAGTAGACCTGCTTCTGAAGCTGACCAGCTCTGGCAGGAGGGATCTCTTTATGTAAAGTAGTATGATGCTATACTCGGAGTTAGGAGACCTGGGTTCTGGTCTTGACTCTGCCATTAATTATCTATGTGAGCCTCAGTTTCTCCATCTGTAAAATGAGGGGGTTTGGACTCAATGGACTCTGAGATCCCTTAAGCTTGTAATATTATCTCTGTCATCCTTCCTGAACTGAAATGTCACTTTCTCCAGGGGAGAAAGGACCAAGAGGGTCCTTAGGCAGTCCCAGCCCCCTCATTGCCTGGCTCCTTCCTGCCAGGTGGTATGCATGAGTTTCTTTGACATCGTGCTGGATTTCATACTCATGGATGCCTTTGAGGACCTGGAGAACCCTCCCTCCTCTGTGCTTGCTGTCTTGCGAAATCGCTGGCTCTCCGACAGCTTCAAGGAAACGGTAGGTCTCCTTACAACTCATCTGTGTTCTCCTCCCTTACCCTTTCCTCCAGTTTTGACTGGCTTCCTCACACATGAGACTTAACCTGCGAGTTGGATCCTAGAGATATAGGACACTTCCCTTACTATCTCCTTCATTGTAGCTGGAGTCCTGGAGTAGTGCTGTCTAGAAGGAACAGATAAAAGGACTTGGAGAGAATGTAAAGGGCTGGCAGGCAGAGAGAGGAAATTGAGAGATGCAGGGAACCTCAGAAACTGCTAAACATCTTGGGGTCAACTCCTGAGCCTTCAGCTTAACGGAGGTGGAAGCCTGGTGTAACGGAAAGAGTGCTGGCACTGGAGCCGGTCCTCTGATACCTACAGCTTGGGTGACATTGGGCCTAGCATTGAATGTCTTCATCTGTAAAAGGGGGAGGTTGGAGATGCATGGCCTCTGCGGCCTTTCCAGCTTCTAGGTCTATGATCCCAGCGGAGGGAGTTTGTCTCTTGGTAGGGTGGGGTATGGTGGGAATAGGCTGAGGCTACCCTGAGTGTGGCAATTTTTATCTTATCCAGGCTCTGGCCACTGCCTGCTGGTCAGTTCTGAAAGCCAAGAGGAGGCTTCTGATGGTGAGTAAGGTCCAGTGAGCACATTGGCCCCAATACACCTTTCTTCACAAGAGACTCAGATTAAACCACAAGCTTGCATTGAGTATTTACTCTGTGCCCAGGATCTCGATGGGTGCTTCTAAAAGAGAAGTTGAAGAGTTAGTCTTTGCCTTCAAGATGTTTGCAGTCTGTTAGAGGAGATGACAATTCAAGAGCAGTAGAGGGCAGTATACCATCGTGTGTGTGGTGTAGACAGTAAATGCTGTAGGAGCAGAGAGAAGGGGAAGATTATTGAGGGCAGCTGTAGTCAGGGAGGCTTCAGGACTTGAGCTGGGCCCTGAAGGATGGTTAGATTTTGGACAATGAATTGGGGCATTCCTGGCAGGGGTCCCAGCGTGAGTGAAGGCCCTCCATCTGGGTGTAGAGTGATTCCCTTTCTGCTGAGTGCTGGAGATACAGACAAAGCAAAGTGATCCCTATTCTCTCGGAGCTTACATTCCTTTGGGGGACACTAAACACAAAGGGGGTTGGGGGGGAGATACATGACAAACATAATTCATGGGTCATTGCTTCCTCTTTCCCAGGGAAAGCAGTGCCACTCTAGACTGTTTTCACTTGTTCCAGGCTGGTGACCACTTTTTACTGCTTTGGTTTGTGGCACCCTTTGCCTTTCTGGGCTATGCAGCTGGTTCTTAAATGGGCTAGTAGCTTGGTTTGGAACCAAGAGGTAGCTTGGCTACAGAGCAGTGAATGGCTTCTTTTTCTTGGCTCTCTGAGTGGCCCGCCTGATGTCACCTCCCTTCTCTGACCACAGGTGCCCGATGGCTTCATCTCCCATTTCTACTCCGTATCGGAGCATGTTAGCCCCGTTCTTGCCTTTGGCTTCCTAGGGCCCAAGCCACAGCTGGCTGAAGTATGCACTTTTTTCAAGGTAAGATGAGTTTATAAGTTTCTGTTGGTTGGGGAGGGAGCTTCGGCCTTGTTGCAACTTATTGGTAAATGGGAGGGCTCTTGACTCCATTTCCTTTCCACCTCCCCCACTCCCATCTGTCCAGGGTTCCCTGTGAAGAAATCAAACTGGAAATTTTCTTTCTCCCTTGGTGATACTTTCATAACCAAGTTGCCCCAGGCAGGGAGGGCTGATGGTGGGATGGCAGTTGCCTCAGGAAGCTTCCAAGAAGGGGATGAGGAGCTATGCTGATCTTTTGCTCCTCTTTCCAGAGTAATGATACATTGGTTGCTCTGCTGCTCTCAGGGTTAATTGTGCTGATAGAGAGGCACCCTGTAGCTCTAAATGCTGTATTCCTGTAATGCAGATAGGGTCTTTCTTCCTTACTCTTCTACTCTAGCTAAGGAAAAGAGAAATAATCCATATTTGTTGAAAACCGTCTCACATGTCCAGCCTTGTGCTAAACACTTTAAAGCATACAAAAGAAATTTGATCTGGTCTCTGCCTTTTAGGAGCTTATACCCTAGTTGACAGAAAACATTAGCAAACCACACAAGACAAACTATAACCAAGGACTAGGTTGGGTGGGACAAACACCCCAAGAGGGCAGAAGAGGGGGAGATCAGTGGAAGGCAGGGAAGGTTTAATGTAGGAACTGGGACTTGGGCTGGGCCTTGAAGGATGAGTAGGATCTAGATAGGACAGTAAGAGCAAGGAGGAATCAGACCTTCTAAACCTAGAGAAGTACTCTAGAAATACTCTGTCCAATTCTCACACTTCATAGTTAAAGAAACTGAAACCCCAAGAAATGAAGTGATAGCCCAGCATCAGATTGGGGATAGTCAGCAATGGCAGGATGTAAATCCAGTATCCAGCCAGAATGAGGAGTGTGAGCAGTGACCTGGAGACGGGAACGAACCTGATGGGCTGCCAGGACGGTGAGGTGGCCAGCTTCCCTGAGAGCAGGGGTGGCCTAAGATGGGTGGTGACCCCGCTCCAAAGCCCACCTCAGTTACTGACCTATGTCTGCAAGTCCCACACCTCCCAGAGCTCAGCTTCCTTATCACACGATGGGGACGATGATGCTTGTAATACCTGCTTTACTGGGTTGTTGCAGGATAAGTGTTTTGCAGTCCTTCAAAGAGCTATGTGAATGAGTGGATCTGTTGGTGGGAATCAGATTGTGGGGAAACCGAAATTCATAGCCCCTTTCCCTCCTTCCTCAGCATCAGATTGTGTACTACCTGAAGGACATGTTTGACCTGGACAACGTGCGCTACACCACCGTGCAGTCGCTATCGGAGGACATCCTTCAGTTGTCTCGCCGACGCAGTGAGATCTTGTTGGGTTACCTGGGAACAGAACCTGTCCGTGAGATGAACGGGATGTTGCCCCATGAAAATGGACCCCTGGGGGAGCTTCATTAACCGCCACGCCACCCTGAGGAGGGCTGACTCCTCTCCTCTGTCGTTCTCCACTGTGGCAATGGGTGCTTGCTCTCTCCTGAGTTACATGAGTAGCTGCGGCTTAGCCCAGCCCCTGGCTTCACTTGGTCCTTCTGCTTGCCCTCCGTGGAGGGATCTGCCAAGCCAGTGTCTTGGACCAGTCGATTGCTTCCTATTTTCCCTTGCATTGGAATTCTAGGCCCCAGATCTCAGCTCAGAAGGACCAATTTGTGATGCCCCTCTCCTCCCCTCCTGTTTGTCCCTATATATCATACAGTGGCAGTTCCCTGGCCGTGGCCAGGAAGCTCACATGTCTCTCCTCAGCCTCTTTCTCCTCAGGAACCAGCTGGCAATGCCTTGTTTGTGAGGCTGGCAGTAAAGGTCAGCACAGGTGTCTATCTGTGCATCACTAGGTGGGCTTAGACGTGCAGCTGGGATAATGTCCCTTGTGAGGTGAGGCAGGGAGGCGAGGGACAAGTGAGCTTCTTGGGAGACTGAGAATGATGGAGGCTCTCTGCCCCACCCTCTTCAGACTGGCTCTGCCATTGGCCAAAGCTGAGAGGATCCCGTGCTCTGGATTGTGCCATTGGGTACGATGGTGTGAAAGTGATGGAGGGAGGAAAGCTGTGAAATAGATTGAGCAGTGAGAGCAGGAAGAAGAGTCACGTGTGACAGGGAGAAGAAAAGAAAAGACACAAGGGTGGTGGGCATTTAGCAGCCCCTTAGTTGGCTTCAGAGACATCGTTTGATGTGGAATCACTGTGTCTGGGACATTGAGACCAAGAAGCAGGTTTGCTGAATCCAGAGTCTGATGTCTTTAGGGATTAAAAAGTGTACTCTGCTGCTGTGAGAGAGAGATTGAGAGTACGAGAGAGGGTGAGTGAGTTTAAGGAGGGGGTGGAGAGTGAGTGAGTGTTGGGAGCTCAGTACAGAGGCTCCTGGGAAATCTGGGCCAAGCCCAGATCGGAATTACTGCTGTTCCCATTACTAAGGTGCTACAGGCTAGGGAGGAAGGAGCAAACACAGGTCTGGTCTGTGATGAGGGAACTTCAGGTCTCTCAGGTTCCCAGGAATCTGTACTGGTCCAGACAGAAATAAGAGTAGTGACAATTAGCTGTGGTAAAATAAGAATGAGAAACTGTATAGTAGAGTGGAGAGAGGCAGCCTCAGAGTCAGGAAGACTGGGGTTCCCATCCTGCTGTGTGGGTATGGCCCTGGGTGAGGCACTAAACCTCTCAGGGCCCCAGGCAGTTTTCTAGGACTTCCAGTTGTGGGCCAGAGCTCCTCTGTTGAGAATGAAGGACACTTCCTCACCGTGTATATGTTGGGTGGGGTGTCCAGGGAAGGGAGGAAGGGGTCATGCAGCTTAGTGAGCATGGGTGAGGGACACAGCTGCATCAGAAATCTGACAGGCTTTCTTCTTTCCCTGGGCTTAGGGCTCCTTTCCTATTTCACCCACAGAAAATAGCTTCAGAAGAACTTGGAGGTCTTAATAAAATGGAAACACAAGTGGCCGAGAGGGTGACAAAAACTACATAGAGGGAACCTGAGAGAAGAGAGTAGAGGGAGATAAGAAGGGTCACAGAAAGCTAGAGCTGGAAAGAGACAAGAGATCATTGAATCCAGCTCTTTCATTTTATAGCCAAGGAAACTGAGGCCCAAGAAGTGAAGTGACTTGGCTCAGAGTCTAGTTGGTGGGGGAGCTGAGACTTCAATTTAGATTTTCTGATTCTAGATACAACCATCTTTATTATACCACAGATCTTTGGTCTGCTGAGCAGAGTAAAAAAAGGTTATTTAGAGTTTGCCAAATATGTATCAACACCCTGTCCCCTCCTTCCAGCAAGAAGGAAGCAGCCCTGAGGACAAATCTTTTTTCTCCACTTTATTATATTGTGTGGGTGTTGAGTTGAAGGTCCATAGCCTCCTAGCCTCCACCTGGAAAGATCCCTTGCATATTTATTGGGTGTGTTACTTGGAATATTCCTTAGCTGATGGACTTGGACCTTGATCTGCAGAGTTTTATTCCCTTACATATTGCACAAGCCCACTTATACTCATTGTATTGACCTTAGTGTTCCAGCTCCTCCTAACCACCAAAGCCAGCCCACTAGCTTTGTCTGTCCCAAGGCCAGGTGAATGCCTGCCAGCATGGGGAATGGGGTGCGGTATTTGGATGAAATTCATAATGTTGGCCAATGGGTAGAGTTTAACCAGCCACTCTTCCTTCGCCTGCCAACCATACTTTTCTGAAGAATTCAAACATCATTTCAAGAACCTTGGTTTTGCCATCATTTCCCCCACTAAAGATTGTGATGTTACACCATCTCCACCAGCAAAGACTCCTGGAAGTCTCCCTGGAAAGAGTGGGCAAAAAGCCCTTTGGTGTCTTGAAGTGCTGTAGAGGCCAATCCCCACAAAGCAGAAGGAGCTGCATTTTTAACTCCTAGAAATTCCCTTCCCAGCACCTGACAGTTGATTCCCACCTGGGGAAGTGAAGTCATCACTACCAAACCTAGGGCCTTTGTGCTCTGGCCCTTGCTCTCTCTGTGTGTCCCATCCCTCAGCACTCTGTCCGACCAGCACTTTCTCTATGATTGGTCAGGCACTGGGGTTGGGGCTCATGGCCTCATATGGAACAGGGCCGATGTATGCAAGAAAAGATGATAGGTAAATGACAAGTTTCCCTTTACCCTTGTTTTTCTTGGGAAGCTTTTAAACAGATGTATTTCCCAGAACTTTTTATTCAACCAGTGAGCAAAGCAAATACTTTTTCAATGTAGTCTAAGTTTAGAGAGCTGTTTTTGGTATTCCATTCAACACAGTTGGCCACTATAGATAAGTTACGTTAGCATTTCTCTAAACTATCCTCCTTTTCAAGAGTTTCTATCTTAGCTCTGCAGACTCACTTCACTCACAGCGATTACAGCATTGGGCTTGAGCAGGACTTTTAAAAATTGCCTTAAAAGGGGGGAGAAAAGTTGAATTGTCCCTTGAATTGAGACTTTAAAAAGTTGATTTTTATATGTGTGGGATTTCTTAAAATCTCAAGAACTGTCTTTTTGGGGAAAGGGTCCTGAGTCAAATTTTAAGGAGAATAGAAAGATTGGAATGAGATTTGCCTGTTCCTTCTCTGAGCCACCCATGTTGCCCAGACTTCTAGAAGATATGAGCCCTGACCATTCCAGCAATTCATAGCTCTCTTGATTGTAAACTTGCCTCTACGGACATCAGCCTGAAGAACCAGTCTCCTGGGAAAGCAGTATGCTTTGTAGGTGGAGGCAGTCTTCCCTTAATCTCCATTTCTCAGATGTGCTCTTTGTTGTCACTCTCACACAATCATTGAATGTAATCTTGTGCTTGATTCCATCCCCCTTTGCTTCCCTCTCTGATCTCATAAAGGTATCATTTCTCTTGATTTTGTTTGTTTACATATTCATGAACTGCCTCTGACTCTGATTTGCAGCTTTTACCTTTTGTATGGTAGATGGAGTGTGTTGACTGAAGTCAAATAAAAAAAAAATTTTAAAACATTTCTTTCACTCCCACCCTGGTGCTGTGTGGACTTGTGCGTGATTCTGTTTTGATAGGGGCTAAGAGGGCATCATCTCCTCAGAATTAGAGTAGTTTCTGAAGGGAAACATAAGAGTTACTAAGTCACTCAGAAAGTGTGCTCCTTGTTCCACTGGCAGGTGGCAAGAAGTCCACGGGCCACTTCTTTGGATTGACTTGAGTGGTATCTGGTATGCAGAACTCAAAAACCTGACCTGGGCCAGGCTTTGGAATTAATGACCATTGTGTTGTCATTTACATCATGAGGGCACTTTGTCACTGCCATTAGGGATTTAATAAATGTTTTTAAATTATCCTTTGCCTTAAAATCATAGAATGTGGAAAGAACTACAGATCATCTATCTAGTCCATGGGTTCTTAACCTGGATAGATTTCAGGGGATCAATGAACTTAGATGGGGAAAAAAAAATTACATCTTCATTTTCATAAGTTGATTTTTGGATGTTTGGGATTTCTTAAAATCTCAGGAACTGTCTTTTTGGGAGAAGGGTCCCGAGTCAAATTTTAAAGAGAATTGAAAGATTGGAATGAGATTTTATAAAATGTATACATTTTATAAACATGATTTATAAGGGGTCCATGACAAAAAAAGAAATAAATCTCTGCTCTAGTCCAAGCCCTTCATTGTGCAAATGTGTCCCTAGAGAGGGACAGTGTTTTACTTTAAATCATACAGCTGATAAGTTGCAGAACTGGAACTAGAATCTAGATTCCCTCGCTCCCAATCCTATGCTGTTTCGACTCTACTAGGCTGCCTCTTTTATGTTTTATTTTTTCCTATCATTGCAATTGCATTACATCTTAAAGTATCTACCCTCCATGTCTAGGCAAATAGATTATTCCCTAGCCAAAGAAAACTAGGTCTATTAGGCAGCTTGAAATATAATAAAGATATAATGAAATGATCCAGGTGCAATGATCAGGTCAAGAAGACCTGAATACAAATCCACCCTCAGACACTAGCAGGATGGCCCTGGACAAATCATTTAACACTTGTCTGCCTCAGTTTCCTCATCTCTAAAATGAGCTAGAGCAGGAAATGGCAAACCACTCTAGTGTCTACCAAAAATCCCCACATGGAGTCACAAAGAGTAGGACATGACTGAAAAATGAACAGCAATAAAGTTTACATTAGCAAACTCCAGCCCTTGAGTACGAGAAACCTCTACTCCCAGAGCCAGGGAGCTGCCTGCTACCAAACTAACGAATACTCCTTTCTACAGTAATTGATCGTCTTTTAGCCCAGGAACTCTGGGCTGTGCTGATAGCCGTGGGTGGTGTATTTCATTTTCCATTTTTCAAAGATTATAGACACATAACTTTTTCGCTGGAGTGGAGTTTCTAGATTTAGGGTCACAGCTATTCAGTGCCAGGTTCAGGAGTGCGTGGGGTACCCATGGCAGAAAGGGAATGAATGATAGCCCCGGTTCTGTATCTCATGACTATCCTTGCTCTTAAAGCTTCTGCTGTCACCCAGTTGGAACATTAATAATGACGTACTTTAGGTGTATGTAGGTAGACACTTGTTTGGAAGCCCTGACTGACTTCTCACCTGAATGAATCAACACCAACTTACTGCTGCAAATGCCGAAGGTGAAAGGTTGTCCTTTGCCCTAGTAGGGACAAGAGTCTTCAGGAACTTTTCCTTTAAAAAAAAAAAAGAATTTTATTGATAGTTTTTATTTTTATATCTCCTACCTTCCCAGAGAGCTATCCTTTTTAAGAAAGAGTGAAACAGGGATAAAAAAAGTTCAGCAAAACCAACATTGAGAAAGCCTAACATGTATGTGTTTCAATTAACTAGTCCCCCACCTCTGCAAAGAAGCAAGGGAGGGAGGTGTCTTTTCGTATGTCTCTTCTTGGAAGTCGAGCTTGGATGCTATAATTTTGCAGCATTCAGTTTCTGTTGCTTTGCTGTTTTTTCCCTGTCATTGTGTAGATTGTTTTCCTGGTTCTTCTCACTTCGCTTTGCATTCAGTTCATATAAGCCTTTCTTTGCTTCTCTGCATTCATATTTATTACTTCCTATGACACAGTGATATTCCATGACGTTCATGTTCCACAACTAGTTTAGCCATTCCTCACACACACACACCTGATGCATGTAAAGCCCTTGGCTTTGGATACAAACTGGAATGACACAATCCACTGAGCTGAAGGAGGTTCAATCTGGTTGGTGAAACAGGATCATGGAAATAGAACTAAGTGCCATAGGATTTGTACCAATCCTATCCTGGAGAGAAAGCCAAAAGAAGAGAAAACTTCCCGATCTCTGGAAAGGTTGGGAAGGGTTTCACACAGGAGGGGGGACTAGAACTGGAGACTTAAGGGGTATAGAGGACTTAGGCATATGCGAAGAGGACTGAGCAGGAACTTAAGGAATGGGGTACTAGCACAGTAATAACTAATATTTAAATGGTAATTTAAAGTTTATTGTTCAGTTGTGTCCAACTCTTTGTGCCTCCATTTGGAGTTTTCTTGGCAGAGATAACTGGAGTGGTTTGCCATGTCCTTCTTCATCCCATCTTACAGATGAGAAAACTGAGGCAAACAGGGTTAAGTGACTTGCCCAGGGTCACACAGCTAGTAAGTGTCCGAGGCCAGATTTGTACTCAGGAAGATGAATTTTCTTGACTCCAGGCCTGGCACTGTAACCACTATGTCACCTAGCTGCCCAATTACAAGTGCTATCCCCCTTTAAGGAGAAGAAAACAAGCTTGGCTAAGTTTAACAACTTGCTAGTATAATCTGCACTGAGGAAGCTAGAATGCTAATGATTTTTGATGCCCATTCCAGCACTAATATTCTAGAATTCCTAATTTTATTTTGCCATCACTAGCATTTTGATGATGTTTCCCATATTTGCAGGCATTGTCATGGAAGCAGTAGATTCTGGTAATTTAAGGGATTCTTTGTGGTACTGAAGTTGTAGGGCAATTGGGAATCTAACAGGTTACTGTTCCAAAGCAGTGTTCCTATGGGGAGGTCAAGTCTCTCTCTACCCATTTGAGGCTCTCAGAGAAAACTTGGCTTCAGATTTCTTAGAGACTTGGGAGTGAATGAGACTCTGATGGCTAAGACCTAGGGCACAAGACTGAACTGTTCCAGGGGCAGCTAGGTGATTCAGTGGATAGCACATCAGCCCTAGATTCAGGAGTTCCTGAGTTCAAATCTGACCTCAGACACTTACTTACTAGCTGTGTGATCCTGGGCATTACCTCCAAAAAAACAAAGGAAAGAAAGAAAGAATTAACTGTTCCAGTTATGTTAATCTTTTTAGTATTTTTGGGAAAAGGGAGTGTATAACACTTGTCTTATGTTTTTTTTTCCTCCTTTCAATTAAATCATAAGCCGTTAGAAGGCAGAGATCCTATTTTTTCTTTCTTCCTAGAGTTCTTTCCTCTAAGTCAGGGGATACTAAAGTTGGAAACAATTTGAGAATATAAAATGTTTAAAATGTGAGAGCTGGAAGAGACTTTGGGGATGGCCTAATTCAGCCCCTTCATTTTAAAGATGGGGAAATGGTGGTCCCTAGATGAGAAGTGACTTGTCACAGATTACATAAAGAGAAGAAGCAGGCCTGGGCTCTCAGATCTCCCCGGTCTCAGACTGCTGTACTTCCCACTGCACCCCTCTGCTTTTACCTCATACTGTTGCGCTCTGAGAGGCTGAGACCCCTCAAAGACTGAAGTACAGGACGGAGTCGTCTGGAATGAATTCACAGACTCAAGCATCCTTTAAGTCAAGGTGGCAAAGATTTATTGTTATGCTTTTTGGCAGGCAAGGATTCTTAAGTAACCTGCAAGAGACTGAGGATGGAGCTAGGGTTTATATGGAAAAGGGCATGGGAAAGGAATGCCAGGGACACTGATGAGGTAATCTAAAGGTCCAGGTGTCTTTGGGAGCTATGGATGGGAAAGTACAGGGAGTATACCAGACAGGCAGGGAGATGACAGAGGTATGCATCTTGGGAGTCTGGCAGGAGGAAGAGTCCTTGGGCCAGCCGAGGACAAAACTCCTTGGGCTGCGCAAGGCACCCCTCTCTCTCTCTGTCTTGATGAGAGAATGCTCTGCAACAAGGGAAAGCTTTCTCACAAGTCAGGAACTTACTAAGGAATTGGGTGGCTTCCAGAGACATAATCTAAGGGCTGGGGCCTGAGCAGCCCAGTACTCTCTCACCCAGCTTTGTGTAGCCGCACCAGGGAGAGAGATAAGGTTTGTGCTGGGGCGCACGCATGAATAACTGCTAGGCACAGTGTCCTTGGGCTGGGGAGTGGTTATCAGAGATAATGTTTCTGAGACTAGAGAGAAATTGGGGTCCAAGTACAAGCACAAGCACCTAAACACAAGCACCCAAGCACCCCATCAATACCTCTCCTCCCCTCCCCCCCACCCCCATGATCCAGTGCTGTTCCTTAAGTAATACTCTCAGTCTTCCAACTCTGAGCATTCTCTATGGCTGGCCCCCGTGCTGGAATGCTCTACCTCCTCATCTTCACTTACTAATAAAATCCCACCTTCTTCTACAGGGAGCCTTTTCCCAGTCCCTCAATTCTAGTACTTTCTTTCCATTAATTAAAGTTGTCCACATGTTGGTTTTCCCATTACACTATAAGCTCCTTGAAATCGAAGACGGTCTAACTTTCTTAGTGTCACCAGTTGCCTGAAATATAGTAGGTGCTTAATATATGTTTATGGACTGACTGTTTTTAATAAAACCTCAACTAAAATGCTCGAGGAATTTGGTAGGTGAAGATACTGGTTAACTGAATGTTCAGATTAACAGTGGGTTAAGCATAAAACTTTTTATTTTAGGGCTTATTTTAAAAAATTGAAAGGGTCGAGATCTGTGATTTTGCTTGGTATGGGCAACTCCCAGGTGAAGAAATTTCCTCTACCAATACTTTCTCTACAACTTACTTTTCCATAGCACTGAGAGGTGAAGTGATTTGCTGAAAGTATATCAGAAGTGGGACTTGAATTCAGGTTTCCCTGACTCTGAGGCCAACTCAGCTCCCAATGCCATGGTGCCTCTCTTGTATTTTTATGTCCCCCTGATTTTGAATATATCCTTCCACCTTTTCCTATCCCTTGAGCCATCTCTTGCAACAAAGAATAAAAAGAAAAAAGTTAAGTGAAACAAGCTAACACATCAATTGATGGCACATGCAGGATAGAATAGCCATAGTCCCCAGCCTTGGCAAAAAAGAGGAAGGATGTGTCTTTTTTCAACTCTTCTCTAGAGTTAATTTTCCTGATCATTAAAATTACATAGAGTTCATCTTCATTTTGTTCTTTCCATTTAAATTTCAACACTTCTTATTAAAGAAATACAAAACCAAAAACTTCTTTAAAACTTGAATTGATTTTTCTTTTCTGAATAAGTGTAGTAAACACAACATATTTGATGATGGGGGAATTAGTAGAAAGCTTCCATCTCTTTTCCTGGTGTGAAATAAGACCCTTTCCCTTAGCCCTCAGAAGAGCCCTCTATTCTGGATCCCTACTCCCTTTGCTGTCTCCTCTTGCAGAGTGTGTCTTGGGACCATTTAGACCTTGGTTTATATATTTTATTTTTTCCCAATTACATGTAAAAACAATTGTTAACATTCATTTTTTAAAATTTTAAGTTCCAAATTCTCTCCCTCCCTCCCTCCCTCCCTCCCTCCCCTCACTCCTCCTTGAGAAGGCAGGCAATTTGGTATAGATTATATATATGTGCAGTCATGCAAAATATATTTCCATATTAGCCATGTTGTGAAAGAAAACACAGACAAAAAAAAGACAAAAAAACCCCCAAACAAACAAGAAAAAGAAAGTAAAATAGTATGCTTTGATCTGCATTCAGACTCCATCAGTTTTTTCTCTGGAGGTAGTTAGCATTTTTCATCATTAAGTTCTTCAGAATTGTATCATATTTCTGTGAAAGAAATTATTTCTTTTATATTAATAAGTAATTATTAATTGAGATTAAGATTTTTTCTTTTCTATTTCCTCATTCAAAGTCCAGTCTCTCAAGGAGATTTCTAACCTTGCCCCCAAATTTACCACCACCTCTCCCTGGGCCCCCCATCCCCAGACCATTTTATCTGGGTGGGAATTCTTATCTCACCCAACTAGAAAACCTTACAAAAGACTCTAATCTAGGTGAATTCTGGCCCATTGTGTTCTACTCCTGACAGGCTTGGGTGGGTGGGTGGGGGGTAGATCCGTTTTTCTAGATTGCCCAATCAGGAATAGTCTGGCTTGAGATGAGTCTTTGTCCATGAGTGATATAATCAGAGTCACATACTCAGCCCCTCATTCAGATAGGCCCACCTCTCATTATAATATTCATTATCATTAATTATTAACCAATCAGAGTTGATTTCTGCCTGTGGGGAACACTCACTCTTCCAAGGGTATATAAGTATCAAGGGGCCTCCATGAGAGGTCTTTGGTTTACAAGAGAAAGCCAAATGACCATCCTTTTATTAATTATTCACCAGTCATAATTAATAAAATGATATAATATAATATATATAATATAATAAAATGACATGTCTCTCAAATTTTTCACTCATTACAGCTGAAAACATCTAAGTCATTCATGGTTGATCATCATACAATATTGTTGTTACTGTGTACGGTGTTCTCCTGGTTCTGCTCACTTCACTTTGCATTAGTTCACATAAGTCTTTCCAGGTTTTTCTGAAAGTATCCTGCTCATCATTTCTGGTGTGTTTGTGTGTATTTGATATGTTTAATTTTGCAGATTTTTTTCTTTTTTTTTTTCTTTTTGAGCCAATTGGGGTAAAGTGACTTGGTCACACAGCTCCTAAATGTCTGGGACCAGATTTGAACTTAGGTCCTCCTGACTATAGGGCCGGTGTGCTATCTACTGTGTCACCTAGCTGTCCTCCTGCTCATTTCTTATGGCACAATAGTATTCTGTTATAATCATGTACCACAACTTGTTCAGCCATTCCCTAATTGATGGGCATCCTTTCAATTTCCAATTCTTTGCCACCACAAAAAAGAGCTGTTACAAATATTTTTGTATATATAGGTCCTTTTCTTTTTCTGTCTTTCTTTTTTAAAAAAATTCTTTAAAATACAGACCTAGTAGTAGTATTGCTGGGTTGAAGGATATACACAGTTTTATACCCCTTTGAACATAGTTCCAAATTGCTCTCTGGAATGGGTGGATCAGTTCACAACTCTACCAATAATGCATTAGTATCCCAATTTTTCCACATCTCCAATATTTACCATTTTTTTCTGTCATATTAGCCAATCTGATATAGCTGTGAGGTGGTAACTCTGAGTTTTTAAATTTGCATTTCTCTAATCAAAAGTGATTAAGAGCATTTTTCAAATGACTATAGATAGCTTCTTCTGTAATCTGCCTATTCAGATCCTTTGACCATTTATTAATTGGGGAATGACTTGGATTTTTATAAACTTGACTCAGTTCTCTATATATTTGAGAAATGAGGCCTTTATCAGAGATAGTTGTTATAAGTTCCCTCCCTCCACCCTGCCCTGCTTTGTTTTCCTTGTAATTTTGGCTGCATTGGTTTTGTTTGTGCAAAATCTTTTAAATTTAAGGTAATCTAAATTTTCCATTTTACATCCTGTGGTGTTCTCTATCTCTGGTCATAAATTTGATTTGGTCATAAATTCTTCCCTTATCCATAGATCTGATAGATAAAATATTCCATGCTTTTGGGGTACGATTCAAAGTTCATACTGAGTCAGGGCTGTCTGAGGAGTGTGAAGGAAGGTGTCTGGGGGCAGGATGTGAAGGAATGTTTCCAACTGCTTTTGTGGAAAATGGGGAAAAGGATGCTGACCTGGAAAGACCGTAAGTTTCTTTGAGGGCAGGACCAGAGTCTTTCACATCTTTGTACATCCACAGAAGAGGGACAAATGGAATGTTTTGAAATCATAGAAAATGAGGGTTATTATAAGCCAGTTTCCTATAGTATTTTAAGGTCTACAAAATGCATCTCCCCCACCCCAAACCCTGTAAGTTAGCTAGGACAAGTATTATTATCTCTATTTTACAGATTATAATAGCTAGCATTATATAGTACTTTAAGGTTAGGAAACACTTTATAGATATGATCTCATTTTATCCTCACAACAGATTATCCTCATTTTACAGATGAGGAAATTGAGGCAGACAAAGGGATCTGCTTCAATTGGAAGTGACTTACCCAGGGTCATAGTCATAGCCAATAAATATTTATTAAGTACATACTATGTGTCAGGTACTGTGCTAAACACATACAAATACAGATAAAAGTAGATAAGTTTCTGCCTTCAAGGAGTTTATAATCTAATGGGAGAAAACACTACACACAAAAGGAAGCTGAAAAGTTGAAGTGACAGAGGAAAGGGGTGTGGGAATATATTCTGAATGATGGAGCAGGATGCAGAAATCCAAAGAAACACAAAAGTGGAGTAGCTGGTGGAAATGAGAAGACTGAGATGGGCCCCCCTCCTTAAATCCCCTGGAGCAGATTCAATCTTGTGCGATAATGAGATTTTTCCAGATCACACAGCTATTTTCTAAAGCTGGATTTATAACTCAGGTCTTCTTGACTCCAGGTCCACTGTGCCAGCTAGCTGCCCTCATAAAGGACCAATTCTCACAAATAGGTCTGTGAATATAGGTGTAGGAGTATAGTCTGAGGGATAATGAAATTTTATTTTAACAATTATATAGTTGATGAAAAGTGCTATCCACCTTCAGAGAAAGAACTGATGAACTCTGAATGCAGATTGAAGCATACTTTGCTTTCTTTATTTTTCTTGCTTCTTTGTGCTTTCTTTTGCAACATGGCTAATATGGCAGCGTTTTGCATGACTTCACATATATGAAATTACATTGCTTGCCTTCTCAAGGAGGGACAAGTAGGGAGGGAGAGAAGTTGGAAATCAAAATATAAAAAAAAAATGAATCTTAAAATATTATTACATGTAATTGAGAAATAGTTAATGATATAAATTTAAAAATATATTTAAAGTAATATCATTTATTTTCTTCTAATTATCTTTATTCTTCCAAAGAGACTGATGTGGGTGCTCCCCGTTAATAGTGGTTTCTGGTTCCTCGGGTATCAGGTTGGTTGACTTGTGAGCTGTGGGAGTCCCAGCTCCTTATCCCCTGTATCTGCCCCCTGAGCTCCGTCGAGGAGTTGGCGGGCCTAAGAGCCCGGAGCCAGTGCCTGGGCAACCCCCAACTACTCTACAGCATGAATAGGGTTAGAACCAGGACCCCAAACTAAAGCTCCCACCAAACTCCAACACGCCCCCCAAGCTAAAGACTGATTGGTTCATTCTGTCCTCCCCTTTAGCGCCAGGCTCTCCTTTTGATTGGTCACACTGCTCCAGTTTATGGGCTGTAACCCTGCCCTACCCTGATTGGCCAGGTCCGTACCTGTGCTCACAACGGATTGAACCCCAGTAGGGGAAGCTCAAAGGCTCCATGAGCCCCACTCTCTGATTCGTTGCTCTGGCTAGGCCGATGGCCTGCGTGCTGATGGGCTGCGCCACTACCTGTAGCGGCCAACGATTGGGTGCGAAGAGTCTTCCAAGCGGGATAGGTCAAGACCATCTCCCCTCTTTTTCCTGATTGGCTAATCGGCAAAGCCCGGTCTCCGGGTAAGATGGCAGCGGACGGACAGTGCTCGCTCCCCGCTTCATGGCGGCCGGTGACCCTCACCCACGTCGAATATCCCGCAGGTAAAACTCAGCCCCAGGCCCTCAAAGGAGAGCTCCTCTGTCTCTCGCGCCTCCCCACCCGGCCTCTCCCTCCCCGGGTGAGCCAGGGGAGGGGGGCAGCCGGGGGCTGGGGTGGCAGCTGTCAAATAGTGAGCCATTGAAGACTCCCTTCGAGGAGCATAACGCGCAGGCGCAGTGAGTTGACGATGAGCTGTGCTAAATTGTGAGCCGCTTGCTCGCTCACTCTGCGCCTGCGCGGCTAGCTACCTGGGCTCAGTGGCACGGACCCGTGAAGTGGGCTTGTGGGGTGCGGAGCCGTTAGGTGCATGGAGTGGTTTGGGTCTCAAGACTCCCCCTTACCCCTTCATTTCCCCCTGAGGACTATAGAAGCAAGCGTGCAGAGGGGGTGTTGCTCCCTCGGCTTGGGAGGGGACGGTGCGTGAGCACTTGGAGTTTCCTTGTCTTGGACTGACCGCCCACCCTTGCCCCTTGTAGACGCCGCCTGGCAGCTTTGTTGCTTTCAGGAGCTTGGCACGCCCCCACTGGAGCTGCCTCTGATTACTGCCAGAAGACCCTTTCTTCTGGCACCCAGGGGCCAACTCCATCCGCCCCCTCCCCTGCCTTTGACCCCTACCCTATTGCTTCAGGGTGTGGGTCCTGGGACCTTTGGGTCCTGTAGTGTATCTCCAAAGGCTGGACTGAACCCAGGCTGTCTGGGGCAAGGACGAGATATGAAGGAATGAGTTTCTGCCTGTTTTTTTGTGAACTGTTAAAAAGGGGGGAAAGGATGCTGACCTGGAAAGCTTGGCCCTGCCCATTGTCTGCATACCCTTCCAAGTCTGACACAGAATTCAGAACTCACATTTTTACTTTTCTTTTAAGTTTACAAAGTGCTTTTCTCCCTACTATCCTGTGAGGTTAGGTAATAATACAAAGATAATACAGGTTGTACCAAAAGTATTGGTGCAGTTTGAAGCTTTAATAGCTGTTGTTCCCATTTTACAGATGAGGAAACTGAGACTCAGATGAAGTGAGTTGCCGTACATCTCACATTTATTTGGGAGCAGTACCTGGTACAGTATTGCTTTTGAAACATCCAATGGCTATGTCCATCCTGAGGATGAAATGATATCAGTATGGGAAAGAGCCTTCTTAGGCTTAAGTTGGGGTATACAGAGGTTCCAGGGCCACATAGCCAAGCACTATCCTCATGCAGAAAGGGGACAGCTAATTGAGTTCCCACCTCTGTGATGCCCATGTAGCACACAGCCTTCCTACTAATTCGAGGCCTAGTCCAGAGGGAAATGTATGTCAGGCTAGTTTCATTCTCTATCTCCTTGAGGAGAGTCATGACAGAAATTTCTGTCCCTGGCTCACTTAGCACCTCAGGGGTGAAGTTATGCAAATTTTCCTAAGCTTTTTACATAGCCATCAAGATAATTTTTTGGGCACCACTGACCACCAGCACCCCTAAACTCCCAAACTGACAAAACACCGACAGTGATTTCTTGCTGAAGGCAGTGAGAATATCCCTACCCTTCCTGTCTCCTGCTTGCTTTAAGAAGAATGCATAATATTGATAGGCAGATTTTGCTTCTTTGAATATCTGGGCTCTGGAAAAGGAGGGGAATCAGCAAAGGGACATGCCCAGTTATATGCCATCATTGTATGCTCACTGTTCTGCCCCAGTTATATCTCCCCATTGCTGCTGCCCCCCCCAAAAAACAAACAAACAAACAGCTAGCATAGACCCTTTGTAGGGAGTGGTAGTGAGCAGGAGAGTCATTTGTGGCTCTCAGCGAGATGACTGAAGGCCTTAGAAGCATTTGCATGTACGGCTCTGCTAGGTACCCCCAAGAATGCAGACTTGAGGGGTGAAGCCTGCTGGTATTCACCCAACCCTGGTCTTAGAATCAGATAGCTTGGGTTTAGAGGCCCATCTCTGGTAGTCGATGGTTGACCCAACCTTCCTGAACCTCAGGAAGTTTCTGCATCTGTAAAATGGGCTGCTATTGTACTTCTCCAAATTCAGTCAACATTTCGGTGCCACTGTGCCAGACACTGTGGTTGGTGCTAAGCATAAAAGATTTGAATGAAACAGTCCCTGCCTTCAAGAAGCTTTCATTCTGTAGGATGTTACATGTGCATAAGTGAGTTCAATGTAAGGTGGGGAATGATGGGAACCGAGAGATCTGAAGAAATGCTCTCAGAAGCTTTAAGATAGGAGATAAGTTTTGAAAACTACAAATAGGACTTTTTATTGCCATAGGATTTTACAATGTTAAAACGGTGCAGGACCTTAGAGACTATGTGATTTAGCATTTTGTTTTACAAATGAGGAAACTGAGGCCCAGAGAAGGAATATGACCTGCCAAAGTTCCACATTTAATTATAGCATCAGACCAGAACTTGTCTCTTCACTTTTAGTCTGGTGTTCTTAACATCTCCTAGTCTAGCTCTTTGCTGTGATTCTGCTGAAGGAGGTTTGGAATGAAGCCTGCCTGGCATCTGCTTCCCTGTCAGCCTGGGTTCTTTGAGTCATTCATTGGACCTGGAGAGTGTTGTTCTCCCCTCCCTCCCCTAGTCTTCTCTACTTGGGGCTGGGGCTTGGCTTGGTATCCTGTGGATTCCTGTGCAGACTGACTTATGCCCAGTTAGGTTTCTTTGGGACCATTTCCCAGGTTAGAATTTTTTCAGTATGAATCTGGCCTTTGGCCTGGGCTGTTTTCTAGGAAATGTACCAGGTATTGGCTTTCGGGAAAGGTTTGAGAGGGGTAAAGTGTGTTCTGGCACAGATAGTCTGGATGAGGTAAAACTGGAGGTGAATTACAACTCCCCATCAACATAATCTCTCTCTCTTTTCCCTTCCCCTCTGGTTTTGGTTGAGTCTAGGGTAAGAATCTAGAGCCTGGGTTGGTCCTGGGGCTTATTTTTGAAAGAAGGAGAGAATGCTCCAGAACCACAGGAGCCTGCAGCCTGGGAGGGCTGTATTGGGCAGCGAAAGGCAGCCACGCTGGAGGGGGTTGGGTATGTGCCTCTGGCTGAGTTTCCATACCAAGAACATGGGCTGTGTTGAGTCAGTTTGCCCATATCCCCGTCTCTGGTCACTGCAGGAAAGACCTCGAGCCTGCTCTCCTTCTTTCTAGGCTTTCCACCGTGCTCTCTCTGGGGAAGCGCCGAGGAGATGCAGCTTTCTCTGGAGCCTGCTTCCTCCCATTGCTAAGGCTGGCTAGCTGGAGCTTCTGCTTTGTGATTCCTGCTCCCTTCTCATGGTGTGGAGCTGGTTGTCACCAGCAGAGTTCCTGCTGTCCTGGGTTAGACTTGGAAGTTTCGTCTGGTCTTTCTGAGTCATTGGACTGGCTTTCTGTTAAGTAGCTGGGTTTCTCGTTCAGAGAGATGAGTTTTGACCAGCTCTTCTGTTTCCTTGCCTCTCACCTTCCCCAGGTGATCTTTCAGGCCACCTCCTCGCCTACCTGAGCCTCAGCCCCATCTTCGTTATTGTTGGCTTTGTGACACTCATCATATTCAAGCGAGAGCTTCACACTGTGAGTCTGCCCAGCCTCCTGCCTCCTGCCTCCTGCCACGCCCACCCTGCAGTCCCTTCCGCTGTGACCGTGCCCTGAAACGTTCCCTCTGCTCAGCAGAGGGCGGGAGACGAGGGAGCCTTGCCTGTACAAGGCTGGCAAGAGGCAGTGGGGAAGCATCTACTGCTGGGATGTGGTCTCCCTTCCATGTTGTGGGCAGTTGTTCATGGTGCCTTAAGGCAAGCCAGAGTGGTCCCCAAAGATAGGACTTCTGCTGCGGGTGATCATAGGATTTATAGCTGGAAGGAACCTCAGAGATCATCTAGTGCAACTGTCTCAGTTTACAGAGGAGAAGTAGAAGTCAAGAAACATGATGTTACTTGCCCAAGGACACAGGTAGTAGGTAGTAAAGACACGATTTGAATCCAAGTCCTCTGGGTCTAAATCCGGTGCTTTTGTTGATTGCACCAGGATAGCACCTCCACCCCTACCCCCAATGCCCCTATATATATGCGTCCATGCGGCAGTGTTTTTGAGTTTCCTGCTGGCCTCAGCTTAGTTCTGTCATCTAGGAGTAGTGGCTGGGGTCAGTGTCTGGGTGGGGAGGGAGGGACTTGCTTATGGCTTGCAAAGGCAGAGTTGACCCCACTCCTTCTTTTACAGATTTCTTTCCTGGGGGGTCTGGCACTCAACGAGGGGGTCAACTGGCTAATAAAGAACATTATCCGGGAGCCCCGGCCCTGTGGAGGTATGGAGGGACCTTTGGAGGGGTGCATTGGGAGAGCCGAAGCTGGATGAAGACATCTCCTGGCAGGGGGAGAACAGCTCTGTACCCAGACACTGCCTGATGGACATTGTCTGCTTGTTCTTAGATACCCACTCCATGGTGAATACCAAATATGGGATGCCTTCCAGCCATTCCCAATTTATGTGGTTCTTCTCAGTCTACTCCTTCCTTTTTCTTTATTTAAGGTAAAGTATCTTCCTGGGGAGGGTGGGGGAGGGCTACTGGGGTTATAGGCATCTCAGACTTAGTAGGCATTTTTTTCCTGTGCCCTCATCTGCTCCAGGCCTCCCCCTGGCCCTGGCTTTGTCTAAGGACTGGCACCTCCTGTACCCACCTCCTAGAATGGTCAATGAGATTCCCTTCCACCTGGGTTACTTGGTTGGGATATCCACAGTTAAGAAGCCAGATAGAGAAGTAGATCCATGCAAAGTGACTTAGGTAGAGCAGTAAGAGATGAAGGAGAACCAGGCAAATGTGGTGTTCTTGAAGCCACATTTTCAGAAGGGGGTGATGGTCATCGGGGTCCAAAGCTGCAGAGAGGTCACAGATATGAGGACTGAGCAATGGAGACTGTTCACTTCAGCCCTGAGGAGTGTAAGGACAGGGACCTGCTTTATCTGTCCCCTGACCAGCCTTCCTTTTCTTTCCTCTTTCTTTAGAATGCATCAAACAAACAACGCCAGATTCCTGGACTTGTTATGGAGACACGTGCTCTCTCTGGGCCTCGTGACAGTAGCTTTTCTTGTCTCATATAGTAGGTATGCAGCAGTATTTGCCCTTTCTTCTTGCCCATCCATCTTCCTGCTCCCCTCAGTTCATAGCTGTCTCAGTGACCAGCAGACCATTCCTCCTCGCAGGGCCCCTCCAGTGACCCCAAGGCCCTTTACTTAACCCCAAGCTTGGCTCCTCCTCCTTTTTGGCTCCTTTTTGGCCTGGAAGCATACCCTAGGCCTCCCTCCCATGAATATTGAGAAGAACTCAGCCATAGAGGCCACCAAATTAATGAGAGTGAAGGACAGAGTAATCCACTGAGCGGGAGGGTATGGTGGGGCTGTTTCTTAGGATTCTATTTAACATTGAAGAGGGAGGCCTAACTACTGCTTGTAATGGTTCATCATTCCTGGTCCCTGCTCAGCTCACCACATTTTAGTTGGATCAAAGAAACTCCCCTGTGTGCTGGACTTTGCCCTGCTGCTCTTGGCATCCCCCTTGGGTTTGGAGATCAGGGATCGTGGGCTTGAGGTCAGGACCTGACCGAGCCATCAAGAAAGGAGCTGTCCCACTGAACCATTGGGAAGGCTGGGTCTCATCGCAGGTGCTAGGTACTTGACTATCTTTGCCTCCAACCTCAGCTTTGACCTGGCACCCTGGGCTGCCAGGAACTGTCTGTCTGATTTATGCATATCTCTCTCATCGGTTCCTCACCATCACTTTCTGCTGAAGAGTGTATTTGTTGTACCACACCTGGAGCCAGGTTCTCTATGGAGGGGTTGCAGGAAGCATCCTGGCTGTCGCGTGGTTTGCCTTCACACAGGAGATCCTCACTCCACTGTTCCCCAGGATAGCAGCCTGGTAATTCCCCCCCAGAGCCCTTTTCCCCACACTTGCCCTCATCCAGGGAGTTCAGGGATCTTTTCCTTCCCACCCCATATTTTCATTCTTTGCTGGATCCACTGGGGGCTCGTCTTTCAGGGATAGTTTGCACACTGAGGGGCCTGACCTATGGCAGGGTTAGGAAGAGAACCCACACATCCTGATTCCTAACCCAGGCCTCCATTGTCAAGGTTCTCTTTCTACTCTGTGGACTGTGAGTAGGCCTTTATTTGCAAAATCCCAAGTGGATTCCCACTGGCTACTGAGTAGACATTCAGAAAGGTGTTTTAGGATTCTGAGTGAGCCTCAGGAGCCATATATGGAAGACCTATGTGTATTGGTTATCCCTTCCACCCCCATCTTCAGGCTCAGGAGTTTGCTGCTTAGACTCTGGGTGTTCCCCTGGGTTAGGACCTTTGAGCTCAAGGGCATCATCTTCTACCTGTGTAGTCACAGTTCCTAATCCTCAGGTCTCAGAGTTGCATGTACCAGGCTCTGTGCCCAGGACTATACGGGAACATATTCAGTGGAACTTTGACAGTCAGATGTGGTGGACCAGCGCTATCTCTTTTGATCCCTCCTATGCCCTTTGCAGCAAGAACTGGCTGCTGTTTGACGCAGTCTCTCCTCATTAAGAGTTGGATCTCTCCCGCCCCCCCCTTCCCCGCCCCACTCCAAGGCAGTTGGGCTCTTTCCCCAGGACTTGGTAGCTCTATCTATATTTTTTCCCCTTTTGAAAGTTGGAAGCAAAGGGGAAGGGGGTGGGGGGAGTAGCATAGCCAGAGCCCTTTAACACCTTGGAGTTTGGGGGAGTTTCCAGGATGGCTTTGTAGAAGATGAGCACCCTGAGTGTGCCATTCTTTTTCCCTAGGCCCATATCTGAGTTCTTCTTAATTCGAGACACAAGCCTCATCCCCAATGTCCTGTGGTTTGAGTATACAGTCACAAGAGCAGAGGCCAGGTGAGTAAGATGGGAAGCCCACCTAGACTCCCATGACTAGCCTTGAATCAAGAGCCTATCCCTTTGGCCAAGGCTTCTCCTGGAACAGCTCTTACCTACCTAGGGTCTGGGACTTAGGGGGCAGTTGACCTTATTTCTTCTTTTGAGAATCAAGTTGGAAGATCCTGGATTCTTATGTTTTATTTTTTACCAGACCTTTGAATTTTTTTGTTATAGAGAACACTCAGTGAGGAAACTACCTCTTACCAATGCAGGTTGGCTCTTGCTTTATGTTTGTGGTCTTAGAGAAGCGTCTGGGCCAGTGAAAAATTTAGTGCCTTGCCCAGAGGTCACATAGCCTGTATGTGTCAGAAACAGGATTTGAACCCAAGCCTTCCTGTCTCCTAGGTCAGCTCTTCATTTATATTTCCTTCTAATTCTAGACTATTTTAAATCTAATTTTTAGAACTCAAAAGAACAGAAGCCTGCATTGAACTCAAGGCCTAGAAATACACAGGTCATAGAATAGTAGATCTGAAAGGGCCCCGGTTTCTGAGTTCTCTGACAGAGAGGCCAGGAGGCTTCTGCTTTTAAACGGAGGGTGTCAAGAACAGGGAGCACACTGAAGAATGCAGGGGAGCACATGCCACTGGAGGCAGGGGTGAGGGAGGATGGGGGGTAGGTGGTCGGAGGAAGTTAATGTGGAGCAAGGGATTAGGAGGAATGGAAAGGGAGAGGACAACACTCTTTCCTATTTCTCTAGTACTTTCAAATTAACAGAGGATTTTTTTTTTTTTTTTTTTACTTTACTGCAGCCCTATGAAGTAGATAGGGCAGCCAGCCTTATGGTTTTCCAGTCCTGGGGGTTAATAGCTCCCAAGCAAGGGAGTTACAAGAAAGGCTGAAAAGAAAGCCATGGTAGTGTGTGGGCTGGTGGGTGGCTTTGGGGATATGCATCATGAATACATCCTGGCTGAATTATAATAACAAGCGGAATAGGTAAAGGCCCACATCTGTTAGGAAAGGGGATTTGAGGGCTTTGGGGCAAGGCAATCCCATTGATGGCATAAAGGCCACAGCTGGCCAGAGGCAGAAAGAGTTCCTGCCTGACTGGGGATTATGATATAGTGAAAATAGTATTAAACTGGGATTGAAGATGCTTGGGCCCAAGTCTACCTCTTTTTGGCTGTGTGACCTTGTGCAAATAGCTTCCCCCCTCTCTGAGTTTGAATTTCCTCCTCTGTAAAGGAGGCATAGTAGTTCTTGGCTGACCTGCCTGCCTGCCTGCCTCATGGGGCTGTCGTGAAGAGCAAATGAGACAGTGGGCACGAACTGTTTCTTTCTAAACTGAGAAGTGCTGTAAACACATAGGGGAGTTTTAATAAAAATAAATTGAGAGCAGCGAAAGACTATTTTGGAGGAAAGGGAAGTGAGTTGCTTGCGCTTTGTAGGGGAAGATCTCATTTTTTGTTTTTGTTTTTTTCTTTAACCATTCTCTGGGCCACCTGTTCAATGTCACCTTGCAGAAACAGACAGCGAAAGCTGGGTACAAAGCTACAGTGAGAGTGCTCGGGTGTGGCTGGGCCAGCCCCACAGATCTGACTGGTAGGATGCCGCCATGGAGACCTCGACAGACCCAAGTCACCACGTGGAGCCTTTTTCTTTCTTTCTTTCTTCTTTTTTTTTTTAAATCAACAAGACGGACCAAAGGCCAGACTGGGGCCTTCAGCGGGAGTCCAGAGGCCTGGGCGTTGGTTTGGGCAGCACGCCAGGCATCCCCACTGCCCATGGGACCAGGATGCAAATGGACCTTGCCCATACCACCACTGCACACTGAGAGGCAGAATGTACCATAACATCCAAGGCCAGAGGAAGGCACTAAGGGTGGGATAATAGGGGAGAAAGAAGAAAACTTTCATCTGAGAGCTTGAGACAGGGTGGGTGGGGAAAAATCTAACAGCCAAGTATTTGTGTGGAATTTAGGTGGTATGAAATATACATGCTATTTATTTTTTTTCTAAGGTTAATTTGATTTTTTTGAGTTGGGATCTGGGGCTGGGGTAAGGCCTTTTTGAAGAGAAACCCATTGAGTGGGGTTGGTTTCTCAGTGGTGCAGGGAGAGTCTAATTCCAGACCGTTTGGGCAATGTCAGTTCCATCTATCTGCACTTTGTAAGGAAGAAAAAAACTTGATGGACATTTTGCTTTGAACACCAGGAAGCAGCCTACCTCTCCTCTTATTGTGGTTGTGAAACATGGGGGCTTAGGGCAGAGCATTTGGGGAAATCAGCCCTTTCTTTGATTCCTATCTCCTCTCTGCCAATAACAGCCTAGTATGGTGGAAGCTGTTTCTGAGTATTGTTCCCTGTAACACAGCTATTTCCATATCTGGGAGAGTGATAGCTCAGAGAAACAGTGCTTCTTCCATTGGTCTGGTGATGACATTCTTTATAACAGTAATCTCATTCAAGGGCCTTCTCTGATCCTTGTCCATGCAATGGGTTGTACCTTCTATAATGAAAGAACTTTTTTTTTAAATGCTATTTACATTGTAGATGGGGAAACCTGAACTGTTTTACAGATTTCTTTTTGTCTTGCCATCAGGTAGCAATTACTTTTCAATTCCTTTCATCCTTCCCCACTTCCAGTATCCCAACCACTTCAGAACGTCCCCCTACCACCCCCCCACCCACCCACTCAAAAGGGAAAGAACCAGGAGTTCAGCCAGGTGTGTGCCTGACACCCCACCCTGCTGGGCTCAGAACACTTGTCTTTCCTTGAGACTTGGCTCCAGAGGAGCTAGGTCTCAGCTCTTTCACAGGCAGGTACTACAGACTGGAAGGAAATGTGCTAGCTGGCAATGTGTTTAGTCAGACCAGGTCTCATGCTGGACAGAAGAACTTGGATGTCTTGAGGAAGTCGTCATAAGGGTTATTTTACTTGTACTTGGGTCTGTTGTTTTAAAGTTGCTTTCAAAAGGAATTATTGAGGGGAAGATGAGTCTAAGCCCAGGAAATATGTAGAATTGAACTGGATGGTTTGGGACACTTTCAAATCATTGAAGAAAAAAAAAATTGGTTTTCTGAGCTGCTGCTGCTGAAGCACGCCTTGGTGGTGCTTTTCTTTTCTTTCCCTTTGCAAAGACAGTATCCACAAGCCATTCCAGATGTCAGGAAAATGGGCTTATTTCCAGGGAAGTTAGGTCAGCCCCCCCCATTTCCTTCCCCTTCTCATTTTACTTTTTGGCCAGAGATAAGCCAGATGTCAGGTGGTTTGGATTAAGACAATAAATAAAATTGTTTACTATTGTTTTAAAATAAAATATGAAAAACAACCTGAGTGTGTGATCTCCAAGGTAGCTGGAGTAGTGGGGCTGTCTGTGGGCTGTACACCTTACAATGGTCCCCATTGAGGGTGAAGAGATTCAGGAACAAGCCACCTAGCGAATCAGCTCCGGGAACTTCCTTCTTCCTGAGAGCGAGGCTCCCTTGGCAGCAGGAGCTTTTTGGTACTTAGGTAACTTCAGGTATGTCCTTTGCCCTCTCTGGGCCCTAGTGTTCCGATCTATAGAACAAAGGGGGGGGAAGGCTTAGAGAACATTGAATTAAGTGAAGGGGTGAAATGGATGGTGCTCAATATCAGCTAGCATTATTGTTTTACATTTACCTAGTTTTGAAACTGACTCTCCTGGCAAGGAAGTGCAACAATGACTTTTGGCACTTCTTGGGAAATAATAATCCCCAAAGTTGAGCACCTCAGTTTACACAAACAACCCTTTAGATCATAGTCCTATTTTGAGGCAGGTAGTGCAAGTGGTATTCTCATTGTGTAGGTCAGAAAACAGTCTCAGAGAGGGAGAATGGCATACTTAATTAGGAAGCACACGCAAAGCCTTGGCTCTCAGGCATCACGTGCAATTCTCTGTCCACTGTTCCAGAGTAGCCTGCCTATCCACTATAAGGATCTCCCTTTAGATATGGGTGGAGTTTCTGACAACCCAGGCTTCTGAAATAGACCTGGGGTAGAAGTTTTTGTTTTAACACAATGAAGGCAATGTGGTGTGTCGGTGTGTGACATGTAAATGGGTAGAAGGTAGGAACTGGTCCTCTGATTTTATTGGTGCAGGGAACTCCTAGGTCAGAAAACATTGGTCAGCAGCTTAATGCAATAATCCTGGTGTGAGGTGATGAGGGCTTAGGTAATGAAAGCATTGTCAGAAGAGAGAAGGGGACTTATTCAAGAGGTTGTGAAGGTGAAATCCACAGGCCTTGGCCACAGATTGGATATGGGAGAGGGGTGTGTGGGGTCAGTGAGAAATGGTGAGGATCCAGGATGACTCAGGTTGCAGGGTTGGAAGCCTGAGAGAATAGGAGGATAGTTTTGCTTTCTATAGTAATAGAGAAAGTAGTGAGGGGAGGAGATAATAAATTTAAGGTGTCTATTAGACATCCAGTTCAAGATGTCTGAAAGGCAGCTGGAGATGTGAGATTGTGGATGGGAGATTCAAGGTCAGCAGAGAGATTAGAGCAGGATAGGTAGATTTGAGAATTATTAGTGTAGAGATGGTCATTAAATCCATGGGAACTGATGAAATCCCCAAGTGAAGTAATATGGAAGGAGAAGAGAAGAGGGCCCAGGGCAGAACCCTGAGAGACACCTGTATGAGGATCCAGCAAAAGGGACAGAGAAGGAGTGCTCCTATGTAGGAGAACCAGGAGTGGTGTTCTGAAAACCTAGAGCAGAGGTTCCCAAACTTATTTTGCCCGCTTTTCAAAAAAAAAAAAATTACTCAGTGCCCCCCTTGGAAATCTACTTTCTTTAACCCTTTAATGGCTTAAAAAAATAGCATCATTTCAAAAAATATATATTTTAAAAAATGACGCATCTTAAATTTAATAATTTATTGTAAATTTGTGGGTTTTTCTGCATTGAAATTTTGATGATACAATATTGTATCATGTAACCATACAATATTGTATTATAAACAAGTGATTACATGCACATATTCCTGCTGATGAATGCTGGACTTCCTGACAGTGGGCAACATTCTGGCCTGCCAACACCTGCA
Source organism: Vombatus ursinus (assembly GCF_900497805.2). Lineage (NCBI taxonomy): Eukaryota > Metazoa > Chordata > Mammalia > Diprotodontia > Vombatidae > Vombatus > Vombatus ursinus. Next base: position 10,756,650 of record NW_020954571.1, on the reverse strand, counting down.
TGTTAAGATCTGTTGGCAGACTTGATAGGATAGTGTTGATAAGGGAGATTACCTAACAGCAGGGAGGGCCCACTTGTGTAACATAAACATATAGTGGGCCCGGTTAGAAGGGTTGTGTAATTTTTTTTTCAGTCGTATCTGATTCTCTGTGACCCCATTTGGGGTTTTCTTGGCAGAGACACTGCAGTGGTTTGCCATTTCCTTCTCCAGCTCATTTTACAGATGAGGAAACTGAGGCAAAAAGGGTTAAGTGACTTGCCCAGAGTCACATAGCTAGTAAGTGTCTGAGGCTGGATTTGAACTCAGGTCTTCCTGACTCCAGACCCAGCACTGTACTGTATCACCTAGCTATGCTGGTTGTGTGATTTTCTCCATCTATGTTCAGCAGCACTAAATCCAATGTGCTTTCCAACATGTTGAGGGCATGATGTTCCATGGAATTGAAACCAAGCACAGCTGCTGATGGAGAATGGAGAATGAGAAGTTCTGAAAGTGGAGCCTTTATAAAGAAAGGCTTTGGGAGTAGCTACCCTCCAGCCCTCCAATCAGATGGGAGAGGCCATGGAGGCAGTTGACAAGGTGCTGAGTCAATCAGCATGGTGATGAGATTTCCAAATTTTGAAGTCATCTTGACCCATCCCCTTTAAGTTCATCACAAGTCCTATAAATTTTGTCCTTGTAGAACTGTGTGTCCCTTCTTTTCCATTTCTACTGTAACCCTAATCCAGGTCTTTATCACCTCCTTCCTAGATAATTGTACCAGCCTCGTTAGTTTTCCTGCCTCCTGGGGGCTCTGCTCCATCCTGCAAAAGCTGCCAGACTGTCAGTCAGCTAGTCAACTATCATTTAGTTGGCGCCACAGTGCCAGGCACTGTGCTAAGCACTGATGATTTGTTTTTCAGTCGTGTCTGACTCTTCCTGACCCCATTTGGAGTTTTCTTGGTAAAGGCACTGGAGTGGTTTGACATTCCCTTCTCCAGCTCATTTTACAGATGAGGAAACTGAGGCAAACAAGGTTAAGTGACTTGCCCTGGGTCACATAGCTGGTAAGTAAGTGTCTGATGCCAGATTTGAACTTGGAAGATGTCTTCCTGACTCCAGGCCAGGTGCTCCATCCAATGTACCCCTGACAAAGGTGGCAAGCAAACAAAAAACAAAAAAATAAAACAAAACCCTAGTTTCTGCTCCCAAGGAACTCATATTTTATCATTCTCTCACTCCCTGTTTTAAAACTTTCAAAGGACCCCCCCCCACATAAAATCTAAACTCTGTTGGGTTTTAAGACTCTGTGTAATTTGGCCACATTTTAATATAGGAAAACTACCACCCACCTCTCCTCAGCATATATACTCCAATGCAGACACACTGACCCCTCCCCCAACACAAATTACTCTCATTCCTATCTCTCTGTCTTCTACTTAATCTGTAGATAACCAAATTCATTTCTTCTTTCAAGGCTCAACTCAAATGTCCACCTCTTGAGGTCTTTCTTTGATTATTCCAGCCCATACCAATTCCTTCCCAATTCATTCATTGAGCTCCACTTATAGGCATCTGGGCCATCTCCAGTCCTCCTGATCGATATCTCACCACCAGATCCAGATGGCTCGGGAGGAGAAGGTGAGGCTGGTGACTTTGCACAGCCCTTCCTCCCTTAAATCAGATTCTCTTGCAAGTTATAGTATCACCTTCCTGATGTCATGGTACTCTTCAAGAAAACGAAGGACAAACCGCAAGCACAACTTATAGGCAAGTCACCTGTGTTGGTGCTGTGGGAGGATTTGCATGTGAACAAGATGTGGTTCTTACCTTAAAAGACCTTCTAATCTAAGACCAGTTCAATACAAGGTAGAATGTGGTAAATGCCTTAAGTCAGAAGAAACATGGACTGTGCAGCTCAGAGGCTGGGTCACCGAATGGCCACCACTCCCAAGTTCTAGGGTAACTTCTGCGGGTCTGTACTCCCTAAAACTATGGTTCAGAGGTCCTCACCAGTAAGCTTTCTCTTAACAGTCAGCCAGTAGACACAATTAATTCAAAGAAATGACATTTACTGAGATTTAGTGAGAACACTAGTCACAAAACTTGGCCATAAACCTGGGTCCCACTCTCCCACAGATAGTGTTTGTGAGAAGATGCAAACACAAGCTTAGTGAGAATACAGTGCTAATGAGGCCCAATGTAGACAGCATATGTGGTCAAGGCAACTTACATGTGTGGTACTACAAGTTCTTGATATATTTTCTCTCCTCATGGAGCTTATGTTCAAGGAATGGTGAATAGTGCAGGTTTGCTAAAATGAAGGATGCATGAAGGGAAAGATTGGGAACTAGAAAAAGCTAGCAAGATAGGTTGGGAGCAGCTCTTAGAGAGCCTTAATTAAATTCCAGGCTAAGAATTTTCGATGTTATTCTTTAGAAAATATGATCAGGATTCTATTTTCTGAACTCACAGCATTTACTATCAGCCTTGCACAGTTTACTACTTGTTATGTTAATCTTATTTCCCCTAACCAGACTAAATTTGTAGAAGGCTGGAATTTTAAAATATCAATGCGCATTTAATATAACAACAAAATCAAATTAAACATACATTTATAACTTATACAGTAGAGAGATTTTTCATGAGTTAACCATCTTTACTTGTAGGTCACCTTTCACCTTATATTTGACTTATTCCCACATATAATCTTATCAGCCTGAGCTCTGTGGTAATCCTAGGGCCTATTTGGATACTTTCTTATTAGTAAATAAAATTGTAATCTCCTTCTTACTAATCAGTAGACTCAACTCCCTGCCTCACCTTATTAAATATCATTTGTTAAATAAACTGGAGAAGCTTCCTTTCCTAATCATAGTTAATCATATCTTTCTTTATATTAAATCCTTTAATCTCATATGATTAAGTAACTATTAAAATTACCAAATATACAATTTGTTAACAAATGAAATCAGTAATAAAACAAAAACAGATATTTAATTATAACATGCTGGGCAGTGAAAAAGATTATATCCAGGGAACCCCAAAAGCAGATGACTTCTCTTTGGGAAATAGAATTTCACCATTCATCTCTCTCCAGATTCCAATTAAAGTCTCTCAAGATCCTCCTAATTCTCTTCAAGAGTTTAATTCAGCCTCTCAGGAAATAAGTTATGTTAGTCATTTTTCATTGTCTTCTTTTTAGCCGTGACAGGAAACAATCTTTCCAGAAAATATTTCTAGAAAAAAAAAAAAGGTAACTGGAAAGTCCCCACAGACTCTTCATAGAATTCTTAAGACAGTTCTCACAAGAAAGAAATTTCTTCTCATCTTTTTAAAAAATTAAATTTTTTTCAAAGAACACAAATTTATTTTTTCTTTCTCCTATCTGCTCCCGTTGTGAAAGAACAAAACCAAACCAATAACCCACAATAAAACCCTTGTAACAAATATGCAGACTCAAGCAAAAGCAATTCTTACATTGGTTATGTCCAAAAAATGTATGTCTTAGTCTGCACCCTGAGTCCATCACCCCTATCAGGAGGTAAGTTGCTTGTGACAGAGGTAAGTTGCACATTTCACCATCTTTTCACCTTCTTTCTCTCTGTTTTCTAGATTAAAGGTTAAAAAGTATACTCTCCTGAACTCTGTAGGGAAAAGTACCTCATTGCCAGACAGTTCTAACAGTAACTCCAAACTGCTAGTCCCAAATGCCTTTTCTGCAATATTATATTTGGCTCTTAAAAGATACCATAACAGTATCTATAGTCTCTGTGGGAGAGTTTAGTGAAACAGGTGCTAACAATACTTTAAAATGAATTTCTATGTACAATATGCCCAGTTCAGTTTATCCCTTTCTTTTTTCATGCATCTCTGTATTTATATAAATATATAGTATGAATACTGTTTCTGGTTCTACCTTTTCATTCTGTATGACTTTATATAGGCCTTTCCAAATTTCTTTCTGTTCCTCATGTTTATTAGTTATAATGGCACTCTGGTATGGCAGATAGAGAAATAGTCTGAAAACCAGGAAGACCTGAGTTCAAGCCACACCTCTGATGCACCCTGACTGTGAATCACCTAATCTTTCCCTGCACTCTGGACCAAAGGTGTCAAAAACAAGGCCCCTGGGCCACAGGTGGCCCACAGCCCTTCTGAGTACTGCCTGAACTAGATTAAAATGTAATTGGGAACTATTTAACAAAATAAATAAAAATACAATCAAACACAGATAACTATATTTTAAAACTCAATATGTGGTCCACAGGGATCCTTACATATGGTTTAGTGGTCCTCATTTCTACTTGAGTTTGATACCATGACACTGGACAATTCTCTGACTTGCCGAGAAGGTGCCAACCTGAATTGGTAGAGGGGATTTCCAGGAAACCACAGGCCCTGTCCCCAACCCTAATCACAATGCTATGACTTGGTTCATTCAGCCATTACCAACAGTTTGACATAATTTAATTTGTCTGTAATTCAATTATATATAATCTTGTTTTATATATTTCTAACTAAATTTTCATGATTATGTTCTTTTAAAAAAATTATTTATTTTTAGTTTTCAACATTCACTTCCATAAGATTTTGAGTTCCAAATTTTCTCCCCATCTTATGATGATATTCTTTTTTTTCTTTTTCTTTTTTTTTTAGGCAATTGGGGTTAAGCGACTTGCCCAAGGTCACACAGCTAGTTAGTGACAAGTGTTTGGTCTGAGGCCGGATTAAAACTCAGGTCCTCCTGACTTCAGGGCCGGTGCTCTATCCACTGTGCCACCTAGCTGCCCCATGATGATATTCTTAGGATATATTCTTAATAATGAGATTGTTGGGTCTCAAGTTATAATGATTATTTTTTGACTCTTTTTAACTGCTAGATTGCTCTCCATAAAGGTTCTACAATTTGCAGTTCTACCACCAATGTTTGAGTGTATTTGTTTCTCTACAACCCTGCTAACATTGGATTTTGTCACTTTTAGTTATTTGGGGCAGAAAACTTTCCATTATTTGTCTTCTACAGACACAGAACTGAGTGTATAGCAAGTGTTGAATATTAACATTCCTTGATTCTGAATTTGAAATTCTCACATCTCAGACTAAAGGACCACTTGAATGGAAAGGAGAAGCAGAGAATGTTTGATGTCTTTATTGATAGGCACACTGCCCAGTTTTCACTGGTCTCTGCTTTAATTTTTTTCAAGGATAGTGGCAGTTCCCAGGCTCATGGATTTAGTAGTAGAAGGGACCTTTGGTCCATCTAATCCAACACCCTTATTTTATAGGTGAGGAAACTGAGGCACGGAGGGTAACTTGGCCAAAGCCACATGAAGAGAGCTAGGATCTCAACCCTAGTCCATTTGGTCACAAATTCAACATACCACTCTACCTCATTGCCTGCTGTGTTGGACCCTGCTTAGTTTCCAAAATCAGATGAGACTGGGCAAGTTCAAGGTTGCGAGGGTTATAGCTGGGAAGGTTTATAACTCTCAAAGGGCTTTGTTATGGAATAGTGAATAGGAATGGGGAAGAGTAGCACTATTTGGGGGGGGGGGGGGTCATGGCTATTGATGCTTCTCCTGAAGCCAGAATCCTCCCTGTGCTGAGAACTGGGGCTGGTTCTATCATGACTGGAATCTTGTATGTCAAGCACTAGCAATCTTAATCTCTTGACTAGGGGTGGTTTTTTTTTTTAATCTCTGCTAATCATACACTGTACTTTGGCAGAATTTCCTGAATGCAGTAGAACAGCATGGGAAATAGTATGGCATAGAGATTTGGAGTAAAATTAGATTTTCTGATATGTTTGTGGAGCAAATAGGGTCTCCCTCTTCCATCTTCCCCCACTTTGGGAATAGGGGAATGCTTTCTCTTACATAAAACCATAGACAATTAGAGCTAAAAGGTACTTAAGAGACCTTTCATTCCTATACTGTCATGTTACAGATGAGGAAACCAAAGTCCCATTGATACATCCTTTGGTGTGACATTATTCCATCTCAAATGGGCTTTGGAGTCTGAAGCTACTTATCCATGAGACTTTGGACATGTCATTTAACAGCTGCATGCCTCACTTTCCTTATCTGTAAAATGGCAATGCCTATTTTGCCAACCTTACAGGGTTGTTATGAGACTCAAATCGTGACTCTGAAAGCACTTTGTAATTGTCAAGTGCTGTATACATGTTTTACTATGCTCAAACACCAGAACAAGTCAAAGGACCAGGAAGGCTTTTTTTTTTTTTAAATTAAAGCCCCTCTCAAAAACAATGGGATGCAATAGTGATGCTTTTGCATGTTTTGGACACTGAATACATTTGTTCAGGTTTAATTCCCTTTAGGTTGGCTTCCAGAAAAACTGAAATTCCTGAAGTTTATCTCATCTGGTCCAAGGCCTTCTCTTCCTCTCAGGCCCTGTCCTGAGTCCTGATTGCATTAGGCCAGCTCTCAAGTAACCTGTAGCAAGGTACCACAAAGGGCTCTTGAAGCCCAACAATTTTTAAGAGCTACAGTAATCTACTGTAGGGGAATTTTAGGCTTTGAGTAGGGTGGTGGGAAAGTGATTTTTTTAAATCCCTCTCAAGTCATATCTTGTTTCTTTGATGCGTTTAGCTATGGAAGGAAGAGTGGGTTGTCTGATTCTTCACTCCAAGGCTTGATTCATGAACCTCCCCTCCCCTTTCCACCCAGAGTCCCCCAAAGCCTTTTTCAATGCCTTAATATTAGTTGAAAAGGCTGCACTACCTCCCAAAAACCACTGTGTAGCTGTCACATTATTGGTTATTTGTGCTCAAGAAATGGTAGACATTGAGGACATTAAAAGCCCCAAGGAAAAGATACCCCCCTTCCCCCATCAGTAGATCCTCCACGGATGATTTGTACAAGGATTTGGGCAAGAACCACACAGGATGACAAGAATAATATATGGATTGCAATCTGCACTGGTAAAAAGGGAGTGCCTATGTCAAAATTATGGATTCATTGACATAAATCGATTTCCTTAAGGGCAGAGATAATTTTTTCTGCCTCTTTTCCCACAGTGCCAAGCAAAGGGTTCGGTACACAGTAGGTGCTCATTAATATTCAATGAATGAGTCCCAGAGGTTGGCCCAAAGGAGAGATATGTACCCAGTATATATATATATATATATATATTTTTTTTTTTTTTTGGTGAAGCAATTGGGGTTAAGTGACTTGCCCAGAGTCACACAGCTAGTGAGTGTCATGTGTCTGAGGCCGGATTTGAACTCAGGTCCTCTGGATTCCAGGGCTGGTGTTCTATCCCCTTCGCCACTTAGCTGCCCCAAACCCAGTGTATTCTTTGGAGTAAGGCTAAAATAATACCTAGGCATGGAGTAGAGTTTGTCATGAGCTCAGAGGCTTCTTAGTGCTTTATTAAATAGGGTTGACACTGTCCCGCCCCTCAGAAGATGATTTGGAGAAAATATTGACCACCTCAATTTTTTCCCAGTAGAAGATGCTTATGCTTGTGTTTGGAAAGAATATGAGGCTGGGATCTAGGGAATCTGGGTCCTCATTGAAGCCTCATTGTGACTTTTTGAGGTACTTTACTTCTCTTGAAAGACAGTTTGCCCTTCTGAGTGGCCTTACTCTTAAGCTTTGTTGAACTGATGCCTGCCCACTGCTTCCATGGCAGATGGCATTGTTGGAGAATTGGATGAAGTGGAAGTACTTGGTTCCACGTTCCCTTCAACCAGATCAGGCTTCTTGGAGGAAGGTTATATAACTGAGGTGGAATCTTCCTCTTTCCCCTTGGCTTCTTTATGGCCTACCTTATGAAGATGATGCTGGACCATGGATGCGGATGGGGTGGGGGCCATTCCTATAGCTGGTCTTTGTACTCCATGTGGTTTTCCAACAGATTTCCCCTTTATTAATTTCCATGTTATTATTATACAATCATTCACAATGGTTCAGGAATCATAATGACAGAGTCAAGGGGCCCAGAGCATTAGCAACATCATCAAAGATAGTATCTGAGGCATAACATGAACAATCAAATTCATGCAAACCTGGGGTAGAGTGAGGAAGGTTTGCTGACCCCTCCCCTCTCCTCCATCCTCCTTCCACTGGGGTTCCAAATAGGCTCATATCTAGCTAGTTCTCCAAGACAAAGTCTATCATCCCCTGACTACCCTCCATAAATCAGGGATTAGGGTGAAGGCCCAAGCTCAAGAATAAATAGACTATTTCCTTCCTTCCACCACGGGGGCAGGGGCATTCCTTGTAAACAGTGCAGATAAACTAGGCTGCAGGAGTATTATCCTTCACAGATGTCCTTGGCTCGTTCTTCCCCAAGACAGAGGATTTGGAGTTGAAGCTCATAGCCACTGTCAGATGCAGCCCAGACCTGGCCTAATAGCTCAAGAATTCCTATTATAGGTGGCATCAAGGGCTTCTCCCACCATGGGCTAGGGACCAGGGAGAATGGGGAACTCCTATGATGGGAACAACAGGGCAAATAATATTATTGAAGGCACTTAATTTTTTATATCCAAACCTAGCCCTGGTTCCAGTTTACAGGGAGAGTGGGGTGGCTGAGATACCTCACACCTCTTCCTCCACAACCACAGCATCTAAGGAAGCTGGATAGTGAAGGTCAGACTATATTTGGTGCTGGCCCTGAGTTGGGGCTGTGGGGAGAGGGATCCCTCTTGTGCTGGGCCCACATGGAACTGTATCAAGAAGGGAGGAAGAGTTGGGTGTGGTGGGAAGTAAGCCTGTATCCCAGGAGGGTAATGGAAATGAGGTTTCAGGAGGAGTCCAAAGGTAGAAGAGATTAAGTCCAAAGTCCTGGGCAGTGGTAGAATCGGCTGGTGAAGATGGCATATGCAACGCCAGGCTGGGGACCTGGATTTGCGCTGCCGGGAGCAGAGTCTGTTTACTCCTGTGGCCCCAGCAGTTCAGAGACCTATGGCAAGACAGACCCTGCCCATCTTCTCCTGTCTTTCCCCCAATGTCTTCTCTTGAGCTGGAGGTGGCTCACAGCTTGGCTCGTGGGTGTTCCTGCAGTAGGGTACGCAAGTCCAACAGGGCCTTCTCTAGGTAGTGAGCGAGACGGGCAGCGTTGGTCTCAGCACAACTGTTGTAGGCAGAGACCACAAAATTGATGTGCTCAGCCATGGGGTTGTAGCAGACACCATAACCATCAGGGACCACCGGTCCAAAGCACATGACGCAGTCAGTCTTGGCAGGGACCTGGAGAGAAAGACACAGAGCCCTAGTCTAGAGAGGGAGCAGGCCAAGTGGGAATTGCCAGCCATTATCTTTCATTACTGATCCAGTTCTTTCCCCAAGTGCCCCTGGGCTGGGGCTTACAGCTAAGGGTGGCAGGAGTGGGGTTTGGGGGAAAAGTGTTCAGTAGCCTCACCTGGCTGGTAGAAAGGTTAAAGTGCATTGCAATGGCATAAGATGTGTCCATGAAGATCTCAGGGATGCTCACTAGATCCTCGATGGCCTGAAGCTTTAGGCCTAATAGGTGGCGGTCAATAGCTTCCCCTCGGATAGCCTGGGAGAGACAAGGGACAAGGGAAGAGAGACACAGGTAGTTGGGGGGGGAAATGACTCGATGATTTCTTGTGGGATATAGGGTTGGCCTTGTTTAGTTCTGGAAGAGGGTTGTGATATAGGAGGTAGGAAAGAGCCTGGGGAGAGGTTGATTACCTATAGTAACCCAAGGTCATGGAAACACAAACAGAGGAAGAAGCCTTAGAGATCATATAATCCAACTTTCTTGTTTTACGGATAAGGAAACTGAGGTTCAGCAATGACTTGTCCAAGGTCTCCTGACTCCCAATCTGGGCTTGTCTCTTAGTTTTCTAGATCTGCTGTCCTCAGATCACAGTACAAAGCTTTGGGCATAGCAGACACCCTCCAAATGTCCACGGAATTAATGCATGAGCCAATGGAAGGTTAGCAACAAGGGCAGAGAATGTCCAAGGACTTGAGAGGGAGACAAGCTCTGGCCCAATCTGCATTTTCTAACTGAAACCCTTCCTTTCCCCCATGCACCAGCCTTAGAGGAGAGAGGTACCCCCCCAAAGCCCACTCACCTTGTCAGTGTATGATCTGTGTGACATCACTGCTTTCCTCAGCAGCTCGACCTTCACTTGCTCCTGCAGGAAGCAGTGGGTCAGAGAGGGCTGGTGGCTCTGGGACAGAACCCTGGCTCTATTCTCTGGACCCAGGGGATTCCAAGTGGGCACAGAGGAGCTCAGCAAACTCTCTGGATTATATGAGGTTCCAGGATGGAGATTCTGAACTAGGAGTTGCTAGATTTTAGGGGTAAACCACCTCCTCCTACCCCAATCTGGCCCAGACTTACCGTTATGTTAGTGTCATCCATGGCTTTGACAAAGTTGAAGGAATCAACAGAGTTGGAACGGATGGTGTCAGTGCGGCCCAAGTGGAACATTCGGAGTGAGGCACTCTCATAGGTGGAGCAGGTGTGGCCATAGATTCTGATGGGGAGGGTGGAGGGAAAGACTAGTCATGTGCTCCCCAATCTAAGCAGCACTTTGGGGTCTCTCCTCAGAGACCTCAGAGGTACTCAATCCCCACAGAACCTCAGCATAGTGCTGTAGTCCTCTTCCATCTCCTTGGGCCATATTCCTTCCCTTGGTGGGGATGGGTCTAACCTGTAATAGGCCAGCTGTAGAGCCATCTGGATGAAACCATCTGGGCTCATCTTCTCTGCCTTGGGGAAACTCTTCCCAAAGTGATGGAACACTAGCACTGTAAGGTCCAGGTCCTGTACCATGCTGGAGAAAGAGAGCAGGAAGAGCAGGGTGAAGGGGATCTGGGGGAGGGAAGGACAGGCTGGGATCCTAGTAAGGGAGAAGGACTAGAGCCTGGAAAGAGAGGTGGGAGAGGTATTTCTCTCCATGGGATAAGAAGACCTCTAGGGTAGGGGTGGGAGGGATCCTAAGTGATGCCTGCCCCTTCAGGGCTTCCCAGAGCTGAGAGGTGGGAGAGGGGTCACTTCTTTCAGGAACTCACATGTTGAGGTTTTGCTTGGCCTTCTCAATGTCACTCTTAATCTCAGGGGTGATGTTGAAGCGCAGCTTCTTGGGCATGGGTAGGGGAATCATAGGTGACCTCACAAGCTCTGGTTTCTTCCTGTATAGGAGAATGGGACCTCAGTCTCCAACCTAAGTCCCAGAGGCAGGGAGAGAATGTGAATATGGGGAAGGGCCCTACCCCAAAGCTGAAAACACTGGCATATAGGCTGAATCACTTTCACTTTATGGGGGGAGGGGAAAGGGAAAGGGATCTAGGGGTCTAGAAAGTCATCTAGAGGTCAACAAGGGCAGCCTCCTTCAGCTGAAAACTGAATGACTTTAATGTTCATGAGGTAGACGGGGCAAAATTTTTCTTAGAGAAAAATGTTCTTCCCCCTTCTTAGATCAAACCCCACAAAACACAGCCAGTGATCTTGAAAATGTGTGCCACTGGTCACAAGGGAAGTTGGTCGAATAGAACTGCTATGACTCAGCATCAGCCAGCACCACTTTGGGAAGGAAGGCTGTTCTATTTCTTAAGTTAACGAAAGGAAGGGCTCCTCACGAGAACTCCACGATGTGGTCCAGCAGCGCCACGATGGGGGGCCCCTCTGCAGCAGCATGTTCATACACAAGGCCACAGGAGCCATCTTCTGCCACTATGAACTGGAGCACAATGGGGGTGCTGGTTAGCTCAGGGGCCCCCAGAGTGCCTGCCTTCTCCACCTCTCAGGAATCATGTGGTTCCAAGTCTATCTTTCCATCCCTCTATTTCTCTCTATCCTCTCCTGGTCTTGACTAGAGGCAGGGGGCCTGGGTCCAAATCCAGGCTCCAGAACTTGCTAATGAGCTCTGGGACCCTGGGAAAATCGCTTAACTTTCTAAAGAACCTCAGTTCCCTTCCCTCAAAATAAGGCTAACAGTATATTAACTATTAAATTAAATTATTAAATTAAAAATTAAATATATTAAATAACAGTGTTTTGAGAAAAGTGCTTTATAAACCTCACTAGTCATGTGAGAAAGGGCCTGGCTAAGCTGCCATGGTGGTGGGGGGGGAGTTTCAAGGAGGTTGGCTAAGGAGAGGAAGATGAGGAGCCTTCAATGTACTGTATTGCTGGGAGAGTCTTTACTCCAGCTCCCTGAAACCCTTGTACCCCTTAATGACAGGTCGATTGGTCAACAATAATTACAGCAGCAATGCCTGCATCCCTGGAGCTCAAAGTACTTTAAGAGCTGTCAGGTCTGGAGAGAAAACAGTGAGCTAACATTGCCTCAGGCTGGGGCTGGGCACGAGAGGAGAAACCTATCAGAGACATCAGAGACAAGGATCTACCATAATAGGAGCATCTGCATGGGTAGCACAGGCCAGGAGCACCTAGCTTAGTGTAAATAACACTAGAATGGGAGTAAAAAGATCTAGGCTCTACTCTCAGGTATGCCATGAGATCTCTCTGTGACTGGACAAATCCCTTCTCTCTGGGGGTCAGTTCTTTGTCTGGGGACATAAACAAGTCCTTTGAAAACAAAAGTTTGCTGAACTGAATTGTTCTAAGTCCTCTTTCTGAAGCTAGGATTCCGAGATCTGAGGTTGAACTGAGTCTTCCTCTTCTTTCCTGAGGACAGCGGGGGTTTTGCTGGACTGGTCAGTGACTGAGCCCCGGGGCCTCTACCTGCAGAGTTTTATCAAACCAGCGGTTTCCACTGTTTTGCTTGCTGCCTCCACCATGCAGCATCTGGCCAGCCACCCGGCTCTTGTAGATGTCCTCAGAGACCCGTGGCATGGGTGCATCCAGGCACACGGTGAAGATGCTCTTCTGTATCGAACGTACTGAAGCCTTGTTTGTTTTGTCTGCATTGGGGATGGAGGGGCAGGGGAGTAGAGAGAGGGAGAGAGAATGGGGAAGAGAGAATGAATCAATCAGTAAGACTTTACTAAGTACCTATTTGCCCAGGCCTATGCCAGGTTCTGTCAGAGAAAGAGGTATAAAACATAATCCCTGCCTTCAAGAAACTTTTAAGTCTAGTTGGGAAGACAGTGTACATGAAACCACAAGGCTGAAATGTGATAGAGTCTAGATAGGAGGTCAGAGTAGGTCACTGTGGATGGGGATGGTTGAGTTAGGACTTAAGATAGCCAGATTTGGACAGACAGAAGAAGGCAGGGCAATATTAGCAAAGGCCCAGAGTTGGAAGGGATGTTAGAACCCCCAGCTTTACAGATGAGGAAACTGAAGCTCAGAAAGATTAAGTAGATTGCACAAGGTATCATAAGCAACACTGGCAAAACTGGGATTCGAACCCAGGTCTTCAGTGCTCTTTCCATTGTACCAAACTATGGCAACAGGGAACTATTGTAGGTTCTTGAAGAAGTGACTGGACTGTCCTGTTCTTTGGGAGGGATGCCTGTATCTCCTGTGGGCCAAGACTAGGGGCACCTTCCTACTTTACCTAGCCCTGCTACTTTTCTGCACATTAGTGAGCCAAGGTTATAGCTCTGGTCAGGTCCCCTCTCCCTCCCTTGCTCCTAGCCAACCTGATTCCTGGCCTTCTCTGGGGACTCAGGAAAATGAGGAATGAGAGAAGCTCCTTTGCCCGAACCTTTGATGAGGTTACTGTAAGCCTTGGCCCAGGTGTTTCGGTGATTGGTGGTGAGAATGCCAATGGGCTCCTTGTTGGTCTGCAGGGACGAGTTCCAGATCTTCTCCAGTTGTGTGAAGATCTGGTCTGCGGTGAAGGGTGTCCCATCACTGTGGTACACGTCCAACTCAAAAAACTGAAAGGAAGAGAAATGTGAAGGATGATACAATGAATGAGAGGAAGGGGAGGTTGCACTAAAAAGGCCTTTTAAGACTTCCAGCAGAGGACAACCTCCTGAGGGCAGGTAGAGATGGCCTCTTCTGAAAAAGCGTTCCAACCATCAGAAGCAAAGCCACTCCTGAAGGGGGTCAGACAGAGAAAAAGGACGGATTCCCTGCATGTTGTTCTAGGGACTAGACAGCTACAGTTGACTCAGAGGGAGAAGAGAACCAGGTAGCATGGCTGAGGGTCTAAGAGTGGCCACCAGGGCCTTCTTTCTCTCACTTTTCCACACTCACCTCCCTCAAGCTGTGGGTTGTACCTCTGTGCCAATTTTTACCCTTGACATTAATTTTCAATCAAATTTTCCTCACATGATGCTTTTGGGGGCCTAGTTTGCTATACACTCTAGGGATCCACTTATACCTGGATGACCTTGGTCACAGCCAGTTTTGCTCCTAGGCTAGGCTCCTTCTCTAAGGAGCAGGAGCAGTCCCAGAGTCAAGGGGCAGGGGAAGGTTGTACCCCTCTCCCTGACTGGTGGTGGCTATTTGAGAGAAAAGAATGGGACAGCTTTCTCAAGTAGGATGGGAGAATCCTTCATGATTCTAGGCCCTGAAGTAGCTTTTGAGGGCTGGGGATATAAGGGGGGTTCAGGTTCTTCATGAATTGGGAAAGAGTAACAAGCAGGCACTAATGATTTCCCTCCCTTCCTCCCAGATAACCCCATCCAATGCCCTAGCTCAAACCTGGAAATTGTGCACAACGGTGATATGTATAGGGGGCTTAGCTGTCTTGCTGTGGTTAATGACCGAGTCCTGCTTGGGGCCTGGGATTCGGCAGGAAGAGAGGATCTGGTAGTACTGGTTCATACACAATGGCTTTCCTCCAAGATATTCCACTGGCAGAGTCTCACTGGAAAGGGGAAGGTAGGAATGGAGAGGAGTCCAGGGGATGGGTTTCTGGGGACACTAGGGAGACAGTGCTCATGCTGACGCATCCTCCTCAATGGTTCCCTCATCTGAGGACCCAGATGGGTTCCTGCCATTCTTCCCTGTGCCCCTCACATTTCCTTTCATTGCTGAGTCCCAGGACCCTCTTATTGGGTGCTCAGTGTGACAAGAAGGAACCCTTGGTGGGGAGTTTATATAATGATGCTCTAAGCTTTAATGTTTTAGAAATCTATTAAATCATTTCACCCTTCCCAGGAAAACCCAGAGTAGGAGACAATGCAGCTTACTCCAGATGGCAACCCCAGGTGTCCTAATTCCCATTAACTAGATCCCACTCCTTCCAACCCAGGGAGGGGCCAGGAAACAGGAAGTGAAATTGACCAAGGCTGAGAGAACTCAACCACCTCCAGCCCAGTGTGGGGGTAGGAGAGTGCTTGGTGGCAGAGGGATGAAGCAGAGGGTGGCTTTAACAACAGTCTGAACTGTAATTAGGTTGGGCATCCCAGGCTTGGGGAAGGAGGCACAGTTCTGGGTTCCTGAATTTGCAGAAGACAATGACTATGATTGTGAATGACCTTTGCCTACCCCCTAACTTACTAGCAAATTGGTGGGAGGGCAAAAGGAAGTGCCTATGGGGTTAAGGACTTCAGGATGGGAAGAAGACAGAGAGATCAAAGGGCAGAGACGGCAAAATGCATGCTCACTTGTCAATCATCGCCTTGAAATCCAAAACTCCTTCTACGAGTTTGGCTGCAAACCTGCAGGGGCCAATTAGAGATAAAATTAAAAATAAAATTCATACAACTAATAATAAAAATAATGGATCAGAGGAGAGGATTTCAGTCTTGGCCCCGTGCCTTACCACAATCTGGCTAAGGAAGAAGATATGTGCCTGGTGGGTGGGAAAACTTTTGGCAGGTAAGAAGATGGTTTGGCACAGAGGGAAGAACCCCATACTAGCAAGGATTTTGGTCTCAGTTCTGCTGCAAATCAAGTGCATAATTGAAGACAAGTCATTACCCCTTCTCTGGGCCTCAGTTTTCCCATCTGTCAGATGAGGGGACTGGATTAGATGATTTCTAGGGACTCTTCTAGCTCTGACTTTCTATGATGCCATGAGTCTCAGCTACTGGGGAGAGGAAAAAATCCCTTTGCTCCACTTGTACCAGAGCCCTTTTCACCTTCAATAGATACAAGGAGTTTCAGTTATCCCTGGCCAATGGTGCTGGGCAGGAGAGGAGTGTCTTAGAATCTCTCCTGGCATATTAGAGCCTTAAGAACCAGGTGCAAGAACTTAGGTCTCTAAACTGCAGCCATGGGCAATCCCTTTTCCTCAAATGGGAAAATGAAAGGAAGTTGTTAAATTCAGTAACAATGACACATCCAGTTCTAAAGGGCCAATCCAGGAGAGTAGGAGGTGTCTCTTCCCCCAAAGTCTCAGGGATGGGATCAGTTAGTGGTTTAATGTGATCTGTCTTCTTCCTTCACTCTGCCCCTATTTATTAAGAATCTATGACTGCAGCCCCCCTTGACCTACTGTCCTACTGCATTCACACAGAACCCACTGTGAGGGGATGAGGGCGAATTCTAAATTGGACACCTAGGACTTTAAGGGCAAAGAGGAGTGGGGCTTGAGTTGGGCTAGGCAGGGGATCCCTACTGAGTGGTATTTTTATCTAGAACCAGACTAGAGTTGAGGGATGGAGGAGGAGACAAGGGCTAAGTATGGAAAAAGTAACCCTGTACAAAGGTCATCTGAGAGGCAAGAAACATGGGAGTTGGGTTTCAAAGCAGGGGGAGGAGGGGGCAGGCAGTGACATGATAGGAGGGACAGAACAGACCTTGCCTAAAGTAAAGGAAGCCAAAGTCAAGTCCAGAAGAATGCCTCTAAGCCTAATGGGAGAGGGTGTGTGTGTGTGTGTGTGTGTGTGTGTGTGTGTGTGTGTGTATGTGTGTGTGTGTGGATATACTTGAGTAGCTGGCTGCAATGGGAAGGGACTTCCCATGAAGGTGGCTGTAGATCTAGGTAGGTGCTAACCTCACTCTTGTCTGCCCTAGAATGCTCTCATAGTCCTTCCTTCCTTCTGTCCCTCCCCTGAAATACCCTTGCACTCACCGAAGCTGACCCTGGGAATCCACAAAGTCTTGTTTGGGTAGCACCAAGCCTGGGCTTGAGTGGATCACCACAGGTTGTCGGTACTGGAGGTAGGCAGTCTTTAGCCACCATTCAGATAGCTGTAGAAGGTAGCAGAAAGGTGGAGACCTGTCACAGACCAGCTGGCTAGAACCTGGAGCCTCTCACAGGAAGCAGTGGAGGTTGAACTTTTTGTCACTCAGTCTGGAGACATGCCACCCAAATCCCTGTCTCAGTTTAGTAAATTCTACATTATCCACAAGTGGGTTATCTAATTTGGTGCTGGCACATGTTAATCCCAGAATGGTTCCCCTCATTTATACAGGCTTCCCCCCTCACCTCAACCAATCACTATCATTTTGCATCTCTTGCGCCAACATTAGAAAAGTAAACACAAATGTATTTCTCTTACCTCATTCATCAAATCACAGAGTCTTTGAACTGGAAGAGACCCCAGAGATGAACTGGTCCAGCCCCTTAATTTAATTTTTTTTCCCTTAATTTCATAGATAGAGAAACTGAGGTCCAGAGAGGGGAAGTGGCTTTTAACTTCACACAGCTGTCTGATGGCCAAGCAGGGCTAGAACACACGTTTCCAGATCACTACTGTGGCCTTCATTCTACTACACTCATGGGACTTAGTCCAGGGCTCTGCCCATAATGGGCCATTGATAAATACGGTCTGATTGGCAGATCTCTTGGGCAATGGGCACTCTAGGGGAGATTGTCTTGCCGGAACCAGCCACTAGAGTAGGAATAGCATAAGGCCCATCTGAATCCCAGATAAAGTCTCTTCCTGACTCTGTGCCTTAGTTTCCTCTCATAATTTCTTCATCTGCAGAAATGAAGCGGTTGGATTAGATAAGGTCTCTCTATCTGTCTGTCTGTCTGTCTGTCTGTCTTTACCTCTCTTGGAGGCAACTGAGATTAAGTGACTTGCCCAGGATCACATAGCTAGTAAGTGTCTGAGGCCACATTTGAACACAGGTCCTCCTGACTCCAGGGCTGGTGCTCTATCCACTTCACAAACTAGCTGTGTCTCTTTCAGTTTTAAAATCTATGACACTATGAGCTCACCATCACCTGCTTCATGGGGTCCTCATGGTATAAAGACCATTTGGGGACACTCAACTAATATGAATTAGCTAGAGCTAGGGGAAGGTGCAAAACACATCGAATCTCAACGCTTTGCTCATAAAAGTGACGAGACAGTGAACAGAATATGAGAGAGGGAATCAGGAGACCTGAATTCTAGCCCCGACTCTTCACTAACCCACTGTGTGACATTGGGCAAGTTTACTCCCCTCTCCAGGCCTTAGCCTCCTCATCTGTACAACGAGGGGCAGGACGAGATGGTCTTTTGAGTCTCTCCCAGCTCAAGAAGTTCATGGGAGCCGCCACATCCATCAGAGGTGCAGCCTGGACTCAGGAGCTCTGGCTAGAAGCAGAGAGTCTCCCTGACTTTCTTGTGGAAGTCTCCCAACCCACTCCCTGGTACCTACGGGGTTGTGCAGGCTACGGCTTCTCCCAGAGCTTGGGAAAGTCAAGGTTAAGTGGCAGGACCAAAAAGACAGAATGGTGGGGAGGTTCCTAGTGGGGTGGATGGCTGGGATGAAAGGCCTGAGGCTATCCGGACAGGAATTCCTACACTAGAAAAGAGGACATACCCAGTTGTCTGTCTTCCTGGCTCTGCGCTCCAGGCTCTTCTGCAGTCGCTCCCCCACACCTCCTGGGCTCCGGAACTCATCCACCAGCTGCTTGGTATTACTCCATTCCTCCTCGCTCACAATGGGCTGCAGGATCTGGAGGTAGTGATCCAGGGTCTGCTGCAGGGGGGGCACTGGCAGTCGAGGCAGGGAGTTCTGGTGTGCCTGAACCCTGCCTGGCATCTTCCTCAAGGAGACTGGCTTAAGGAAGCCCGAGGGCTTGATCTGTAGGCAACAAAACATTCTTGTAGGTGCCAGAGCCTTGAATGACACCTTTGCCACACAACTGGAGCCACACTAGGCAAGAATACCCTAACTATCCAAAGGTGCTGGACAGGGACCATCCAGTATATTTATGTCCTCATCCAGAGGATACAAGGGGAAGTACTTGAACTGCCCCACCCCTTTCCCCAGGCCAAATAGATGTTTCCACCTGTGAGGGGATTGAAGGATAGCTGAGGATAGGATGGGGTGGGGTAAAGGCTGGCCCCATGTGTAGGAGTTGGGCTGAGCTAGTGCCATTGATCTTGGCACAGAGATGGAATCTGGGACTGTCCACCTGTGTACCTTCTTACCCCTAGAATAGGAGAGTTGAGATGACTCCTTTTCCTCCCCACCCCTATTCCACCCAACCCTTAGGTTGAAAAATGTGACAGGAAGGCATCAGAAATCAGAGAAAGCCCAAGGGTGAGGGCTACCTATAGAATTAGGGACATTAGACCCTTTCCCAGAATGCTTTTTTTTTTGTCTTCCTCAAAGGCTGGAACCTTTGTTGGGGGGTGGGGAAGAGTGAGAAAGAGGAAATGGGATATTGCAAGTGAACATCTCTTGTGCTTTGAGACAAGGAAAGGGAAATCCAGCAGGAGATGAAGATCAAAGAAGTAAAAAAGTGAATAAGGCCAGAGAGGTTTCAGAGGCAGAGAGAGAGAGAGAGAGAGAGAGAGAGAGATGGGGAATAAAAGAATGTCACTGATGATAGCCTTATGGCATACCTTCTCTCCCTGCTGCTGCCTCTCAACCATGGCCGGAGTGAGGCTCTGAGCTCAACCTGTTTGTCTGCCTCAGGTTCAGGCTCTGAGCCTAACCTGTGCTAGCATGCCAACGGACGGACGGATGGACTGGACGGACAGGTGGGACCTAGTGAGTGAGAAGCCACCAGCCTCCTGGGCTGGAAAGAGAAGGCAAGAGCCAAGTTTAGGAGGGGCAGAAGGTTAAACTGGCTAGTTTTCTGGATGCTGTTCTACCTTTCTTGGCAGTCAGGAGCTCTGGAGGAACCTGAAACAAGTGTTGGGGTGTAATGCGCTTGTGGAGAGAGGGTTGAGGGGAGTTCAGGGATGGGTAGGAGTGAAATCTGCCTGGAAAAATGCCTTGTTTCCTTCTTGGGCTGGCTCTGCACTTGCAGGTTGCCTGAGGCACCTGAAAAGCAAGTAAAACTCATTTGTTTGATTTTATCTGGGCCTGCTGGAAGAGGGAAATTGCCATTTGGGTAGAAATCACTTAGCGCTGAGGGAATGTCCACTGCTCAGTCATGCCAGGATTCCAAGGGACATGGATACCTGGGATGGTCCATCATCTCCAGAATGGTTAAGGGAAGGATCCTGGCGGCCAGAGATCCTGGCTAAACTTCCTTTCACTGGAGCCAAGCTAACCCCTGGCTTCCTCCTACCCTCTGAGAGAGCTGGACTTTTCCACGAGGCTTCTCCATAGTAAATACGGTATGTGCGTGTGTGTGAGGTCACTGATCCCCACTTTTGAACTCCAGTCTTTAAAAACCCAGGTAGGTGGAGGTGAGACAAAACTTATTACAGAAAAAATGGGGCACATTTGCCATGAAATTTTGCTTGATTCAAGAAACTTTCTGGGTAACCTTGAGTAAGAGTCTTTACCTCTCAGCTGGACTCTTCACTTTACTCCTTTGTAAATCATTTAACCATGTAGAGCAGATTAAATAATCTCTAAGTTCTCTTCCAGCTAGGACAGCCGATGACTCAAAGTCACAGCTGCTGAGGTGTTATGGGAGTGCTGCTTCAAGGTAGGGAGGGACAAGGGAGTAAAAGAGGAGGATTTCATTCAATTTGATACCACAAACACTCATCAGGGGTTTACTACATGCAAGGCACAGCTTAATTGCTGAAAATTCAAAGATGAAATAAAACACAGTACTTACCCTAAAGTGCTTACAATAAGACATGAACACAAATAACCATGAGCCAAGAGAGAATGTGGTAGAGAGAGGCCTAAAATGCTATGAAAAATTTGAGGAGAAATATTAGTTTTGGAGGTGAGATAGGATCATATAAGATGAGTTTAATGGAGGGGGTATCCCTTGAATTTAGCTTTAAAGGAAGAAAGACATTTCAACAGGTAGAGATGGGAACATGGAAGGAACCCATTCCAGTCCTGAGGGACAGCAAAGAAGTATGGAGACCTGCAAGGGCAGGTAAGCAGTTTGATTGAACATAATATAAATGGCAATAAAATGAGATAAGACTGAAAAGGAAGATTGGAGTCAGATTGGGAAGGGTCTTGAATGCCAGGATAAAGAGTTTACACTTCATCTGTTAGGAAACATGGAATTACTCAAGATGGTTTTGAGTAGACCATATGACATGATCAAAGCAGTGCTTAAGGAGAATTACTGGTCAGTGGTATAAAAGGAGACTGGAGGCAGGGTGACTAAGTAAGAGGCTTTTACAATTGTTCATTTGATAAGGGCCCAGCACTAGGGAGATAACAGAGAGAATGGAAACACAGAAGTAGGAGTTCTTTGTCCAGAGGCAGTAACTGAACCTGTGGGAGGGAACCTGATTGTCAAAGGAGAAAGTATAGGAAGATTTAGAAGAGGAGCAAGGAGAGGGCCTTGGGGTAACCCACATTTAAAGGTGGGATGAAGATGGAGGAGTCAGGAGACAGGGAAGTGGTCAAAGTGGGAGGAGAGCCAGCAGGGTGATGGTCATGGGAACCAAAGTGGGAAAGAATCTCGAGGAGCAACAGTGTGAAATACCACAGAGGATGAAGACAGAAATAAGATCACTGAATTTGGCAATTAGGAGGCAATTGACATTTGACTTTTGAAATAGCCATTTCTGTGGAATAGCAGGATGGCAGCTAGATTGCAAGATGTTGAGGAGTAAAGAAAGTGGAGGCTTTACCTGGCTCAGAGAGTCTTTGAGGAGCCAACAGGTACCTGAGTTTGGTCCTCAGGACTCAGCCATCCTGCTGAGAAGTCAGGAGGATTTCCTGCTCTCTGGGGAAAGAGGCTGGGCACTCCTATTTTGGCTACTTTAATAGTCTCCTAATTGAGCCTCCAGCCTCTCCCTCTTCAGTACGCCCTTCAGAGTTGATAATCTTCCTTACGGACAGTCTCTCTCCTGCTCAAAATCCTTCTGTGGTTCCCTATTGCCTCTAGGATAAAATATGAACTCTGTTTGGAAGGCATATAAAGTACTGTCAGAAGATAGGCTGTCTTTATTTGCCTTCCCATCCTTATTTAGAATTATTCCTTTTCATCTACACTGTCAGCTGAACTGGACTACTACTTCTTTTCTAATCTTGCCTTTTACTCTTTCCTCTCTGTGCATTTGCCATGCTTAGAACTCTATCCCTCTC
The DNA here is from genome assembly GCF_900497805.2 of Vombatus ursinus. NCBI lineage: Eukaryota > Metazoa > Chordata > Mammalia > Diprotodontia > Vombatidae > Vombatus > Vombatus ursinus. The sequence continues at coordinate 10,734,447 of NW_020954571.1, read as the reverse complement.
TATCACCACTTACTGAAATCTTTTCCTTCCTAGGTCCAGCTCAGGTGCCATATCCTTCATGAAGTCTTCCCTATGCCTCCAGCTCAAAGTATTTCTTCCTTTTCAAATTTCCCTCAGATCCATTTGTTTGGGTCCATCCTTTACTCTTATATTCTATTTTGTATACAAGTTATAATACTCCACTGGATTGTAAATAAAAGATAAGGGACTGTGCCTTTTCATATTTGTTTTCTCTGGCCTAGCATAGGGTGGGTGTTTAATTAAATTAAATTATAGAGGGGTGTCCATAAAGCATTGCATCATTTCATTTCGGTATGGCTGTCACTGACACTCCCAGGCATCTCCAATCCCTCCAGGCCGGATAGCATTGTTTAACCAACTTTCTCAGAAGGAAGCAGAAGGAGATACAAATATAAATAATCTAAGAAATTTCAAAGGAGTTACACAGGAAAAACATTTTTCCAGAAATATCTGAGACAGGGTGACCATTCCCCAGGGACAATGGAGCAGAGCCTGGTGACCTGGCATGATTAGAGGGTGGGTGTGGGAGTGAGATGAGGGAGCAGCATCTTCAATCTCTTGGTGATCTGGCACAATGCTCAGCTCTCTTTCTTCTGAATTAATTGCAAAAGGACAGCTCTGGGTAGGTGGTGGAATTAAGGTGAGTGGGTAAGAATATTCCCTCATTTAATTTACAAGTTTTGGGGTCTTTCAGGGGTTAACTTTACCTGGAGAGGCAAACACTTTGGGAGATTATCAGAAAAATCAAAGTGGGCTATGCTAAGAGCATGGAATTGCTTTTACTGAATCATAAGGTATTAGAGCTGGAAGGGACTTCAATTCAATAAACATGTATTAAGTGCCTACCATGTACCAAATACTGTGCTAAGTGCTGGGGACACAAAAAGAGGAAAAATACAAGGCCTTACCCTCAAGGAGCTTACACTCTAATGGAGGAGACAACATACAAACAATTATATACAAAGTAAGTTATATACGGGATAAATAGGAAATAATTAAAAGAGGGAAAGCACTGGAATTAAGAAGGGGCAAAGGTGGAAGGTTAAGATTTTAGTTGGGACTTAAAGAAAGCCAGGGAGGTCAGTAGTAAGAGTGGAGAAGGGAGAGTGTTCCAGGCATGGGAAACAGCCAAAGAAAATGTCCAGAGCTGAGAGATGGAGTGTCTTGTTGACCAAACAACCAGAGTGTCTCTGGATGGAAAGTCACTCACTAGTGAGTAAGACGTAAAAAGACTAGAAAAGTAGAAGGCAAGATAGCGTTAGAGCTAGAAGAAACTGTGGAGACTAGGTTGTGCTTCCTCATTTTAAGCTAAGACACGGGGCAGAATCACAAGTTTCAGCCCTGGACAGAGGGCAAGAGAAGTTTTCTATGGACACAGACCTTAGGTGTGGTTCTCCCAAACTCCCAGACTGGCACTACTACCTTGTGTATGTTTATTCATATATGTACATGTTGTTTCTAAAAGCTGGGATGTAAGCTCCTTGAGGACAAGGCTTGTTTTATTTTGTCCTTGTAGTTCCCCCCCCCCCCCCCCCCCCCCCCCCCGGCCTAGCACATAGTAAGCATTTCATAAAAGGTTTGAGTGACTGATTTGCCATCCTTCTCTGCCATCTGGGCTTCAGTTTCCCCGGATGTAAAATAAGGAGTTGAGCTAGATGGTCTCAAAGGTCCTTTCTGGTGTGGAGGAAAGGGTCATCGTTGACGAAGCTGGCTTGTATAATCTTCTGGGACAGCCCGGTTGAATCATTCCCCTGGGGGCCTCCGCATCAGCTCCAATTTCACCAGCTACGTCGCGGCCAGACGGGTCATCCAGACCGTAACCTTTACGCCCCAAAAGCCTCTGGCCACGCTCAAGACGTGGGGGTCAGGGTCAGAGTCAGGGTTAGTGCCAGCCTCCCAAGTCTTTCCCCAGGCCCTCCCAGCGCAGACGCGAACTGCGCGCCGCTTGTGGGGTACAGCCCCCCCGAGACATCGCGGCTGGAGCTTTCCACGGTGCCATCTCCCTGCACCGGGTCTACTCCTCCCTCGGTTGTTCCCTCCCTGGGGCTTTCCCGGCTCTGGTCCTCCCTTCCTCCAGCCCTCTCCCCGGGCCCACGAAGGCACGCACTCACCAAGGTTCTCGCCGCGAAGGCCAGCATCTTGGTGACCCGCGGACTGTCCGCTCCGCCCACCTCGATCCGAGCAAAGTAAGCGAGCCTCCAGTAGATTTCGCTGCTGCTTTTCCCCTCTGTACGCACTCCTAGCTTCGGCCAAAGGGGCCAAGGGCAGACGACTGCAGGTCGCAGAGTCACTCCCGCGGGTGCCTCCGCCACCCTGCCAGCCCAGGCAGGGGAGGCGTCCCTGTCTCCCTCCACCCCGCCTCGCGCCAGCAGCCCGGGTTGGAAAGGGGGGGGCGGGGCGCTGGGTCAGTGGTGGAAAGGGCAGCTGGAGTAACCAGGCCCAAGGGCCGGGCCAGCGTTCAGGGGGTGGGGCAGAGCCAATGAGGGGCGGGGCCAAAGGTACTGAGAAGAGTCGGGAGCTCAGACAGCAGACAGCGGTGCTCTCCAGACCTCCTTTCCTACCTGTGTTCTTCTGTCATTCTGTTTTTATCTCTACAGGTTTGCCCCTGAACGTAGGTAGAAAGTATTAGTCATTTTTTCGTGGGGATGATTTCCTTGATACATGACCGGAGGAAAAAAAAAAAAAACAAAAAACTCTCTACTGCCCCGCAGAAAGATGGCAGTGCAGGGCCTCGGGGAAATGTGAATGCCCCGCACCAACATGGCTACCGCCCTTAATAAATATGGCCTCCGCGAGCCCTCCCATTGGTAGATACACTTCCCAGGCGCCCCGCATCAACATGGCGGGCGTCTCTGGCCGGGTGACGCTCGGTCGCGGTTTTCGGTTATAGCGGGCGGCTGCCGGTTCCTTTTCAGTAAATTCTTCCCTCTCAGTCCAGGGTGGAGCCAGCAGGGGAGGCAAAGGGGAAAGGTGAGAGGTGACAGCGGCGGGCGAGTGGACAGACCAGCTCGGGAAAGAAGATGGCTGAGAGCGGTCGGCAGCCTCCTTCAGGTAGGGCCTGGGCCTGGCCAAGGCTGTCGGGGCAATGAGGGGCGCTGGGAGGAGGCTGCCAGGACGTACTAGCCATCCGTTGATGCCATTAGGGGATGGGGGGCAGGAGGAGGCCCCCAGGGGCAGGAGGCCCGAGTGACTGAAGGAATGGGGCAGAAAGAGGCCTGACTGATGGGATAGGGGAAGAGGAGGCCCAGGGTCTGAGGGGATGGGGGCAGGAGGAGGCCCAAGTGACTGAGCAGATGGGGGGCAGGAAAAAGCCCAGGGTCTGAGGGGGTGGGAGGGTAGGAGGGAGGCCCTGGAACTGAAGGGATGGGGGACAGGAAGAGGCCCAGGACCTGAGGGGTATGGAGGTGGGGGAAGAAGAAGGCTAGGTTAGGACTGAATTTGGAGTCAGAGGATCTGGGTTCCAATCCTGATGCTACTGGCTACTACTTATGTGACTGGGCAAATTGCTTAGCTTCTTTGAACCTCAGTTTCCTTATTTGTAAAATGGAATTGGACCATCTCTTTAAGGTTTCCTGCTTGAAATCCTATGACTTTGAGAGATGAGGGGAGGATTTGTTAACTTGGAAGGCAAAATAGAAGAGTTTGATGATTTAGAGGAGAGAGTCATGAGGGATGGAAGGCAGTCTGAGGAGGTGAAAGGGGAGAGTTTGGTGACTTTGAAGAAGAGGGATAGGGTGCTAAAGGGGGAAGAGTGTGAATGATAAGGAGAAGATGATGGAGGGCATTTTAGAGTGGTCGGGGATTGATAGTTTGGTGACCTACAGGAAAAAGGCTGGGCGGAAAGGAGGAAATATGAATCTTGTTCAGAGACTTGACTGGAGGAAACAGTAATTATTAATGATGAGATGTTATGAGGGGAGAAGAATTATAGAATTTTAAAGCTTGAAGAAATTTTAGAGTATCTTCTAAGTCCTATCCCTTACTTCTTAACAGAAAACTAAAGTCCTGACATATGAAGTGATTTCCCAAGTCCAAAGCTAGTTTGGTGATGTAGTCTGGACTTCCTAGGACCCAAGTCCTTTCTTTCCCTTACATGCTGTGGAAAACCCTCCTGAAGTCAGTTAAACTGAGATCTTAATGGGCAGGGTCCTCACCCAGAAAGGGAAGCTTTTGCAAGAATGAGCATTGTGGGGGCAGAGGAAGCAATATATAGGTTTAAAGTGGGGCAGTCACCTGGAATGGAATTTGAATAGAGGCGTGAAAGGAGGTACCTGAAGTTTGTTGGGCATATAAATGTGAGAGATGATAACTATGACATTTGTAAAGGCTACTATACTTTTTTTACTGTAATTCAACTTGTCCTGCCCTGACCAGTTGGGCGTTTTCCATGGCATGACACACTCTTGTAGTTTTAGAGAATTTGAGAGAAGCTTCCCATGATATTAAAACAACCAGTTTCAGATGGCTGATTGTGCTCTAAGATTATATGAAAAATCTCCCTAGCCTTTTCTTCTGCAGTTACTATTTGAGGCAGCTAGCTGATATAATGGATAGTATCCTTTACTGGGAGTCAAGAAGACCTGATTTCAAATTCTGCCCAAGACACCTAGCTGTGTGACACTGGACAATTCACTTAACTTCTTTATGCTTCAGCTTCTTTATTTGTAAAATGGGGATAATAGCATTCACCTTAGAGAGTTATGAATATCAAATGAGATGATATATATAAAACACTTAGAAAGCCTTAAAGTATTGTATAAATGTTAGCTGCTGCTGCTATTAACTACTGCTATTATTACATCCTTGACTTTTTTTTTTTACTTACCTTTTCCTCTCCCCCCCTCCCATCCAGTTGCCAAATGTTGACTATTCTACCTCTTCAACGTCTATCACACCCTTTTTCTGTTTCCTCTTACCACAACCACCCTAATCTAGGCCCTTTTCCCTTCTTGCCTACATTAAGTTTGCAATAATTCCTAGTTACTTTCCCTGTATTGTCTTTTTCTTCTCTAATTCTTCTTCCACATAACTGCCAAAATGATATTCTTAAAATGAAAATCTGACCATGTCACTTCCCTGCTGGGGAAGTTTCAGTGGTTCCCTATTGTCTTTAGGATAGCATATAAACTTCTCTATTTGGTCTTTAAAGCCCTTCCCAATCTGGATCCAGCCTGTCTTTCTATGATGATTATATATTACTCCCCATTAAGTGTTCAGTGCTGTAGTTAAATTGGCATGCTTGCTGTTCAATGTAACAGATGTATTATCTCTTGCCTTTATGTCTTTGCACAGGCTAACTCCCATGCCTGAAATTGTTTTCCTCACCTCACATCTTGCAAACACTAGTTCCCTTCAGGACTCAGCTCAAGTGCCACCCCCTTGTTCTTGTTTTTCACAGTTAGTGCAGCCTTCCCAGCGGTTTGTATTTCCTTTGTACGTAGTTTGTAGTTACTCATTTGTGAGCATTCTAGTAGAATATAAGCTTCTTGAAGGTAGGGACTAGTTTACTTTTGTATTGGTATCTCCAGTGTCTGTCTCAAAGTAGATACCTAATAAATGCTTGTTGATTGATTGGCATTCCTGGACTAGGTATGCTGAACTGGACTCAGTATGACATTTTTCATGGTATTGCATGTTCAGGTGTTACGTCTGTGTGTGTTATGCCTGCTTCAGGGCTACTCAAGAATGATAAACCTGGATTGTTTCAGGAATTTCTCTAAATTGAGGGATGACGTTGATCAGTGTCCCATTAAGTACTGGTAGTCCCCAACCTAGTAATGAGTTTTATTTTGGAACTCAGCTAGCACTTTACCATAGAAATGATGTTGTAAATGTTGATAGGTTCCTAGACTAATAGATATTAACTTCTTTATCCTATAGTGTAGTTGAAATTAAAAATTCATTGCTAAAAGTACTCTTTGTTTAAATTGTAGATCCCTGGGAGCAGGGGTCCATACTTCAGACAGCAGGGCCCATTCTAGACAAAAAATTATAGATCAAGTGTGGCATCTTCTCACTTGCCATTCTTAGGCCTTCAGCTAATCAGTGCCCTCATACTGTCCTGAAGGCCTCCTCTCCCCAGCTTTGCCACCCTACTAGGCTTTGTCCTGTCATCTTGAATGTTCCAGAATTACCAAATTGCTTACCCTTCAATCAGAACTCCCTTTTCTTCAGTGTAATAGATCTCAGTTTATGTATTAGGAAGAAACTAATAAATACCAATATGATTCTTTGCTTTTTTTTCCCCAGTGATAATTCCATTTTTCAAGAGGAAGCTTATTAATTCAAAGGATTCTTTTAAATGATAAAATTTCAGGAAGTAAAACAAAATTGAAAGGAATGTCAAATGTGGGAGAAGGTATTTTTTGGCAAAGGATCACTAACGTAGGCATACCAATTCTTCCTTGGACTATGTCCCAAGCTGTTTCTCAAGCTATTTCTCTCAACCTATTTCTGTTTTTCATAGCTTCTTCCCATCCTTGACTTTTGAGTCCATAGATTTTTTAGAAACCCTTTTGTTTCCCATAGTGGTTTGTTTGAGATGGTTGACTGGGAGAAAGGGAGGAACTAAAAGCAAGAGATCATCTGTTGTGTGTGTTAGTCATAAATCAAACAATCTGTATTTTATATTTTTTTTTTGTGAAGAGATACGAAGGAAAGACATCATTGGTTTAATTTTGACAAGATTTTTTGCTTTGGTTTGAGAATGGATGTTCAGGTTCATGTTTAGGGAGTTAAGATCAGGTGGTATCAGGGCTAGAGAAAGAATTTTACCTCTTGATTCAGAAGCTATTTGCTTTTTCTTTTTCTTCATTCAGACTCTTTGGAAGAGACCCCTCCTACTACTCATAACTTCATGATTCCAAAGAAGGAGATAAATACAGTTCCTGACATGGGCAAGTGGAAACGGTCTCAGGTACAAGTGGGCAGGGTTGGTGGGGGAAGTACTTCATATTTCAGAAGCTATGCTATAGGATCAGAACTGAAATGGAGCTATCATTCTGTTCTGAGAAATCATTCTTCTTTGTGCTCAAAGTCTTGTATGTAGGTAGGATTGGGGCAATCAGGTCCCAGCCCTACTTGCCTATAGAGTCTGGACCATCTAAACGTTAGTTTGTTGTTGTTTAGTTATGTCCGACTCTTCATGAACCCATTGGGGTTTTCTTGGGAGTGGTTTGCTATTTCCTTCTCCAGCTCATTTTAAAAATGAGGAACTGAGGCAAACAGGGTGAAACAGGGCAAACACAGCTAGAAAGTGTCTGGAGCCAGATCTGAACTCACGGAGTCTTCTTGACTCCAGGCCTGGTGTTCTATCCATTTTGTCACGTAGCTGCCCTAAACATTAGGAGAGAAACTATTGTTTTATCTTCTACAGGAAAAGTACTCAGTAACATAAGCTTTTGTAGAAGGTCTTTTGGGATTGGGACCAGGAAATCTGCCCTGGTTCTCATGAGCCATTAATATACTTGTATTTTGTTTAATTTGCTAAACTGGTGTATGAGAAGCTAAATGATGGAGGACTGGGCACTCAAAAACATAATTTTAGTCCTTTGCTTTCTTTTTGGAGTTTTGAAAAGTAGGAGGCTTAGCTTCTCTTGGCCTGAACATAGGCCTGAAATTAAAATCTTGGTTAAGCCATGTGGTAGACCTCTTCAACACCTAAATTGGTTTCCCCATATGTTAAGTAGCTGAATTGCCTCATTTTCTAGGGCAGGGTGAGCCTTCTTCAACTGTCAAGTCTCTGGAGATTTTAGCTGATAAGCAAATTGTGTTATGTTTTTGTGGATTGGAAGAGAAGGAAAACAATTATTTTTACTAGTGTTGATTGTCAGTACCAGTTCTTTGTGGAGATATTGTAATAGTTATCTATATTCTTATAATTGTATTTTATCCAGTAAAGCTATATATGAATGAAGCTTAGAATTCATTTTTTGGGGGGCCCCAGAAGTAAGCTGTTTGGCTGTGTCACAGCCTGACTCTTATTCTCTTCCTAGGTTACATTAACTGGATTTGGACTAGGGTGTTAGGGACTTGAATCAACTTCAAGATTATTTCTTTGAGTGTAGATCAAGACTAATGGAAGGGCCCCACAGGCATAGTATTCACAAACATTTGCCCTCATTTTCTGCTATAGAAATTCCAGAGATGTGTGGGGTCAAAGAAAGTCTACCAGTGATGCATGCACCTTCTTTTTTTTTTTTTTTGGTTTCACTTATTTCCCACTGTGTTTTTTTAGACTTTAATTCTTATTACATCAGCTGGAGGTAAATTCTGACTTAGAAGGAGATTCCCTGGGTACAGTCTAGTATGACAGTTTTTTTTTTTTTTACATTTAGTCTTTGCCTTAGCACTTGCTTATTAGTTGGATGTATACTCAGACAACTGGATCCATGGTGTTTCTTGAGGAAGGAAGTCTTTAGGGAGAGTTTTTATAGAAATCTACCTGATTCTGACTTGTAGATTCTGTACCAGGTTGTTCTTTTATCATTGGCCAAAGAGGATCTCGATACAGGAACACCACCTTCGTAGATGATGATTATTTGACAGCTCAAAGTGCTAGAGAAGTAACTCAGTGTCTGGGGGATGAGAAAGGAAAGTGAGAGAAAAAGGGGTACCAAAGGGGCAGGTAGTAGGTAGATTATCTTTAGTAATTTTTCAGGAACTTTTTAGTATTAGGCATGTCATAATTTGCTTATCCTTGTGGTAGCTTTAACCTTTAGATTTTGGGTAATATGAGGAACATAGATGGAAACCCGTGATATGTGTGCAGAGGAGCCTGGTACTTATTGGTTTGATTAAAATAGGAGACTGCTTCTCTACCCTTTGTGAGAAGTGGCCTCTGCCTCATTCAATCTCTGTGGGATGGGCTAAAGTGAAGGTCAAAAACAAATGTATAGTTGTTGGAGGGCCTGGGTTGGGGGAAGGGGCTGTGTGGTTTGTGTATGTCTGAATGATTCATGGTTTGCCAGTGTCCACTGAAGAAATCTGTGTTTTGCAGAGAACCTAGAGTTGAAAGTTTGGCAGGTGAGGGTAGATGGGAAAGAATTTAGATGCTGTGTTATTCTCTGTAACCAGGGCTTAAGAGCCTTGGAGCATCTTGGTGTGATGTATGCTGAATAGTTAGAGCTGAGAAATAATCTTCAGACCCTTCATGTTAGGTTCAAGGTGATAGGGCTGATTCTCTCTCTTTTTCTGCAGGCATATGCAGATTACATTGGTTTCATCCTCACCTTAAATGAAGGCGTTAAGGGGAAGAAGTTAACCTGTGAATACAAAGTCTCTGAGGTAGGAGAAAGCAACTTCTATGCCATTTTGAGGGTAGTTTTGTTTGGGGGGGGGGAAGGGGGAAGTTGGAGTGGGAAAGTGCTGTCTATTTATTTATGATACAGGGTTTCTATGATGCTTTAATCCTAAAGGTTGTTTTGCCCCAGGGATTTTTAATTAATTTCCATTGGTTGGGTCCTGGGCCTTCCACAGCCTCTCTGGTACCTTTACCCTAAATTTCCCCAGGACATCTTTCATCACGTCCTACGACATTAAGGCCAAAGCTGAGTTCCAATTGCTCAGCACCACCAGTTTTGCATCTACAGCCTTAGTCTGTGTTGGGTAATAATAATTCCTGCTTATGCTCCAGTTTCACCACCTATTCTGCAAATTAAACAAATTTACCATTACTGGGAAAGGAATAGGTAGCCTGATTATGCTACAAAATGCCCTTGATTCCTGTATATTGAATGGCTTTCTGATTTGTATAGGTCCCCTGACTTAGCCTGAGAAGAGTGTCCAGGTGCCTGGACAGTGAGCCAGTTGGATTAGTACTGAATTGCTTTGTTTCCATCTCCTATCAGTATCCCTTTCAATCTAGGAGTTGTGGCTTCATGACAAGTTAACATCTTTTGACATAACTGTTACCTTGGGGGAAGTGGTGTAGTGAGATAGACTTGAAGTCAGGAAACCCAAGTTTGATTCCACACTTTCCCACTTAATTGCCATGTGACCTTGAGTAAGTTGCTTTTCTGAACTTTGACTTCCTCATTTGTAAAAGCTGAATAATAATATTTGTGTCAACTTTCTATCACCATAGCTATGAGGAACATGTTTTATAAATCTTAAAGTGAAAGGTGGAGCCAAGATGGTGAAATAAAGGCAGACACTTGCCTGAGCTCTCCCAAATTCTCCTCCAAGCAACTTTAAAATATTGCCTCAAAACCAATTCTAGAGCAGCAGAACCAACAAAAAGGGTGAAATAATTTTCTAGCCCAAGACAAGTTAGGAGGTCAGTAAGAAAGGTCTGTCTCACTGGGATGAGAGTGGAACTCTGGCAAATCAGTAGTAATCCTTGAGGCAACTGAAGTGGCTGAGATGAAAGCTTCTGGAGCTCTCAGCCCATGGATAGTAAGGGAGGGGGCGGTTTGACTACTGGTCAGAAGGAGATTACAGGGGACCCTTTGCTGGCACCTAGTGCAAGACTCTGTTACATTGCCCATATGCAGTTCTGGGTCTCAGTCCTAAGGCGAGGAAGAGCACTAGCAGGAGCAGAGACCCTGGTCACAGTTCCAGGGTGGACTCACGGACCAGAGCATAGGCCAGAAGAACAGTGACCACACCACTCCTTACATCATACCACTTTGGAAGAACTGAAAGCTTACAAATCCTGAAAACAGCAGCATGAAAAACCTGAAGCTTGGGACACTGTGTCCTCCACCCCAGGAGCAGAGCCCAACTTTAGCATAAAGTTAAAAGTCAAGAAAAAGGCTGGAAGAAGAGCAAAAGTTAAAAAAAAAAAAGAACTTGACCATAGAAAGTTACTATGGTGACAGGGAAGATCAAAACACAAACTTAGAAAACAACAATGTCAAAACAGCTATGTGAAAAAAACTATAGCTCATGTTCTCCATCAATAAATTTACCTTTACCCCAGTTAGCCAGAAGACACAGTTAACTCAAGGCAAAGACATTTACTAAGTGGCATGCTATAGCAGCAATACATAACATTTCCTTCAAAAGCCTGGGATACTCCCTCAGATATACACAGGACTAGAAGTCAGAACTGAGACTCTGCTCTGTTCCTGGTATCTATTGCTGCTTGCTTCTTTTCTAACTTTTAGGAAAGTAGATATTATAGACCTCTGGATAATATTGAATGGGAATAGAAAAGACCATACCTGTTTCTCAGCTGTCTGTGGCATCTTAAAAAAAAACAAACCAACAAACCTGACCATGTATTAGGGCATAAAATCTTCACAAATAAATATAGAAAAGCAGAGGGGAAAACAATTATGTGCAAAGCCTCAAAAATGTGAATTGGTCTTAAAAAGGATTGCTGGAAGAGCTTTAAAAGGATTTTTTTTTTGTAAATTTTCATTGCCTTTTTTTTGGGTGACTCATTTTTAATTCTTTTTTTGGGGGGGGGGATTAGGCAATGGGGTTAAGTGACTTGCCCAGGGTCACACAACTAGTAAGTGTTATGTGTCTGAGGCCATATTTGAACTCAGGTCTTTCTGAATCCAGGGCCAGTGCTCTGTCCATTAAAAAGGATTTTAAAAATCAAATAAGAGGAAAAATTGGGAAAAGAAATGAGAGTGAAAATCATGGGAAAAAAAGAGTCAACAGCATGGTAAAGGAGGCACAAAAACATACTGAATTAAATAACACCTTAAAAAATAGAATAAGTCAAATTGTAAAAGAGGCTCAAAAATCCAGTGAAGAGAAGTACTCCTTAAAAAAAAGAAGAATTGGTCAAATAGAAGAGAGAGTACAAAAACTCACTAAAGAAAATAATTCCTTAAAAATTAGAATTGGGCAAGTGGAAGTGAATGATTCCATGAGACATCAAGAAACAATAAAACAAAGTCAAAAGAATGAAAAAATAGAAGAAAATGTGAAATATCTCATTGGAAAAACAAATGACCTTGAAAATACATTGATGAGAGATAATTTAAGAATTATTGGACTACCTGAAAGTCATGATCAAAAAAAAAAAAAGCCTCAACATCATATTTAAAGAAATTATCAAGGAAAACTGCCTTGACATCCTAGAACCAGAGGGTGAAGCAGAAATTGAAAGAATCCATTGATTACCCTCTGAAAGAGATCCAAAATTAAAACTCCCAGGAATATTATAGCCAAATTCCAGAGCTCCCAGGTCAGGGAGAAAGTGTTGCAAGAAGCCAGAAAGAAACAATTCAAATGTCATGGAAGCACAGTCAAGATAACGCAAGCTTTAGTAGCTTCTACATTAAAAGATTGGTGGGCTTGGAATATGATATTCCAGAGGGCAAAAGAGCTAGGATTATAGCCAAGAATCAAATACTCAGCAAAACTGAGTATAATATTTTAGGGGAAAATGAATATTTAATGAATAGAGGACTTTCAAGCATTCCTGCTAAAAAGACCAGAGCTGAATAGAAAATTTTACTTTTAAATACAAAACTCAAGAGAAGCATAAGAAGGTAAACAGGAAAGAGAAACCATAAGGGATTCAATAAGGTTAAACTTCCTACATGGGAAGATGATATTTGTAACTCCTGAAAACTTTATCATTATTAGGGCAGTTAGGAGTATACATAGAGGACACAGGTGTGAATTGACTATGATGAGGTGATGAGAAAGAAGGATTCACTGGGAGAAGAGGGAGGGGAGAGGTAGAATGGAGGTAAATTATCTAACATAAAAGAGGTACAGAAGAGCTTTTATGGTGGAGGGGAAGATGAGGGGGTGGTAAGCAACACTTGAACCTTACTTTCTTCAGAATTGGCTCAAAGAAGGAATAACATATCAATTCAGTTGGGTATAGAAATTTGTCTTCCTCTACAGAGAAGTAGTAGGGAAAGGGGATAAGAGAAGGGGGGAGGGCTGATAAAAGGGAGGGTAGATTGGGGGAAGTGATGGTCAGAAGGAAAACATTTTTGAGGAGGGACAGGGTGAAGGGTGTGGGGAAAGAGAGAGAATAGGATGGAGGGATATATACAGTTAGTAATCATAACTGTGAATGGGCTGAACTCACCCATAAAAGGGAAGTGGATAGCAGAGTAGATTAAAAATCAGAATCCTACAAAAATTGGGGGAAAAATTTTACAGCAAGTTTCTCATATAAAGGCCTCATTTCTTAAATATATAGAAAACTGATTCAAATTTATAAGAATAAGAGCCATCCTCAATTGATAAATGGTCAAAAGATCTGAACAGTTTTCAGAAGAAATCAAAGCTATCTGTAGTCATATAAAAATGCTCTAAATCACTATTGATTAGAGATATGCAAATTAAAAAACTCTGACTTACCACCTCACACCTATGTCAGACTGGTTAATATGACAGAAAAGGAAAATGACAAATGTTTTAGGAAATGTGGAAAAATTGGGACACTAATGCACTGTTGGTGGTATTGTGAACTGATCCAACCATTCTTGAGAGCAAAGGGCATAAAACTGTATGTGCCCTTTGACCCAGAAATACCCCTGTATCCCAAAAAGATTAAAAAAAAAAAGGAGGGAAGGACCTATATGTACAAAGATATTTATAGCAGCTCTTTTTATGGTGACAAAGAATTGGAAATTGAGGGGATGATCATTAGAAAATGGCTGAACAAGTTGTGGTTTATGATTGTGATGGAATACGATTGTGCTATAAGAAGTGATGAGCAAGGTGGTTTCAGAAAAACATAGAAAGACTTACATAAACTGATGCAAAGTGAAGTGAGTAGAACCAGGAGAACATTGTTTGTTTTTGGAAATAGTATTTTATTTTTTCCAATTACATGTAAAGATAGTTTTCAACATTCATTTTTTATAAAAATTTGAGTTTCAAATTTTTTCTCTCACTTCCTTTTCCCATCCCCCCCTCCTTAAGACAACAAGCAATCTGATATGTTATACATGTGCAATTATGTAAACATATTTCCACATTAGTCGTTTTGTGGAAGAAGAAACAGAACAAAAGGGAAAAAACAGGAGAACATTGTAAACAGTAACAGCAATATTTTATGATGATCAGTTGTGAATGACTTAGCTATTCTTTCAAGACAGTTCTGAAGGACTTATGATGAAAAATGCTGTCCACCTCCAGAGAAAGAACTTGAAGATTGATGCATACTTTTCTTTTACTTTATTAAAAATTTTTTTTTGGTCTGTGTTTTCTTTCAGAATATGACTTAATAAGAAATATGTTTTGAATGACTGCAATGTATAACCTCTGTCAAGTTGTTTGCCTTCTCAATTGGGGGGAGGGGAGGAAGGGAGAGAATTTGGAACCCAAAATTTTAAAAAGTGAATGTTAAGAATTGTTTTTACATGTAATTGAAAAAATAAAATAATTTTTAAAATAAACAAAAACATCTTAAAGTGTTATATAAATGTGAGCTATTATTACTTGGGCTAAGGTCAGTGATGGGAAGGAGTTAATTAAAGAGAAGCTGTATAATTACTTAAGCAAATCCTTGTTTGCCAAAGTGCTTTCTGGCTTTGATTGTTGTTGAGGCTCCAGTGTTAAGTGCTTTTGCATGTATTTTTTTTTCCTAGCTCCAGTGTTTTATTTGATTGAGACCATTCTAGAGGTAGGGAGGCAGAGGGGATTTGCTCAGTCTCCAGGGGTATAGGAGCAGCTACAAAAATCTAGGAAGGACCACAGGCAGCGTAAGTGTAGTTCACTTTGAGCTGAAGGCAGATGAATGGGTGGTACTACCTACCTGTGGCTCTGGAGTAGAAGATCAAGAGTAGCTGCTTTGTGTTCTCTAATCTCCCTGTACCTCCCCCCAGAGGTGGGTGCATTTTGGTACTGGGAAGAATTGGCAAAGTGCTCTAGAGAAATTGAAAGCAGGAACTGTTCTTTTTGGTGGGAGGGCCCTTGACTTGTGCTAATTCAGCCTTTCTCCTGGACTCATTCTCCCTGCCTCCAACTAGACAATAGGCAGTTTGCTCCTTTCAAAGAGAAGTCCACAGAAAAGATGTTAGGGGGCTTTTAATTATTTAACCTAGCTGAGCCAGCAGGCTCCAGCTAGCCACCAGCATGCACTTCTTAATCCCCTTCAGCTTTCCTCTGGAGGCCAAAGGCCTACCGAAAATCCAGGTTTTGTTGGGTCTTTTTCAGCTTGTAATAGCTGTTCTTCTTTGTGCTGTGGGAATTACATGGGGTGAGTTAGGTCTGTTCTCAGACCCTCCCAGTAACCTGATTCTGTATGCATTGAGGTCTAAGCAACTCTTTGAGGCCTTCTTATGGAGGTGCTTTATCTTTCCAAGTGGTCATAGAGGGAAATTTCTCATCTTTCAGGGATTCCAAATTTCTTTTGTTTGCAAAGGTAGGTTGAAGCAGGACATATTGTTTGTTTCATAAATCCAGCAGGGGGAAATAAAAAACCACCCCTGATTATGTCTAACTTTTTTTTTTTTTTTTTTGTGAGGCAAGTGGGGTTAAGTGACTTGTCCAGAGTCTCACAGCTAGTGAGTGTTATGTGTCTAAGGCCGGATTTGAACTCGGGTCCTCCTGACTCCAGGGCCAGTGCTCTATCTACTGCGCCACTTAGCTGCCCATATGTCTCACTTTCTAAGGATATTACTGCTCATATATACAAATATATACAAGCTTCCTACAAACTCACTGTTTCTCTGAAATTGCCCTTCCAGCTAATATAGTCATTTTTTTTAACTCTGGGGCCACCTAAGTTTAGGTATTGCCCACATCTTTGTACGTTTTGATTAGCTAGCCCTAACTTGATTCTATAATCCATTTCTAGTCTACTACTTAATTCTCTGTGTCTGACAGTTAGCCTCATCTGCTTTCTTCAATCCGTGGTTGAGGCCTGTTAGCTTTTGCAACTTTCTTGATGACAGAATTGTTTGTGTACAATACTGTTTGTCCACCTCGCTGTCACTTTCTCCTACCCTATGATTATGATACTTTTCTTACCATATTTTTCTCATCTCCCTTTCCTTCAATGCTCAGCTTGAAATCTTAGGTTGTTTTTTATAGCTCAGGATAATCAGAAATCTCCCTTTCTGTTTTACAGTGTATCTGAGATGAAGGATTTGCCCTAATGATATTTTCTTTTTTGTTTTTGTTTTTGTTTTTTGTGTGAGGCAATCAGAGTTAAGTGACTTGCCCAGGGTCACACAGCTAGTAAGTGTTGTATGTCTGAGGCTGGATTTGAACTCAGGTCCTCCTGACTCCAAGGCCAGAGCTCTATCCACTGCGCCACCTAACTGCCCTTCGTAATGATATTTTCCTTCCAGCGGAAGGAGGAGGATATTTTCTGGCTACCTCTATAAAGGACCTTTGCTTTTCTGTCTTGAGAAAGTCTTGAGTCCTGAACTGAACCTTCAGACTCTAGTTTTTCCTTTATTGGGCAGCTAGAGGAATCAGCTACTATTGTAGAGACCTGAAGAGTCTCCTTTATTCAGCCCATTCCTTCCTAGAGGTCACCACACACCCTTGATACATATTCTTTATTATGATGGTTTGGGCAAAAAGGAGATGGAGGTTACTTTCTACATGAACAACTTGTTGCAGTTGAGGGTTGATAATTATTTTGAACTCAGTATGGTAAGTTCTAAAGGAAATTAGTTATTGCCTATATTTGTGTTTGTTTTTATTGAGGCCTTTCATTTTCACATGACTTCCTTCTTAATATACCACCCTCCTTGAACTCTCCCTTTTAATAAAGAAAAATAACTAAGCAAAACTAACAAAGGGATTGAGTCTGACAGCATATGCAACAGTCTGCATCTCTAGTTCCTCACATCTCTGCTAAAAGGAGGGAGATGTATATTGTCATCATCTATTTTCTGGGACCACGATTGGACATTTTAATTAATCAGTTTTATTGACTTTCAGTGTTCTCCTTTACATTATTGTAGTCATTGTGTATATCTTCTCATAGTTCTCCTTATTTCACTTTGCATTAATTCATATAAAAGCTTTATGTTTCTCTGAATTCTTTTATTCATCGTTTCTTATGGTACAGTACTATTCCATTCTTTTCATATACCAGAATTTATTTAGCCATTGTCCATTTGGTGGGTATTCATTTTGCTTTCAGTTTTTTTGCTACCAGAAAATGTCAAAGCATCATAAACTCAGATTTAGAACCGAAAGGGACCCTAAAGGCTATTAGGTCCGACCCCCTCATTTTACAGAGGAGGAAACTGAGAGGCAGAGAGGTAAAATGGTTTGCCTAGGGTCACGCATCTAGTAAGTATCTGAGCAGGGATTTGACTTCAGGTCTTTCTGACTCCAAGTCCTAGGCTCTGTCCACTACACCTGTGTCCAGTGTCTAATGCCGTGTGTGTGTGTGTGTATGTACGTACATAGCAAATGTTAATATATGAATGAATGACCCTTAAAAGGGAAAGGGCTCTTTGAGATAATAGAGTCCATATCCTCTCATTTTCTGTTGAGGACAGGAACCCAAAGAAGTGAAGTAATGTCCCTCTGGTTACACAGGTAACAGGTTAGCAAAGCTGATGTTTGGAAGCTGAGGCTCTCTGACTCCAAATTCGGTGTTCTGTTAGACCACACTAAAAATCCTACATGTATGCGTAAGGCTATGTTTTTAAGACACTAAAATAGGCAGTGACATAACCAGGCTTCTTTAGTCAGTTTGTAATTAGAGTCCTGGAGTCCTGGAGTCCTGACTCCCAAACCAAGACTTTTAAAAAACAAAGTCACCAGAACTGGTAGGGCTTGCTTGGAGCCATTGATCTTGTTCATTGTATTCTCTGGTTGAAGTTTTAGGACAATATTTGTCTCATAAAAGGAATCTGATAGGGTGCTTTCTTTCTCAGTTTTTGAGAATAGTTTGTATAGTATTGGTACTAATTATTCTTTAAAAGTTTGATAGTGTTCCTTGTGAGTCCATCAGAACCGGGAGTTTTGTTTTTTCCCCCCTTTGGTAGTTCCTCCACATCTAATGCTATTGCTTTATTGTATTCCATTCTTTCTGTTTTGCCTCATACAGCCCATTAATAAGCTTGTCGCTCTCCTCAACACATTAGACAGATGGATTGATGAGACCCCTCCCATGGATCAACCTTCCAGATTTGGGAACAAAGCCTTCAGGACTTGGTATGCTAAACTTGACCAGGTAAGCATTTCATATGTACAGGACTAATAGAAGTGGGTGGTGTAAAACTGGAATTGAGACCTGTCAGGGATCAGGATGTTCTGGTGGTTGTCAAGGGGAAAAAGGGCTGTCCCCCAGATACTGGGTAAGCCTTAAGTTAAGGTAATCTTTGGGCATCTAGATATAATGCAAATCATCAATTCTTTGGGAAGGGAAAATACTTTTAGTTTGCCTTAAATTCTTCCTATTCATTTAAAAAATATGTTAAGCATTTACTGTGTGCTTAATACTATGTTAAATACTAGGGAAGATACAAAGGTTAGGTGATAGCTCCTACCCTCATGTAAGTTACATTCTAGGGGATTAAGACGAATGTAGATATGCCCAACATTATGGAAATGAATTAGAGAATTGCAAAGTAAAGTGCTGTGTGATATCTTAGGGGAAAGTTTTAGAGAAGGTAGCATTTGGATTGAGCTTTAACCAATTAAAAGGAAGGCATTTTGGGCAAGGGGTTATTTCATGAATAAAGGTGTAGAAGTTTTTGGAGTATTTGGGAGCAGAGTAGTTCATTTTGAATGTCATGTATAAGGCATGAAATGAGAGGACTGGAAAGGTGAATGCTGCCAGATTGTGGAGAGCCTTGAAAATCAGGTAGAGTTTATACTTTAATCAGAAAGCAGAGTCTTCTACCCTTTGGAGTAAGGGAGTGGAGGCCTTACAGCAGAATTCTCCTACCTTCCCCTAAGAAAGGACAGAAGTCCTTTTTAAAGCTAATCTTTTGTCCACTATTTTAGTCTTGTACTAGGTCAGCTCTCCTTAATGTGTCAATGAGAGCTCCTTTTCTGTACTATTTCTACGGCTTCTCTCTTTTGGACTCAGGAGAGACTACCATTTATAATGGCCAAGCAAGGGAATATGGCAGAGGTGTAGAGGCTAGCCATCTACTGGGGAGGCAAGTGGGATTGTTGGTGGATGCTTCCCCCCCCCCCTTTACTTTCACATTTCTCAGCTGCTGCCTGTTCTGAATGCTAAGCAATATGATTCTAATTTTCTCCATCTTGTTTCATCAGGAGGCAGAAAACCTAGTGGCCACAGTGGTCCCTAGCCATCTGGCAGCTGCTGTACCTGAGGTGGCCCTTTACCTAAAGGAATCGGTGGGAAACCCTACTCGAATTGATTATGGCACAGGTAATTTGCCTGGGACTTGCAGTTTTAAGGGACTTGGGTGGTGGGAGATGGTGATTATTTTGCTTCATCTTTGTCCTTCCTCAGGTTGCCTTTTTTCTTTATTTTTGGCTGTCCTGCAGCCATCCCAGGTAAGCAGGAGTTTTTGTAGCTTGTGTCTGTGAAATGTAGCTTTCATGAAGTTTGCTATATATCAGAAGTGAAAAGCTTTGGAGAGGAGCTGTGTTTTGTGTCTGAGAATAGCACATGGCTGGTGTGGTGCTAGTTTGGTCCACCAGGGGGAAGTATTGCCCAAAATGTGGATTCCTGAATAGTTATTTTGTTTTTCTGTTCTCCCTTTCATGATGGATCTCTGTTACTCTTACCTGGTGCTGCTTGTGTTTCTTCTCCTTGGCATCTTCAGGCAGCATTCTATAGAGCTCTGCAAAGCTTCTTAAAGGGCTGGTTTGCTCTTGGGGCTTACTCTTGGTTTCCTTGTATTTTGACAAATGCTTTCCCTGAGGTCCTCTGTCTTCTTGATTGATGTTACTGGGTTCCTTTTGGGGCTTCTGGGCTGACTTTGACCTCATGAAGAAGGTCAAACCTTAAAAAAAGTGTATTTTTCATGCCAAGTATCCATATACCCAGGGAGACTTGGAAGAAGTCTTTCTTCTTTGTCTCTCTTCTCCATCCTGAAATGTACAGCCCGATGAGCTCCTTGTGGTAGCAGTAGCCCAGGCCTCCAGCTTTGGCTAGTACTTGGGTTTTTAAAGCAAGAGTTTGAGAAAATCTAGGTAGACCTTGGGCTTTTGAGTACATTTTCTCTTGATTTGTTTCCTGGATGGAGGGAATACTTAATAATTGCTTTGAGTTGTACATTTGGGAGGATCCGACCAAGACCAGAAATCAAAGACTCCAGGTAAACAAGATGGCTGTGTGTTCAAGTCTCTGGTTTTTGATCATTGCCATAGTTGGTAGTTGGTTGGTTGAGGCTTTGACTGGTTTGAGTCCAATGCAGCTGAATGATGATAAAGATATTAAGTAATCAGCAGGGAATTTAATGTGCTTGAGGTTGAACCTCTCCAGGCAAAGCCCTAACAATTAGCAGTTGATTTTGATTTGTCCAGCCCAACCTAATGTGGTGATGTTGGGGAATGGGGAGGATGGAGTTCTTAGTGTTTGAAATAGGATGAATTATATGTGTCAGATTATATGCATTTCTATTTTTTTTTTAAGCTAATAGCTCAGACATATTTAGGAATGAATTTACAACACTGGTAGAGCTAGAAAAGGCCTAATCCAATTTGAACCTGTGTGAGATCTAGATTCTAACTCTGTATATTCCCTTTGGAGGAAGATACCTATTTCTTAATCTTTCAGGGACAGTCTAGGAGAGCAGGAAGAAATGCCTTTCATTTTTTATGGAAGCTGTGGCCTCCTTCAGCCTGTTTTTGTTTTTTTCTCCCTCTTCCAGGTCATGAAGCAGCCTTTGCTGCCTTCCTTTGCTGTCTCTGCAAGATTGGAGTCCTCAGGGTAGATGACCAAATGGCCATTGTCTTCAAAGTATTTAATCGGTGAGGGAAAGGAGGAACAGGGTCTGGTGGGGATGGAGTTTGTTTTCTTGCTACTGTCCTGGTGGGACCCAGGAATAAAGAATAACTCCCTAGTGGGAGGGCTAGTAAGCAGTCTGATTCCTGTGTTGTTCCTTCTTATCTTCTTCACACCTTCCCTAGATTGCTTAGTTTTTCTGGTTTTCTCTTTTCTCTAAAATTTCATTGTGCTGATGTAGTAGGGTAAACAGATGCCAAAGAAAGGTTGAAGAAATTCCTTGCCAGTGGTCTTTTGCCACCTGGTAGTATCTTAGTAAGCTTGAGCAGGGGGCCTCAGTGCTTTATTCCAAATGTTAATGTCATGTATTCTCTGGCCCACTGGGAAATATTCACAGTGCTGAGCAGTTTAAGAGTAGCATTGTCTCCACTGTAGAAGTTAAGGCACTTCTCAGAAACACCACAGACTGATGAAGCAGATGAGTATATAATGTTTTGAGGGGATGGGAGTGGGAAGTAAAATGGTCAGCTTTGAAGGTAGCAAGCTGATACGGAATTAGAGGTAGAAGGGACCTCTACAGACTAGTCTAACTTTTTCATTTTGTCGATGAAGGAGCTGAGGTCCAGAGAGTTTGATTTGGCCAGGGTCATATAGGAAGTCAGTGGCAGAGCCAGGATTAAGGGGTTTAGGTTGCCTGACCTGAGATATAGACCTTTCTTCAATATCATATGCATTCTCAATATATAAAAATAAGACAGACTTTTTACGTGTTGATTTTAATCAAAATTGGATCTACTTGCTCCCAAGCTATCTCTTTTGCCTCTTGTTCTGTGGTATAGAACGGT
This sequence comes from Vombatus ursinus, assembly GCF_900497805.2. Taxonomy (NCBI): domain Eukaryota; kingdom Metazoa; phylum Chordata; class Mammalia; order Diprotodontia; family Vombatidae; genus Vombatus; species Vombatus ursinus. The sequence continues at coordinate 10,712,814 of NW_020954571.1, read as the reverse complement.
TGAGAATCTGTCTTGTACTTTTTCCTGTCTTCTTCACCTCAGGTACCTTGAGGTCATGAGGAAACTTCAGAAAACCTACAGGATGGAGCCAGCTGGAAGCCAAGGAGTGTGGGGTCTAGATGACTTCCAGTTTTTGCCCTTCATTTGGGGCAGTTCTCAGCTTATAGGTACCAGAGAAGACTCTTCCTCCCTCTTCCCCAGTGCGTTCCTCTGTCTTCCTGTACTCCCCCTCCTCCTTTCTCTTTCCCCTTTTACTTCCTGTCCAGAGCCCAGCACCCAGCACCTGGCAGCCAGCGACAGCTTGTGAACCAGGGCATTAAACCAGCTATGGACTGAGGCTGTTTGTTGTTGACCTTCAGCTGTGAGCTGGTTTGGTGATGGCGTGGGAGGAGGAGGTAGAGCACTGCAGAGATGATGGGACGTGACAAGGCCTGAAGGAGCAAGGCTTCTTGCTTAGTGCTTAATGAGTTGATGTGAAATTTAGACCCCAGCTCCTGGTGGCAGCTGTCGTGTTTTTAGATTTAAAATGAGGTATACTCTTGGATTAGTGACCAGAAAGATCTAAAGTCATCCTCTGTTATTATTGAGCATTATGTAGAACCCATCAGAAAAATAAGTTATTCCCCCTTCCCCTTCCTCCCCTCCCCCCAAACAGGACTCCTTTTTTCCCTAAGTACAAATCAGCTAATGATTTGTTAAGGTCCATGTCAAACCCAAGGGTAGGCATACTTTGACTCTCAGCTTCTGGGTCGGCTCATCTTGACTGAGCAAGAATTAAAGAAAAGAGCAGGGTTGCTTTATTTTCCATTTTACTTGGAGTGAATCAACTGCAAATTATATGTCTAGATCAGCTACTGATTCTTTGGAGTCTATCATGGCCTCTATTTGTCTCTCATAGGCAGATAGAGGATGAAGTAGATAGAGCACTGGACTTGGAGTCAGAAAGACCTGAGTTCCAATCAAGCCGAAGACTCTTGCTAGCTGTGTGACTCTGAGCAAGTCACTTAACCTCTGTTTGCCTCAGTTTACTCATCTATAAAAATGAGAATAATAATAGCACCTGCCTTCCAGGTTGTTGTGAGGATAAAATGAGATAATATTTGTAAAATGTTTTGCAAAACTTAAAACACTATATAAATGTTAGCTATCATCATTATTATTATTTGTAGCTGGGCTGTAGAAGTAGGTACAATATATGACTGGAATTAAGAAGGAATACATAGTTTCAAGGACCAGTTTCTTCATTATGAGGTTTTCCCTTTCTTAGAACACCCATACCTGGAGCCTAGGCACTTTGTGGATGAAAAGGCAGTGAATGAGAATCACAAGGACTACATGTTCCTGGAATGCATCCTATTTATTACTGAGGTGAGGAGGACTATGGTTTCCTTTTGGGGGTGGAGAGAATGTATAGGTGGCATTCTCCAATTTAGAATCCCTACGTGTGAACCTTCTTGTGAACCTAAGTGAAACAGGACCCTTCATAAAGATGAGCTTTTGATACTAAAATAGGAGAGATTTGATCTGAGGAGCCATGGTATCTGTTCCTAGGGAGACTGAGAGGAGATAGTAAATAAAGTTAGTTTATGGAGAAAGAAACCCATTTCCAGCCTCCCCTTCAATTATCAAGTGATGAGATGACTTTATGTTGGGCATTTAACAGAACATATATCTAGTGAGGTCCCTTTCCTCTGGGAGCTTCCATTCGCATTGTAGGTCTATAATTTCTATGCTGGTACTGTTAGTTTTGGTTCTTTCTCCTCTTCAAAAAAACATAAGGAGAAGGGGGAACTGGATGCACCAAGATATATGAGCTGCTTGTACATACATATGCCTGCAAGCTCCAGGTACCCTAATAAATGCCTTCTAGCTTCAGGCCCATATTCTTGCTAGATTGACAAGAGTTGTACACATTGTCACTATTCTTGTGGCTTATATCTCACTTAGCCCCTCTGAAGTCTCAGCTTTTTAGGAAGGAACATCGATTGGTCTGTAATACAAAAGTTACTCTGTGGTCATTGTTAAGCTCTGGCCCCTTCAGAAATCAGAGCTTAAAAAGGAAAAACTTTTCCCTTCCAAAACTAGCAAAGAGAATCTGGAGTTGGCTGCTGCTTTGCCAATTCTTCATTCCTGGAGACCTGCTTTCAACATTGTAATGGGACCAAGGTCATTGGGGATAGGGAGACCTAGATGACAGGACTTGGGTATTGCCTGACTCACTGCTTTGAGAGACAATAACATGTTTTTGCTTGTGTTTAAAGTGGAAAAAAGAATGTCTACAAAAGTAGGAAATTGAAACGAGAAGAGCCAGGGTAGGAGAATTCAGTTTTGTCTTGTAGAAAGGTCTTTTTCTTCCTTTGTTTTTTGGTGAGTAAAAACTTAAGTGGGACAGCTAGGTGGTGAAGTAGATACAGAGTGCTGGGCCTGGAGTCAGGAAGACTCATCTTCCTGAGTTCAAATCTGGCCTCAGATACTTAACTAGCTGTATGACCCTGGGCTAGCCCCTTTACTATGTTTGCTTCAGTTTCTTCATCTGTAAAATGAGCTGGAGAAAGAAATCGCAAACCACTCCAGTATCTTTGACAAGAAAACCCCAAATGGGGTCATGAAGAGTTACATGTAACTGAAAAATGACTGAACAACAACAAAGACTTAAGCTGGTTAGTAGCTATTTTAGCTCTCCCTGTTAACTCTAGCCTCCTGGGTCTAGGCAAAACTGGGGTAATCTGAAATTCACAGTGTGCAGGAGATTACAGTTCATATTTCTGATAAATAGCTTTTACTGAAATTTGAGTTGCCCAGTTCTTACAACAAAAGAAAACCCATTGCAGCCACTAGGTGGCACTGAAGGCATATTGAACACTTAGGATTTGGTGAAATTGAAAAGCGTGGGAGGTGATGTATAAAAGGTGGGGTGGTGGTGGTTGAAAGTTTTTCCTTTCTTCATCCCTCTTTTTCTAGCTCTCTTTCTCTCCTTTTTGGGCCTTAGTTTCCTTATTTCTTGCTCCAAAACAATATTAGTAGTTGAACATTAGAAGTTATACTAGGCCTGATATTGGTGAGGATTAATTTTGATTTACACATTTGTACAGAAGAAATATATGAATGTGACTAGGGGTGCTATATACCTGGTAGTTCCCCTCTAGTACTCTAATTTGTGCATCCTCTCTTTCCTTCCTTCTTATAGCACTACCAGCCCCACTTCCTCCCAACCGTCCTACACTACTATGTAATTGTTGAGTGACCAAATCTTATTGACTGCAATAAAAAAGAATGTATTTAAATACCTAAGGAGGAAGAACAATTCATTGTGGAGGCCCAGAGGCTTCCATATTACACCTAGAGATAGAGGGCTTAAGGTTTTTGAGTTTATTATATAGTTTGTGGATTAAAAAAGAAACAAACCCTTAAAGAATTAATTAGAAATGGACTTCCCTCCAGAATCTTCCTAGAGAGAGAGCCATATACCATGGAGGTTCTTGGGGATATCTCAGTTCTTTGGTGACCCTGTGTATCCTAGATCTTGGAGCTATGTTCTAGGAAGCCTGTTGCCCTGGGAAATGTAGTCTTGGTGCCTTTAAGAGCCTAGGGCAGGCAGGAAAAGAATTTCAGTTTCAATCTGGCTTCTAAATTTGGAGTTTTGGGAAGGGAGGGATCAGATTTCAGCTGGAAGGGAAGGAGCTGACAGGAAGGCACTGCACAGAGCCTTCCCTCCCTCTTCTGCCCCTTCCCCTCCCCCCCAGCTTCCCCCCCCCCCTTCCCCCCAGTTACTGACAGAGGAACCATTTACAAAAGGCCGATTCTCTTGGGAGCAGAGAGGCAGGAACGCAGCGTCTGTGAGTAATTTCCTGCTCAATATGGCTGCTCTGACTCACTCAATTCCCCTGGGGTCACTGCGGGACTGCAGCTTGCTTGCTTGCTCTAGTGCTCGCTCTCTCTTCTCCCTTTGTGGCTAGAATGAGCTAATTTTTTCTTCTCACCCCTATTCCTTCTCTTCTCTTCCCCTCTGCTCTCCCAAACAATTATAACTCTTCTTGCCGTGACCCAGCGATGGCCATCCCTCTCAGAAATGGGCCAGTTCCCACCATACTGGGTCTTTGGTAGTATTCTTGTTCTTTTTTCTATTTCCTTTTTAGCCTTTGTGGGGAGGGGATTTTGACTCAATGAGAGCATGACCAAATCCTGTCCCAGCAGACCAAAGATACAGTGTTCTAGGTTGTGAGTGAGCGAGGCACCACAGAATTAGCTGGAGAGCTTTCATTTCTAACCTTACCACTTTCATTTGGGGATATATACTTGCACTGGGTTGGTTCCCAGAAGCCCATGGAGTAAGGAATTTGACTTGCTGCAGCAGAATAAAGCATTAGGGTTCCAAAGCATTTCCCCATTCAACTAGTTTCAACAAGCATTTAAACTATTAACCTTTACCCTAAGAATACTGCTTATACTCAGCACTTTGGGGATAACTAGGTGGCCCTGTGGATAAAGCACTGGATCTGGAGTCTGGAAGGCCTAAGTTCAGATTTGGCCATGTATACTAGGTGTATGACTCTGGGCAAATCACTTAACCTCTGTGAGATAATATTTCTAAAGCACTTTAAAAACCTTGAAGCTGTGTACCAATGTTAGTTATCATCATCATCATCATCCTCATCCTCACAAAAGAGTTATGTAACCTGGTTGCTCCCTGAGGGCCTTCCCCCCTAACTTGAGATGACACAAACACTTGTAAATTAACTGGAAATCAAGGCACTATGTGATTGGCCAAATGAATACTATAGATAGTAAATGCTATGGGACACAGAAGAAAGGAGAAAGAAAGCTCCATGGAGCTTATGGGATGTAAGCTGGATTTTGAAGGATAAGTAAAATTTAGATTGATAGAAAAGAGTAGAGAGGATGTTCTAGGCAGGGAAAAGCAGCACAGATAAAGCCTTGGGTGAGAGAGCATGGTATGTTTTAGGAGCCTTTGTCTTGGTGTTGTGTTCTCTGTTTCCCTTGGAGTTCAGGAGTTGAATGTTTAGGAAATGGGGGACTGCTTCCTAATAAGTGCAATGATCGTGGTCACTGAACTTGTATATCCAGCATCTTTGGGGTCCTAATGTTTTTTGCCTATCCCATTGAAAAGAGCTGCTTTTCTTGGTTGAAATATTAAGTGGTCCATAAGTCATCGTAATTGGAGGGATGCTGCTTCTTCAGGGTATGATTGGCCAGTACCTCAAGTAACAATAAGACTAAGTGGAATAGGACTGAATGAATAATGTCTGAGTTCTAATCCTATTTCTGCCTTGTTGTCCATAAAACCCTGAGTCATTAGTAAAATGCAAAATCTTTATATCCTAGTCAGAATAAACAAAGAGAGAATCCCTCACAGCTAGGCCTGGGGTAGGAGGAGCATCAGGGTCATATGAATGAAGAGAAGAGAGAATCGTTGTGAAGGACTTTGTTTATTTACCTTGCCTAAAAAGGAGCTCAACCCCAACAGGTAGTAGGTTTAGTGCCTTTCATCCCGGGGAACAGGGTTAATGATAATGCACTAGCCTAAGGCTGTTGCTATAATATAGGACCTGACACACTCCTCTTTTGTCATGCTGAGTTCTGCTCTGGGTCCTGTTCTGGCATATGTTCTGGGTACAAGGTAGCCCTGATATACCCAACTTTTCCATGAGGTGGGAGTGTCTAGATGTGTGTAAGAGTAGAGATTACTAACTGTTCAGTTAATAAATAAAAATGTGTTTGCCTCATGATGGTAGAAAGATCTACTCAGGGAAATAAAAGCCTCTTGGCCTCCGTGCTGTGGTTTCTGATGTCATGGGAACTTCTCTCAGCAAAGCAGACTACTGAATTTTTTTTTCTCTCCCTGAGGGTCTGAACCACTCTCCAAGGAGAAGGGGCCAAGGAGCAGAGTGGTCCTTTTAATTGTGCCTGCTGTTTACTGCTGCCAGGGTTCCTTCTACCTCTCCGGTTGTGGCTGGTAGAGAATATTTGGGTTGGTTTTTAAAAAAGTTCTTCTCAACTCCACTGTACCCCGAAGACCTTTCTGCCACATGGAGTGCAGTGTAATGCACTTAGTTTCTTTGCCCACCCCAACCATCCAAAGACGGAACCTCTCTGTGCCTTCCTTTTTCCTCCCCTCCTTCCCAGTTCCCCCTTCCTATTCCTACCCTGGGTTCTGTGGCAGGTACAAGCTGAGAGCTTCTATCAGGAGGCTACCCTTTGTATTGCTGTGTGTGTTTGGGGGGAGTTGTTTATCTGAGTGGGAATGAGTCATAGTATTGGAAAGCTCAGCAGTGTTGCACTAGGGGAATGGATGGAAGCTGTACCAAGTGCTAGAATGGGAATTTTATCTTCCTGTGTCTGATGTTTTGGTGGCGGTGGGGGAGACCATTTCTATCAGACAGGTATATGGGGCAGAAAGGTGCTTGTCAGGGGAGGTAAAGAATTCTTGTGTAAAGACAGAAAAGGGATAAGCATGTATAAGCATAAAACCAGGACCAGGGTCACCCTGAATGTTTGTTTGAAATCGGTATGACTCTGAGTCACTGTGGCTATGGATAAACTTCCCTGCTGGCTTGGTGTACCCCCCTCCCTTCCACCCTCCCACCTTCCTGAAGTCTTCCATTGTCCCTTCCAGATGAAGACCGGCCCCTTTGCTGAGCACTCCAACCAGCTGTGGAACATCAGTGCTGTACCTTCCTGGTCCAAAGTGAACCAGGGCCTCATCCGCATGTATAAAGCTGAGGTGAGTTTCAGTGGGAAGTCTAGTCAGCTGCCTGTATCCCCTCTGCCCACTCTTCCTGTTCTTGATACAGTTCAGTCCCTGGAAAGAATCATCTCTTCCTCTTTTATGGGTGAAATTAGGATTATAATAGGTAGAACTCTAAACTGGGAGTCAGAAGACCTGGCTTCTTAGGGTCTACTATCTTGGTGACTTTAACCAATTCACTTAACATCTTCTGCTTAAGTCCCTCCTGCCCTAAAATGAGGAGAACCCCCTCCCAACTCCATTCATTAGAGCTCATTAGATTTTCCCCCTAAGTGGTAGTGAATAGGTTGTCTTTGCCCAGTTTCCATTAGTGCCCTCTTCAGGGAGGTTTCCTCTGCCCTTAGCTAATGAGAATTTAGAAGCCTAATTCTTCCCACTTCTTCAAAGCAGCCCTAAAACTATTTGCCATGCCTGATGAGGTTTAGAATTGTTCTTCATAACTAGAGAAAGCGGAATTGGGCCTCAGGCTCCCTGCCCGGAGAATTAAACAACATGGATCCTTGAGGACCCCTTTTCATGTCTCAGACTGGTCTTGGGGATTGGCTTCATTGTATCCCTTAGCTGTCTATATGAAGATGGTCTATTTCTCTTGACTGTTAAACATCTTGTTTTTTGAAAGAAATGATCTTTCTGCTTTTCCATCTTTTCAGAGAGTATAAAAGTTATAAAAGTACAGGGTTATGGGTGGAATGATGTGTTTTGCAACACCAAAAATTCTGTGAATATGTTTGGTGTTCCTACTTAACCCAAGTACCTGAAAGGGTTAATGGAGCTGGAGCTGACCAGGCCGAGCCTTCTCTCTCCCTTCCTTTCACCCCTCCCCCCCTTCCTCTGAACTTCACATCCTGTGTTTAGGTTCCAACCCACATACCTCTCTAATCTAAGAGGCGTCATTCTCAGGAGCTGTGCTGGCTCCTTCCGGCTGCAGCCTAGTTCTCTTCTCTCCCTTGTCAGGAGAATAATAGGGTCATCTTTCCCTGTCCCAACCTGATCTGTTAGGGTTTGTGTAGGGGGGAGGTAGTTGGCTCTTATGTCCTCGTTACCTACTTCCCATATTCCCCCCCATCCCTTCCCTCACCCCACTGCTGCATTGATATGCCTACAGAACATGTACCAGAGGCTACTCTTCCAACAGTTGGTCATTTTAGTCCTATCCTTCTTGCATACTTGTTAGAGGTACTACTCAAAGCATAGAGTCTCTGGGTAGTAAAGACAAGGTAAAGCTACCAGGGTTGGGTTTATGTAATATGACGCTTGTCAGCATAGTTGCTTTTGGAAAGACTTTCATCTCCTTGGTTCTCCAGAGTTGCCTGTTTTCTTCCTTTTCTGGCCCCAACTTTTTCAATTGCTAGAATCTAAGAAAGACCTCTCATTCTAGCTTCCTAGCTTGTGCCTTAGGCATGGAAGGATGTGGTAGGAGGAGGGAGTTCCCTGGATAGCACTGGAGCTGTTCTTACCCAGGCCCAGGGCGTTGGCCTCTAGGGGGACAATTAGCAAGACTTGGCCTTGCTGAGTTACTATGTTGGCCAGAGGTTCCCATCTGCTCCATCCCCAAAGGATTAAATTTTCCTGTCCCCCAAAGCCACTTTTTTGTCCCTAACCCGACTCCCCACTTCCATTGTTGCTCTAAGTGCCCTGTAGGCTTTGGCAGTAGGGGAGGTAAAACAACAAGATGTGCTTCTAAATTCTCTGGACTTGTTCTGGCCTTGATATGCCAGTGCCTGGTCCCCAAAGAAAGCATGATTTGGGATGAAGGGTTGTGTGGGTGGAGCAGAGAGAACATCTATCCCTTCACCAAGAATCCTTGTCTTGGCTGAATCTCTTGACTGAGTTCATGAAGCAAACTGACCTTTTAACCCTTGTTAGAATTCCAGGGCCCTGGTGGGTTGGGGGTTGGGGGAGAGGCTTTCTAAACTCCCACTACTTTCTTGATGACATAAGTGCAGTGGTAGCTGCCTTTGCTTCTGTCCCCTGTCATGTGCTTCTCTGGGGATGACCTCTTCCTTCCCCTCCCAACTGCTTGCTCTGTCCTGTTTCTGTTTACCCCCTGGAGTCTGGCTGTGATTGAAGCTGTCCTGTACTGTCATCTGGGGCTTCTCCTCTCCTTCAGCTTCAATATTCTGACATTTTATGAAGATGTTCAAGCTGGTTTTCCCATTTCTGGTGAGACTTGGCCTAGCCTTTCTTCCTGGCCCCTTGAGGATGCTGGCCTGTGAGACCTCAATTCCCTGTGACTCAACCCCATGAAACTTCCCCCTTCCTCTTGTAGCTAGCTGTTGAGGTGAGAAGATAAAGCTTTGCTGTAAGTCTAATTTCATGACTGTGACTTGCTTTTGCCCCCCTGGGACTTGGAGATCAAGGCCGTAGTTTGGCCCTTGCACTATTCCCTTCAGCAATGGTAATCCATCTCTCGATCCTACCCAGGAGTCAGACTCCCAATTTGTCAATGTGGCAGGAGGCATGAGAGGAGGCTTTGTGTCAGTGTTATAGAGACCCTTTTGGCTGAAGTCACTTAAGTGAATGGTTAGTAGTTTGGATTACTTTGGCTTTCTTTGGAACCCAGGCTGGAGCTAGAAGATTTAAGAATAGGACAGATTGGTAGGTTTAGATCCATATTCAGTTCAACAAGCACTAAGATGCAAAGCACTGAGAACATAGAGACAGAAATGGAAAACAGTTCCTGCCCTCAAGGAGCTTACATTCCTCTTTGTGAAACAACATGCAAGTGAGTAAATGTAGGATAGTATTCTCTCCTCAAATTAACACTAGATAGACCAGGAAAAGCTTTATAGAGGAAGGTGGTACCTGACCTAGGCCCTGAAGAAAGCTTAGGCATCTTGGTAGCAGAGATAAGGAGACAGTACTCTAGGCTTGAGATGGGAAGTGTATTCGTGTGGTATTTTCTGAGGGAGTTGGTACATTGGAAGATACATTTTGAGTCTTTGTTCCTGAATGCTCATAACTAGAGAGGGCACTGCAAGCTCTGGGCCACAAGAACCACTCTGTAGCTGTATCTCTTTTCCTTTGGTAAATCTCTTTTCCACATCACCTGAGTCTTCAAGCTAAAGGTTTGGGTTAGGTTTGGCTTACATAGTGTTTACAGCTCCCTTGCTTAGCTTCTCTTTTTCTTGTACAGTGTGTTACGATGCTGGGAGTTATTGTTGGGGATGGGAGGATTTCAGCTGGTTCTTGTTGTCTTGCCCTGGAGTGCCAAGATGCCTTCAGTCCAATAAGCTTAGAATTGTGAAGCTGGGTCCTTGGCTGTTGCCCTGTGGACTGGTGTGAAAATGATTTCTAGCCTCAACTCCAGGGGACCCAGGATAGGAATCATCAACATGATTCTGGGAGCTACTCTCTTGGCTTCTTGTCCTTTTATTGTCCTTTTATCCTTTGTCCTATCTCCAGTGCTGTTTCTTGACTCTTGGCTTCCCTTTTTATCCATACTGTCTTTCCCTTTCCTGGGGAGATTCTCTCGGTGGGATTGGATTTCTCCCAGAAGGATGTTCTCTTTTGGTAGCAGGAACTCCCAGAGATCTAAGATGGAAGGTAGGTAGTTTATTAGATAGAAGAGAAAGGTCATCAGGAAAGATGGGATCAGTATAGAAACACCTGGTATTTCCTCTGTGTAGGCCCAGAGGTGGAGAATCTTTTCTTCTAAACTTCCTCAGAGTGACCATTGCTGATGCTCCACTGTAGGCTGTCACCCTCAGCCTCATGCATACATAGGCCTGATTTAGAAGTATGATTATTCTTCCACTGGGTAAACTAATGATTTTAGAGATGCCCTTCTAGCTGTTAATATTAACTTACTTTTTTTTTCCGCTCTCTTTTTTGTGTTCCCTATAGTGCCTGGAGAAGTTTCCTGTGATCCAGCACTTTAAGTTTGGTAGCCTGCTGCCCATCCAACCTGTCACATCATCATAGAAGAGGCGGGGGAACAACCACCCGCTACCCTGGAGGTCACCAGCTCTCTCACCCTGCTCCCTTCGCTTTTCCAATACCACTTCCCTGCTGATCTCTCTGGTCCTTGAGGCAATTCTCCAGGATATGTGAATACCCACAGTGCAAGTGCTGAAGGACCCAGAATGGGAAGAATGACCAAAGCGTGGCCAGTCTCCTGCCTTTCTCCCAGAGGCGAAATGAGGGTATATCTCTGGAGAAGCAGGGTCCTTGTGGCTACCTGACCCCCCACCCCGCCTCTGTCCTTACCCCACCCAAATTCCCAGTCCCACTTTATGTGCTAAATTGCTCTGTACCATCAGATGTGTGGGGGATTGATATGTTTTACTGTTTCCATTAACTTTCTTCCTATTACCTGTTGCCTTTCTGGGTGTTGAGTAGCAGTTGCTTCTAGTAGGGGTAGGAGACCATAGACCAGTCCCCACCTCAGGGTACTCATAGGACTGGAGAATGAGGGAGATCAGGCGGAAAGAGAAGCCCTGGCTGTTTCTTGGCTATTTTTTGTGTTTCCTCCCTCCTTTCCAAGCTCTTCTTTTACAAACCAGGTGTTGATTTCAGGGGCTCAGTTTCCATACTTGATCTCCTGAGGCCTGAGAAGCGGGGCTTTGGGCCAGGGACCAGTAAAAATACAAGACTAGAGGCAATGCCAATGTATCCTGGCTGTGGTGAGGTAAAGAACAATTACAATCACACACATTCTAGCTCTTTTTCTCTGTGGTGCTTAGGTCTGCATCCTCCCTGGGTATAGCCATATTGCTTTACTTTTTTTTGCTGCTGCTATGAGACTCTAGGATAATCCAGTCCCATTCTCAGCACTGATGGTTGTTCTCTGGGTGGGTACTAGGCTTTTGGGAGGTAGGGGCAAAGGCCTCATTAGATGATTATATCAGTCCTGTTGTATGAAAAGTTTCCCTCAGTGAATGGTAAGTGAGACACACTGGTGGGATTTGGGGCTGATCTAGTGGGGATCTTGGCTCCTGGATTCTTGCAGTTAAAGCCAGCTTTAAGGTTAGACTCTTACTATCCTGCTGCTTGCAGCACTGTGCTGGCTGTAGGTAGGCCACTGAAAAAGAGGACTTGTTATCTCAACTCCCTTTTTCCTCTGGAAAGCAATTGCATGCCAGTGGGATTCTCCCAGGTCCTAGGGCACAAGACAGAGGAGGTAACAATACCTGCCTTTGGGAAAACTGGTCTTACACTGTTAGAGCCATTTGAGGGCTGAGATAAGTGACTTGCTTGAGGGCCAAATTACAGTACTCTAGCTCTTGGATATTTGGGTTCAAGAGTGAGGGTGGTGAACTGGGATAGGAGTGATGTTGTCAGCACTTAAGTTCCAAGTTTTCTTCAATTCAACAAACATTTATCGAGCTCTTCCAGAGCTGTTACCAGGAACTGGGTTTTGCAGGTTTTCCCTATAGAAGCCCCTTCTCCATTAAGTGTTTCTTCCTCTGCTCTTGATATCAGGGTTGTTTTTTCTTTTTATTTAAAAAAAAAGTTTTATTTGGCTGCCTGGACCCATTCCCTCATCTTCTTTCACACATCCCCAGGTTCGGGTACCATTCCTTTTGGGGTAGGGGAACACCTTGACGAGCACAGTGTGTTGAATTTCCTCTCTGGTCTGTGGTCCCATTGCCATGTGGACTGGATTGTCATCCAGATCTGGATCCACTGATCCAGAGCAGTCTCAGGGCTTGAGCTGGGGGAGAAGATACAAGTTATATAAAATTTTCCAAAGGGAAGCCAAATGTCTTCCACCAGGGCCCCTCATGGAGTTAGGTAGATTGTCACCTTCCTGGCCTCTCATGCAAGGGCCTGCCCTATGTGCCAACACCACTCCATTTTGAGGCTGCTTCACCCTAACCCCTTGCTCTTTCATTGCTGTTCTGATTAAAAATCTGTTTTGCACCTGGAGCTGATGTGGACGTCTGTCTTGTGTACCATATACCCTATGCCTGCTCTCTTTCCCCTTGGATGGATCTAGGATCCGTCTCCCCTTCCTCCATTTTCCCCTTATGGTCTTTAAGGTAGGTGGCCTTGGATTAGGCTGTTATAGCCGTGTCCTGAGCCAAGCCTATTTTAATTACCTATGTATTCCTATTGTTGGGAATGGGCCACTCTAAAGTGCTTAATTCTGCTTGTAGGCCCTTGGCAGGGCTGGAGTGAAGCTTTGAGTCTGCATTGAATAGTTCAGACTGCCTGGTTGGGTCTACTGAGGGCAGTTGGTTTTTTAGAAAAGTCCATACTCCTAATTAGGCCATATCCATCAGTTCTGACTTCTGACCCTTCAAACCAAACTGGAGAGACTTGATCAAAATATTTTCCTTGGTAGTTGCTACACTTACATTGTACAACCTTCTTTCCTCAAAGCTTCCCTGTTCCTGTGAGCTTGCCTACTTAGGCTGCATCCCTTGACTTTCTAGAATTTGAGTCAGTTGAACAGAGAGAACTTGACCATTCATCCCCATTGGAATGGAGAAGGAGAGACTCAGGCTGCTAGAAACAGCTTGAGCCTCATGAAAGTTAATAAGGAAATGAAAGTTCTAATTCTAGGAGCCAACCAAGGCCTTTCTGAGAGTATTAGGAAGTTAGGTGATCCATACAACCACTAGTAGGTGGGATTGAGTTGTTATCAACACAATAATTGGTTCCAGTATTAAAATAGTGAATACGATTTAGAAGGGGCTCCTAAGAACATTCCCAGTTTACATACCCCCTGGCTCATAGTTGCAGGATTGAATGCAACCCATTGCAGACTTGGAAATGTTTATGAAATCTCTGCTGTAGTTGGGGGCAGGGGAAAGACAGTAGGTGGCATTGCTGAGATTGGCATGGAAGGCTGAGATTCCCACAACTTTGGCATTTTCTGAGTCTTCCCCCAACAGTCATTACTTGGGGAAAAAAAAAATGAGTGACTAGTGAATGTTGGTTCTGTTAATAGAATTACAAGTTAGGAAGACTTTCTGTTTTGAGGAGTGAAGATGAAGCATTTGGTTTTAGACATAGGTTCATAAATTTAGAGATGGATGGGATCTTGGATGTTGATTGTGAGGTACCAGTGGGACATTTAGGTGAAGATGTCCAGCGATTAGTTGAAGATAAGGACCTGAGGAAGGAGCATTTCTGTATTTTCCTTTCAAGTCTGCTTTGTGTTTGAGGGATTTCTCAAGAGGCTCTTTCAGGCCAAAGTCCCCAGTTACCTTCCAAGTTTCAATACTTGTTAATAATATTCCAACTCTACCTGTTAGGATCAAGGGATACAGGAAAACCTGCCAACCTTTAGGATCTCCTAACCATTGGCTTATTGAGTTCTGTGGACTTTTAACTTCCTTCATTGTCATTTATGGAGCCTACACTTGGACTCCTGAATCTTAGTGGTATTGAGGGACCACAGGAGATACCTCAGTCATTTTGGGGGCTGTTTCATTGCTGGAGAGACAAGCTACTGAGAAAGAGAAGGTTGAACCATCCCAACTTGCTCCTTAGAAGTTAAGTGGGTTTATAAAATAGGGTTCCATCAATTGGCAAAGGATTCTTTTCAATCATTTCAATATCCTTGTTTCCCTCAGAACCAAAGGGATTAGCTTATGCTATTACTTGGGAACTTTGGCTTGAACATTCATAGTCCACTGAGGACTTGGGGTGGGGGAGGAGAATCTTTGAAAGTTATGGATATCATAGACTCAGATTTAGAGCTGAAAACGACCTCAGAGGTCATTTAGTCCAACTCCTTAATTTTTTAGATCAGGAAACAGGCCCCAGGAGGCTTAAAACTGCCTTTCCTCTTGTTCATTTGGAGGCTTGTTTCATTTTGCTTGTTTTAAACAAATGTTAGGGACAGATTTTATTAAAGATAATTCATTTATGTAGTGCTTTAGGTTTACAGCACTAGTGGAAACACCTGTGGGCTAACATTTGGAAATCTAGGTTCCCCCGTAAATCCGTATTATTCCCTGGACTACTTCCCTTTTGGAGGTCCAGTTTTCCCCACACAAACGTCTTGTTTCTGTTGTTGAACAACTGAGTGAATCTAAATGGGTGTGGAGGGAACCGTAAGGTAGGAGACAAATATATCAAATGGAATAGCAAGGATGGAGGTATTTGTAAATTTTAACTTTTCCCTTATAACCAATCATTTTTGGAAAATGTGGGAAGAGGAAAAAGGGCATTGTGGCATATTAAGGCCTATACACAAGGAGGGTTGGGATGGGATTTTGTCCTTGAATCCCCAGTGCTTAGCATAGTGCCTGATGTTTGATAGGAGATACATAGTTATTGATTGATTCCCCTTAAAATGAATTCAAGAAATATCTGAGCACCTATGTGCTTATCTCTGTTAGGCCCTGAGGATACAGGGAAGTATGAAATATGGTTCCTGCCTTTCAGGAACTTCGAATTATTTAGAGAGTCAAGACTAATAATACCTGTGAAGACTACATTATGATTGAGCAATACAGTTGTATCTGCCTCCTGGAAAAAGCTGAGCTTGGGATTGACTGGGAGGCCAGAGGAACTCCTAAAGTGACTGGGGGAAGAGAGGGCGATTTTGAGAGCCTAGGGTAGAATGTGTGTGTGTGTGTGTGTGTGTGTGTGTGTGTGTGTGTGTGAGATAGAGAAAGACACACACACACACAGACACACATACACGGACAGTGAGAGGCAGAGACAGAGAGAGACAGTGTCCATACTTCTTTTCCTGCCTAAATGTGCTGACATGATTAATTTATCAGGTGCTTATGAATATGCAAATGAAGGCTCCAGTTTCTAAGTACCTGTTTCAGAGAGGCTGAGCTGGGACTGGGACTGCAGCTACCATCTATGTTGTTAGGGAAAATGTAGCTAGGAAGAGTCCTTGCAAACCCCTCCTCCTTTCCCCTCAAACACACATCTAAGACCCCAAACACTGCTGTCTTACCCTATCTTCCTCTCAATCCCTCTGCCAGAGGACATTGCTGGAGAAGGGAAGTCCATTTAGTCCTCTAGGTAGAGGTGGCCTGGAAAAAGTGGAAGGCTTGGAATGGGGAGAGAACATTCTGTCAGGAAAGATAGGACATCTGGGTAGAACATAATACTGTTCCTTAAAGTTCCAGACTTTGGCCATGAATCCAGAGAAATAGTCTGAGGCAACAGCTGGCCCTGTTTAATGAGTTGGGAAGAGAAATTATGGGATGTTCACAGGAAGGATATAGGTGAATGGGAAGATCTCCATCAACAAGCATTTATTTATTAAGCACCTACTGGGTGCTAGGCATTATGCTAGGTGCTTGATATTGTCTATACATAAATATATGTATACCTCCCACATATAAACACATACAGAAAATAAATACAAGATAATTTCTAGGGGGAGGTATTGACAGATGAAAGGATTGGGGTAGGCTTCTTATAGAGGTAATATCTGAACTAAGCTTTGGAGGAAACTAGTGAGGTGGAGTTGAGGAGGCAGTGCTTTCTAGATATGGGGGGAGTAGGGAAGAACCTGTATAAGGGCAGGGGGACCTTATTCCAATATTTCTTATCTTTTCACTAATAGCTACTATAACACTGCCATATAATCCATCCTCTTGCATATTATAGTTAACCTCAATTAATTGGGACAACTAGGGCTGGAATAGTATTAATTGAATTTTCTAAGGACTTAAATTGAAAAGGCATTTATTAAGTGTATACTCTGTGAAAGACACTACTGGGTATTGAGGACACTGACAAAAACAACAGTTTTTGCCCTTAAGGAGCTTATATTTTACTGGGGGATACAATACGTTTGTGCACAGGTAAGTAAATGTAAAGTAATCTGAAAAGGGAAAAAGCACCAACAATTAGGGGGTTCAGGGAAGGCTTTATAGAGGGAGGATGATACTCCGTTGGAGACTTGAAGATAAGGATTTAGAGAGGTGGAGATGAGGAGGGGAGGGAAGTATGTCCTGGGTATGAAGGATTAAGCAGAAATCCTTTTATAAATCCCAGAATTGAAGGTCTGAACAACTTTGGACATTCCTTGGATTGGAAGAAATTTTAGAAATCATCTAGTTCAATGCCTTCATTTTGTGTATAAGGAAATAGAGATCTGGAGAGCTAAATCATGATTCATGTTGCTTGTTCACTTCTCTGATTTGTGAAGTGACTTGCTTAAGGTCATACAATGAGTGCTCTTTCTGCCACACCATACTTTCTCTCTGTCATTTCAGCTTTGAGTATTGAAAACCTTTACAAAATGCATTTGTTGTTAAATGCTTGTTGATAGAAAATATCTTCCCTGTGATTATTCTTAATATCTCTTCCCAAATCATTAAAATATAGCAAGGCCAAGTGTTGCTTTAGCCCACTTTAGTAGAGTCTAGTGAATATGATGGAACCTTTAAAAAATTATCTTGAAGGGCTTTTGGGCTGGGGGGGGGGAGGCGGAAATCAGAGTTGGAAAGGGCTTTGGAGAATCCCTAGCAAACCCTCATTTTACAGATAATGAAATTAAATGCCAGGGTGTTTAATCTTTAAAGTCCATTAGATTGTGAGCTTCTTGAGGGCAGGGACTGTCTTTTGCCTCTTTTCGCAATTCCAGCATTTAGCATTGCATTTATATTTATATATATTTAAATCTCTCTCTCTCTCTCTTTCTCTCTCTCTCTCTCTCCATCATTTCTGAAGGTCACATGGCTTTCTTTCCTTTTCTATTCTCTTTCCTCTAGTCTCCCTCCCGTAGTTCCCCGTTACCCTCCACCCCAACTTGACAATAATCCTTGTTTGTTTCATGATTTCTACCTGAAGCCCCTTTCCCTTTCCCAGCTTCTTTCCATGTTTGTTTGCCTTGTCCAACAAAGTCAAGTGTCTCTCTTTTCTACCCTTTGTTTCTTTCATTCTAGTCAGAACAGTCTATTCCCTATGGCAGAGGCACCATCCTTCTTTTTTCAGATCTCTGCTCTTGCTTCACCTCCTCCCAGAAGCCTATTTTGGTTCCATAGGTAATAATGCTTGTCTTGGGAGGTTTAGAGGACAAGGTTTAGCAATGCATTTAACCACTTGCAGCAGGCTGGTTGCCTGGAATAAAGCTCTCAGCCAGGACTGAGCAAGACATGTCAAGGACAGCAAGACAGGCTTCCAGTGCCTGGCATGCAGTAGGTGTTTAACACATTTTTATTGGTTGATTGTGACTTGCCCAGAGTTTTAAAGGTGTTAAATAGAAGTCAGAATTTTAAATGAAGTCTTTTGAACCTAAATCCAGTGTTCTCTCCACCACAGCACATACTGCCTCTCTAATTCTGATCAACAATTTTCATGACATATGCCATGACTCTCAGATCTATATATCCAGCCCTAGTCTGTCTCCTGAGCTCTAGTTTCTTATCACTAACAGCCTGTTAGATATTTTGGACTGGATGTCCCATGGGCACGTCTAAAACAGAACTCATCATTTACCCCAAACTTACTCTCTTCTGACTCATTTCTTAATCATTGAATGGGCATCGCTTCAGTCAAATTGAGACCTCTTAAAGACCTTAGCTTAAAAAGGCCATGGGCTTCATCGGGGGCCATCTCCATTCGTCCCTGATCAGTATCTCACCACTGGACCCACGTGGCTCCAGCAGAGAAAGTGAGGCTGGTGACTTTGCACAGCCCTCCCTCACTTAAATCCAATTCACTTGCAAGTCATGGCATCACCTTCCTGATGTCACGGTCCTCTTCGAGAACGAAGGACAAACAAACAACTCTTTTTTGAGTCACACCTGGAAGTCATTCTCAGTTGCTCATTCTCCATATCTAATTGGTTGTAAACTCTTGTTTCTACCTCCACATTTCTTGCATCTGTCTTTTCTTTACTGGGAGGGATATGATAAAGCTTTTCTCCTCTAACCACTCTAGGCTCTCATCACCTCTTGCCTGACCTATATGGATAGCCTCCTAATTGGTCTCCCTTAGGTCCTTCACTAATCTTCCCTGCTTACAACTGTCAGTGATTTTTCTGAAGCACAAGTCTGATGATGTCACTCCAGTACTTAAACTCTGGTGGCTTCCTGTTACCTTTAGGGTCAAAAACAAACTCCTCATTTAAGGTCCTTCGTAATAACCTGACTCCAACCTACTTTTTTTTTTCTTAGCCCTTTGACACATTACTTCTCTTTACAAACCCTACTGTTCAATGTGAACTTCCTGTTCTTCACACATGACACTCCATCTCTCATATCTGTACCTTTAGACTGGCTGTCCCCTGTGCCTGGACACTCCTTCCTCCCTTCTATCTCTTTAGAATCTCTAATTTCCATCAAAGCTAAGCTCAAACACCTTCTACGTGAGACCTTTTCTGATTCTTCCAGCTGCTAGTGCCTTCTCTAAATTATCTTGATTTATAAATTTATTTTGTATATACTCATATATATACACATATATATATGTGTATGTATGTATGTATATGTTGTCTTCCCCAATAGAATTTGAGCTCCTTCCTGCCTTTGGGCAGGGCCTCCTTCATTTTTGTATTGGTATATCCAGTGCCTAGCACAGAACATGGCACATAATGGGTGCTTAATACTGATCAATTGATATAACTGGAGAAAATGTAGGAGACTGGGCTAAATCAGTGTTGGTTCCAGGATGCATCTGGGAGGTGCTTTAAAAAATAAACACTGTATGTATACCACTGTCCTTGTCATGTGTCTTTTTTTTTTTTCCAATAAAATAAGGAGGCGGGGGAAAATTCCCATTCATTCATTCATTCAGCAAATAATGTTTCAAGTTCTAGTTTAGTGCTAGAGGAGAAACAAAATAAGACATGCTCCTTGTACTGACAAAGAACTTACTATTTATTAGGGTTTCTGGTTCATTGAAGTGTTTCTGTATGCTGCAAACATATAGACAACTACTGATATACAAGAAATGTACATACATGCTTTAGCACACATTTCTTTTTCAACCAACACTGACAAGGACAGAAATAAATATTCAGACAATCACTACAGTGAAAGATACACACTGGTTTATAACACTAAGGTGCCCATACATGCATGGAGAAACATCTGACACTAAGTCCCTCTGGCTGTTCCTTCCTCCAGGCCCAGGCCCTCCCCAGCCCAGGGTTTCTCTTGAGGCTACAGGGAGATCCCTGAGGGTCTCAGCTCTTTCCACTGCAGCAGGCTGGTTGCCTGGAGCAAAGCTCTCAGCCAGGACTGAGCAAGACACGTCAAGGGCAGCAAGACAGGCATAGTCCCAGGGTATTAGGAGAGCCTTACCTCTAGATGACCTGGGAAGATGAAACAGTCAAGGGCTTCCTGTGGGAGAGAGTACTTTTAGGCCATGTATTCTCCTTGTCTCTCCCACTTCCCCTTCTCCTGGTTCCCCCCAGTCTGTCTCCCCCCAATACCAGCCTATAGAGTCCTTCTAGAGTCCCCTATTTAGTCCACAAGCATTTATTAAGCACTTACTATGTGTCAGGCATTGTGCTAAGTGCTAGCAAGAAAACCCCTTAGAAGACCAACAAAAATGCATTTTAGGAGATAGGCCTTGTCTATGGGCTACAAAGCCTTTCTGCTCTTGTAAGTTAGAAAAAACATATAGTTTCTGCTTTGGGCTAACAGAAAAATCCAGTAGAAGCAGTGCTCTCTAATTCCCAGAACTGCTGGGCAGACCAGCGTCCCCCAAACACTCTCTTTCTATCAGTTCAGAAGACCAGATGGCTTTCTCTCCTTTTCTATTCTCTTTCCTCTAGTCTCCCTCCCTTAGTTCCCCATTACCCTCCACCCCAACTTGACAATAACCCTTGTTTGTTTCATGATTTCCACCTGATGCCCCTTTCCCTCTCTGGGCTTCTTTCCATGTTTGTCTGCCTTCTCCAACAAAGTCAAGTGCCTCTCTTTTCTACCCTTTGTTTCATTCTAGTCAGAACAGTCTATTCCCTATGGCAGAGGCACCATCCTTCTCTTTTCAGAGCTCTGCTCTTGCTTCACCTCCTCCCAGAAGCCTATTTTGGTTCCATAGGTAATCATCCTTGCCTTAGGAGGCTTAGGGGACAGTACCTGTCCTTGAAAATAAAATAAAATAAAGTAAAAAAAAAAGTCAGCTCCCTGAGACCAAATATCTCGATTAGGTAACTGGGCTTTATGCCATTCATGAATTCTTAAGGCTTTTTGATGATAGTCTGTTTGATGTCTGCATGCTGAGTGCACGAGCTTTCTCTTCTGCTGTGTATAGAGTGCTGAGGAACAGATTTATATTACTCTGAGTTATATAGTTTATATAATGGAAAAACTGTACTATAGTCAGTAATCAGACTGGAGGGAGGGAGGCAGAATACAGTTTCCTTAAGAGATGGTCCACTCGCCACCTGCCCCTCCCTCTCCTGGTACTCTAAGCCTCTTTGCCTCTCTTACTTTCTGTTAGATAGACCAGTGGTTCTCATATTTTTTGGTCCTGAAAATTATTGTGGACACCCCCAAGAGCTTTTGTTTATGTGAGTTATATCTGTAGATATTTACCATGTTAGAAATGACAATGTTTTAGTGTTATTATGAAAATAATTTTGACCTCATAGACCTCCTGAACAGGTTTTGGGGTTTTTCAGGAGTTTCTTGATCACACTTTGAGAACTGTTGTGTTAGACTAACCAGGACAAAGACAGCCAAGACAAAGACCTGAGATTCCCAAGTTGGGATGGAAGAGATCTCATATCATGAGGGTGACAGAGACAGTCAAGTATAGTGGAGAGACTTGTCTGGAGCACAGGAAACTAGGTTCAAATTCCAGCTCAGGCTCACTTACTCCCTATGTGATCTTGGGCAAGTCACTTAATTTCTTTGTTTCCTTATCTATAAAATAAGGGGGTAGGTTTGACTAGATCTGGGCTTCTTAAGCCTTTCTTCCATAATGGACTTCTTTGCCAGTCTTGGGAAACCTATGGAGCCCTTCTCAGAATATTTTGTTTTTTTTTTTTTTAAATAAGTAATTGAAGGAAATGCTAAATTTCAGTTAGAGATTAGTGAAAATAAAGATGTATTTTTTTCATCCAAGTTCTCAGACCCGTGAAATCTCTCCAGCAACCTCTGATTCCAGGTTAAGAACCCCTGCACTATAAACTCTTTTCAGTTCTAAATCCTATGACCCCACAGGCTAAGGGGGGTAGGTGGGAGGGGGTGAAATTGGGATTAGATGTGGGGCAGAGGGCTTCCCTATTCCCTAACCTGTAAACCCAAAGCCCTGATTGGGAAGAAGAGAGAATTAAGCTGAATGAAGCTGGGGAATAAAAATTTTTGGGGGGCGGAGGTATTCAGAGTGTCATGCTTTCTTACTCTTGGCCCCTCTCCTTTTCCCTTTTCTCTGGCTATTCATAGCCTCTGCCCGCACCTCAGCGGCTTGGATCTCCCAACAAAGAGGCGCGAATCATAATTAGGGCTCGCTCTGTCCGTAGAGGAGAAACATCTGTTCTTCCCATTTCCCCATCGGGTTGTTAGCCCCCTTATCCGGAAAGGAGGGATTCGTGCTCTAGCAGAGAAGACCCTTCCTCCTCCTCAGGCTGAGATGCAGCGCTGCGGACAGACAGACAGACGCTCAGATCAACTTCGCCTTGCAAAAGGTGGTGGAAAGGGAGCTCTTTGCAAGCCCCGGCCCCCATTTCCAATCTCCCCCCACTCTCAAAACGAAGGCTCTCTCCACTTCCCCTAAATGGGCACTAGGAGGAGCTCTGGCAACTGGCTTCGCCTTCGCACAGTCTCTATCTGGGTTAGGTTGAGCTTAATAAAATATATATCTCACTTATATATTTCCACGGACTTGCAAAAAAAAAAAAAGGTAGTGGTCGGGGTGGGGAAGGTATCAGATTCCCTCTCCCCCCCTCCAAGGGAGCATAGAGAAAGTTATGGTTCCAGGGTAAAATCGTCCCCTTACTCCCCTATTCCTCCCCGAGCCCCTAGGACCCCGTTGCCCACTCTCCTCCCCCCCGGACTCGGTACCCAGGGGAGGACGCAGGCAGGCAGGGAGCCCGTGCTGCAGGAGCAGCGCGCTCCTGCGCGGAAATCTAGATCTAGGCTGCAGCAGGGGAGGGGCTGGGAGGGCACACTTTAGGGTTGGGGGTGAAGGTGAGAGACGCGGGGAAAGCGCTGAGAAAGGGAGGAGAGGCACACAACAGAGACCGTGAGTGATGGGGAGAAAGCTGCCTGCGTTCTCTTCACCATCACCTCCTCCTTCCACAACTCCACCCGGCTTTCCCCCCCTTGGAAATAGAGAGAACCCCAAACAGCGGCAAAGAGCTTCAGATATATATTCATTTGGTTCTAGCTGGAAGACTTAGGAGCTTGGCATTTAAACGCTATTCCTTTCTGGAAGGAAGAAAGTGCTTTTAGTGCTTTCATTCATTTTTGGGGGGGTGGTAGTTAAGGAGGAAGAGAAAAGGGGAAGAAAGAGGGTGAGACAGGAGAAATCGTATGTATGTGTGTGTATATATGTATGTGTATATGTACATATATATGTATATGTGTATGTGTGTGTATATATCTATATATATATATATATATCAGTACACCACCAAGTGGCACAGAGCAGTGATAACTAAACTTAGAAAACTTGCCCAAGTTACTGTCAAAGAGGTGAAGATGCATCAATTCACAGAAAAGTATTTGGGAACACCTAGTCTCCTGCCTCTTTGGAGACAAAACCATCCCTCCCTCTTCTGTTGTTCTCACACAGACCCATTTTTTTTTAAGGGACATTAGGAATCCCATCTAGAGAGATTATTTTGTTATGACTTTTGGGTGCGATTCATTTTTTAGATGGACCCCCACCCCCCACCCCAAGACTTAGTCCAGGCTGCCTTTAATCCAGGATCAGTAAACAGTCTTAATCAAACAATACCTCCAGTCACCTCCACCCTATACTATGTTTCTTACGATTGAACTTTGAGGAAGAGGTCAGGTAGGCTTCTCTATTTGGGTTTCTGGAGATGTAAGTCTGGGTCTTTTTATTCTAAGGGTTGGAAACTTTGGAGACCTCCTTCCCCAAGAGAGGAGGGAGGGGCTCAGGCGAAGAGTGCTGGCTTCAGAAAAGTTCATCTCAGAGATGCATGAGGATCTGTAAAGGAGGTTGGACTAGATGCTAAGTTCCCCTTCAACCCTGACATTTTAATGTTAGATTTGGGGGGGTGGGGGAGGGAGGAGGAGAAGCAGGAATAAGGTCCTTATTGGAGTCATTCCTGCACTCTTTGTGCCCAACACCAAGCCTTCCACTGCCATATGGTTAGCTCTCAGACACTCTGAGGTAAGAAGAGCTTGGGTGGCCTTTCCTAGTACTTCTCCTACCTCATCCCTGTCTTTCCCTTCCCCAAAGTATCTCTGAAGAAGAAAGCACAGCCATCATATACTTGACTTTTTATTAAGATTATAAATTTAAACAAATAATCTGAACAGTTTTACCCGGTGATATACAATTTCATATGCACAAAATACAAGAATACAAACAAAGAGGGCAGTGAAGGGAATGTGTGTCAAACTAGCAACTTTTGGGTGAGGACACACAGTGTTGAGTGTGGCCTGTAAGACAGGCTGCCCAAAAACCCACCTTTTTACAACAAAAGGTCTTTAAACTAAACAAAAAAGATATTGATACATATCTGAAGACTACAGGACAGTATTCCTCACAAGACCAAAGGATGCTGGTTTTATGAAATCCAATTGAAGGCTGAAACCAGAACACTTAAACTTTAATAAACACACACACACACCACACTTGACCAGAGAC
The DNA here is from genome assembly GCF_900497805.2 of Vombatus ursinus. Lineage (NCBI taxonomy): Eukaryota > Metazoa > Chordata > Mammalia > Diprotodontia > Vombatidae > Vombatus > Vombatus ursinus. The sequence continues at coordinate 10,688,378 of NW_020954571.1, read as the reverse complement.
TTGGTTAAAAGAAGAAAAAAAAAGTTCTAAGTTGACTACCTTTCCTGGCTTCCCCATGGAGGGTGGGGGAGTATGGATGGGTTACAGATCAAGGTGAAGGGATAAATTTCCTCCCTTCCCTTCTTGAATGAAAATTAAGTCCAAAGAGAAGGCCTTAGTGCTGTGCATGATGGGAAATGTAGTTCGGTTTGCATGCCCTCCACTGGTCCCCCCACATAGTGTCCAGCTCATGGGAGGGTACAAAGATTTCTGGGAAAGAACTAAGGTCAGAGAAGACTTAAGTCCTTCTGCTTGTTTTCCCCAGAATTACAGTTGTGGAGGAAGAGAGGGAAGGAAGAAAGGTGTACACAGAAAGAAGGGGAGGGTGGGTGTTTTAGAAATAGCATTAAAAAGTTGAAATGTTTTTATTTTTGCCTTCCCTTTGAAAATGCTAGAGATCCCACTAGAGTCAGAGGCTGGCCAGGAATGGAAGCACAGGCTAAACGAAAGCCTTCCTCAAGCTATTCCTTTTTCTCTAATTTTTCCTTTTTTGGACCAAAATTTTTCAAGGGGAAAATATTTAGATCCACCTCTTACCCTTCCAGTACAGTTCCCTCTCAGCTGATTCTTGAATTCAGTTTAAAGAACTGACAGCTTTGATGTGGAATTGATCAGACACTAATTCTTCCAGGGATATGATAAATCTCCCCCCGTTTCCCCCTTAACCTGAGTGCCCCTAAGGGTAAGCCAGGGCACTCTCTTTAACCAGGGTCAACACCAGAGTCCAGGCAGAGTTTTTGGCCTCCGTGCAAGGCTTGTAACCCGTCTTTCCCCCCAAATTTCCTCTTGTAGCAAGCAGCTCTCGCCTCACGTGGCTGCCTCCTCCAACGTTCACCATTGCAATCGATACAATTAAAAAGAGAAAGATAAACACAAAGAATATTTAAATAGGCGCTTTTTATCTCTGCAAAAATAAAGTCCAAGATCTTACATTTTTATTTTACAATTTATAAAACATTAGCTGTCTCCCCTCCTCCCCCACAGAACACCCCATAACTCCCCAGGCACCCCCTCCCCTCTTTCCCCCATTTCCCCTCGTCTTTTGTCTCCCACTGTTCCCGCACCCCTAACTGTGGTCGGACACTCTCTATCCCTGGTCCCTAGAAGGCCACGATGGCCCGAGTCCAGGCTCCCAGACTGGCCAGAGCCTGCTTGCTGCACAACTGCCCGTTCAGAGACTGCTCTGAGTCCGGCTGCCGGCTCACTAGCCCAGTGAATCCCGAGCCGAAAATCGAGATCAAGTTTGATATGTTGGAAGCGTCCGGGGACGACTCTGGGCAAAAGTCCTCAAAGCGGGCACGCTTGCAAGGGGTAAAGGGGGGCCCGCCCCCGGGGGGCTCTCCCCCCAGTTCCCCTCCCTCCTCCTCTTCCTCCTGTCCAGGGTAGTACTTGCGCTTGGTGCCTGGCAGCGCGGTCGGGGCCGGCACTGCGGGGCCCAGTCCCGGGGCGCCCTGCCCGCCGCCGCAGCAGCAGGGGCACTGCGCCGAAACGCAGCAGTCTTGGTGCAAGTAGCCGTTCTCCACTGTAGTCACCACGTGAGTGTCTAGGTCCAGGACGGTGGTCTGGCTGCTACAGTGTAGACTTCCCCCGGCCACCGGGAGCGGGCTGCCACCGAAGTCCGAGGTGAGCGGGTATATGCCGCCGGGGGCGCAGCAACCACCGCTCCGGTAGAAGCCAGGGGAGGCAGTGGAGGAGGAAGCAGCAGAAGCAGCAGCGACGGAAGAGGAAGAGGAAGGAGAGGAGGAAGGGTCCCGGGTACACAAGGCTGGAGGCGGCGGCGGCTGTTGCTGTGGGGAAGGACTCGGCTGGAGCGCCAAGGTCTCCTCCCGGTGGTGCGCGCCGGGCAAGAGCGCAGCGCACACAGGCTCCAACAGCTCCCCAGCGCCCCCGCCTCCGCTAGCTCCTCCCGCGGGCGCCCCGGCGGCGCAGCTCCGGTGCTGTTGCAGCTGCTGCTGGTGGTGGAGGTGGAGCTGATGAAGCTGTTGTAGTTGCTGCCGGGCCCCTGGATCCCGTTCCTCCGGGTCTCCGGGAAGTTGGAGAGGGCTGAACTCGGCCATTTCACCCGCGGAGCTCATCATCATGCCGCCGCCGCCGCCGCCGCCCGAATACGGGTGCTGCTGTCGACGGTAGAGTTCGGCGTAGCGCTCGCTCAGGTAGAGCTGCCGCGCGTTGCGGAGCACGTAGGAGACCAAGAGGTTCTTGTGCAGCTTAATGCCACCGCGCTGGGTCCGCGAGCTGTGGATCTTCCGCAGGGAGATGGTGATGAGGCTCTGAGCGTCCAGGGCGCACTCCATACTCCTTCGGAGAGACTCAGCACCACCAGCCGCCACCGCCTCCTGCCACCGCCGGGCGCATAGACACGCACAGCACCGCGCGGCGCGGGCACCGGAGAGACTTGGTGGGGAGAGCGAGGTGGAGGAGATAGAGATGGGGGCCTCGGGGAGGGGTGGGAGGCTGTGGGCAAAGGGTGGGGATGGCTGCTTCCACAGCCCGCTGCTGCGATGTGGAAGAAGGAAAAGGAAAGGGGAGTCTCCGTTCAGCGGGTCGACATCGCTCGGAGAGGCGCTGCCACCATCCCCACTGCGCGCCCCGTCCGAACCCGACCGCGCAAAGCAATGAGCCTTCGCTCGCCCCAGCCCCCGGTATTTATCCGAACGCCAGCGCTCCGCCCCTCGCTCCCCAGACCAACCAGAGCCCCCGTCGCGGTCGGAGTGACAGAGACTGCCCGCCCCAGAGTCGTCTGTCCGTCCAATCAGACCAAGGCGGTTCCTTTGTCCTATTCAAATAACGAACGGACCCAGTGCCGCTGCCGGCGCCGCAGTCAGCGCTGCCTGGAATGTTCTCCGGAGAGAGGGTTGGAGCTGCTGGAGCCCGGAAGGCTGAACCTGCTGCTGCCCCTTGTACAGGACCGCAGTGGCTGTAAATGATACACACCTTACCCGCTCCGCGCTCCTCTGCTTGCAAAAATAAACAAAGAGGAACAAAGCCACAGCTATTCTTCCCTTCCCTTCCGCGACACAGCCCTCCGGGCTCCCCATGGAGCTGTTACTGAGCGCTCACCTGCGCTGCGGCTCCTCCCCTTCCCCTCCGCTCCGTCTCACCTGTGGCAGGTGTGTGCGCGCGCCCCCTCCCGCGCTCTCCTCGCAAGTAGGTTCCCGCCCACGGGCACGTGACCTGCCCTTGGGCGCTCCCCCGCATGACACCTGCATTGACAGAAGCTCTCACAGGTTCGGCTTTCTCTCGAGGCCCTGTCTTCCAACGTGCAATGTTGTCTCAAGAGCTTCATCCAGTTCCTTCGCTGGCTTCTTCACTTTATTCCCCGTCCTATGGACCGTTTCTCATCCCAAACGGCCTGCCCTGTGCCTGACTGCCTCCTATGTCTCAGCCACCTTTACTTCAAGTCTCTCCAATGGAATTTCCCTCTCCTCTTCCCCTCCTTCTCGGTCCAGATGAGTACATAGTCCATTATCAGCCCTGACTCTTCCCAGTCATTTGGACACATGAAGCTTCATTACCCTTCAACAGAGATCCTGTAAATAAAAGAGCTGAGAAAACAGGAGAATCTAACTTTTGTTCAGAGTAAGAGAACTTGTCTTAGAGCTGAAACGGACTCTCATTTGACAGATAAAGATACAGGATGAATGGTGGTCCTCTGTGGATTAGGGAGGTGAGCTGCCTGGCCCACTCTCTAAGGTCCTATAGATGGATTAGGAAAATTTCTCCTCCAGACCTGTGCCATTTTATGTCACTCAGAAGGCAGAAACTACAGAACCCTTTAAAGGTTTCTGGTTTGATAATTTTAGTCCCCAACTTCTACCACTTCAGAGAGTGACTGAACCTCCTGGCCTCTGAGAATCCATAGTGAGGAGATGATTTTACCATTCTGAAAATGGGGAAAATTGAGACCCAGAGATTTAAATTTTTATAATTTAACTTAATTTTTTGGGTTATATTTAAGTTCTGAACTATCTCCCTCCTTTCCTCACTCCGTTTGACACAAACACACACACACATATATGTAACCATACCATGCATACTCCTATTTATTAGTTGTTTCTCTAGAGATGGATGGCATCTTCCTTCAAAAGTTTTTGTAATTGATTTGAATATTATAAAATTCAGAATAACTTAGTCATTTACCACTATTCTTTGAGTAATATTGCTGTTACTGTATACAATGTTCTCTTGGTTCTGCTCATTTCACTCCATTATTTCATGCACATCTTTCCATGTTTTTCTAAAATCAACCTGCTCATCATTTCTTACAGGCAGAGATTATTCTTGACAAGGGCTAAGTCAAGGAGAGACCATCAGAAGTGTGTGCCACTTCTGAAATATTAGTTTTTTGACACAAATAGGCTAAGGGAATATCCTGAATTTTACTTATAAGAGGTAGACTGAGACAAGAAAAAAGTATTTGGGGAATCAGTGGTTAGAACCTTTCATTTTTCAGTCTGTTCTCTACTCTCTGACAGAGCAATATAAGGGGGGCATTAACTAAAAGTAGAATTTGAATGTTCAAGACTAAATTCTTTTATCCATCTCCAGAAGCAAGCTATTCCTCAGCAAAGATAATATCTGTACTTTCTTTGTCCTCTTATCTTGAACCTAAATTAGTTTCTTTTGTTTCCTCAACACCACCCCCCCCCCCCAGCTTCTGGTCCCTTAACAGTTATGCTTCATGGCAGTGAAACTTGCCCCTTAATTTGGGCTTTTCCACCTTCTTCAACAACTGATTTAGACCAGAGATGGAGGTAGGAAGTTCTCCAGGCTGTCTCAGGAAGTAGCTCTGCTTTTTGGCCCTCACCAATTGAAGCACTATAGTGACTTCCCACTTTAACTTAGCCTAATAATAAATCAAAATGGTATGAGTGACTTATGAATGCAGATCAACACAATGCAGATGTGCAGAAGTAGAACTCCAGGGAAACATGGTGTTTGTATGGGGAGGAGAGAGAAGTAGGGGGAGGGAGAAAGAGGAGAAAGAGGAGAGGAGAGACCATAAGTCCTCTTTTGCACTTGAGAAAGGGACACTGTGTTATGGTGTGTCCAAGCTGGGAAGGTCTTTAGAATACAAAATTTGGAACATTAGAACTGGAACGTATCCTTGAGCCTATAACTTAGAATGGTGTGGCTGAAAAGACACTCAGAATGTTGACTATGAGTGCTGAAAGGGACCTTAGGATCACCTGCTCATTTTAGAGGTAAGGAAACTGAAATAGAGTAACTACCTACCCGTTGTCATTTGAATCCTAATCCAGTACTCCTCTTACCAAAGGGTACCTCACATACCTTTACCTCCTTCCTTCTATCTGGCCTATATCAGAGTTGAAAAAGTATATTAACCCTCAAAACACATCTGGCAGGGTCAGATACACCTGTTTTGTAGCTAGGACCATGGAGTGGCATAGAAAAAAAGTGAAAACATTTGTTCAAGTTCTCATAAAGTCGACTCATAAAGGATGACTGACATGGTAGAAATAGCCTTGAGGGTCAGGAGACCTGGATTTGAATCCTGCTCTAACATTTACTAGTTGTGGGAACTTGGGCAAGTCAGTTTACCTTTCCAGATCTCAGTTTCCTCATCCGCAAAATGGAGATTAAATACTTGTAATTACTACATTGTGTTAATGTGCAGAAAATGCTCTATAAAACTTAGAATGCCACTTAAATGTAAGTTATTATAAATATTGTTGGGTCCAGGGGCCAAAACTCAATTCTGAATCCCAGAGAATTTGTTTAGTTTTGATCTGAAACATGGTGAAGCAACCATAACTATATTATTAGGGGAAGTTTTAATTCACTTTTAAGTGTGTTAAGTAGGAACAGAGCAAAGACTTGAACCCAATTGTACTTTGGCTCCCAGGCTAGGGTACTTTCTATCCAATGAACCACCTTGTGTTCTCCCCCTTCCCCTATCTTTTTTGAAAGAAAATCAAAGCAAATTCCCTACTTTTATGCTGAAGCTCCTGGCATTGAGCTAAGTTACTGGCACAATTCTGGACACATAGTAGGTACTCAATAAATAACTTGTTTAATTGAGTTGAACATCACTAATCTTCCAGCTTCACTCCACTCTGATCCTGAAATACTCCTTATAGAATTGTTGGGAGACTAATTCTGACATCACTATCTTGCTTCTTGGGAAGTTCTGACATGCTGCATCTCCATCTTTTGAGTTTATGGAACAGAAGATTTCCATTCTTGATTTCAGAGCAACAAATCCATTCTGGTTCTGCCCCTTCCCTCACATCATCATCAAATCCGATGTGAGGGATACACAGTGCCCAGACAAATGGAGATGACTAAATGAGCACCTGGTTTTTGTCAGTCTTTGCTTTGGGGTTGGATGGAGCTGGGCAATATAGGAGAGGTTAGTTTTGACTTTTGTAAGAAAATATTTGCCCAACCAGTTTTTTTTTTAAAGTTCTAACTTTGAATAGGAGGAAGAATGGTATAAGTAGAGTTTAGCTTCTCAGGTTTATAGAATAAGAGAACTTTAGAAATGGAAAAAACCAGATTTTAGAGAGTATCTAGTCAACTCCCCATAGAACTTCCATAATAGGTCCAGGTAAGAAGGTACCTTCTAAGGTAAAAGGCCAGACTTGTTTATTTGGACTTCCTATGGAGACTGAGGTTAAGCCTTTTAGAGTTACTTAGGTATCCTTAAGAGAGGAGGGGTTGGGGAGGTAGTATAGCAAACTGACTTAATTCCATCCTCTTGACTCGCAGCTAGATGGCTCAGTGAGTAGAGTGCTGGGCCTGGAGTCGGGAAGACCTGAATTTAAATCCTGCCTCAGACACTTACTAGCATGTGACCCTGCACAAGTCACTTAACCTGTTTGCCTTAATCTTTTGGAAAAGGAAATGGCAAACTACTCCAGTGTCTTCACCAGGAAAATTCCATACAGGGTCACAAAGAAACTGAACAACAAGAGTAGACTAGAGGAGATTGAGCTGGACCTTTGAAGGAGGGTAAGGTTTGGATATGAAGGAAGAAGAGAATTCCAGCCTGGAAGGGCAAGACCTAAGAGATCATCTAGTTTAGCTCTCTTCATTTTCAGATAAAGAAACAGAGGCTGGAAATGGAAAGAATGATGTACTTAAGAGTCAGAAAGGCCTGGGTTCAAATCTCATCCCTCAAAGTTACTAGCTGTGTAACCCTGAGCAAGTCACTACCTTTCAGAACATCAGTTTCCTCATCTATTAAGTGGAGGTAATAGCAGTATTAACTGCAACTTCATGTAGTCAAAGAATAATTGTTGGTTGAATTATTAATGCCCAAAGTGCAAGACAGGTTGTGCCAGAGAGGATCTGGGTGAGTGCTAACCTACTCTAGGTGCTGACCAGGGTTCCGCAAATCAGATTCCCTGATTGACAACAGAGCTGTTAACCAAATGCTCATTCTGACAGTATTGTTGTAAAACTTAAATAAAATAGTATTTTTTCAAGTACTTTGCAAACTTTAAAATACTATACAAAAGCCAGCCATTATTATTATTATCATTGTGAGTTGGAGAGTGTTGGATTTGGAAACTGAGGAAACTGAAGCCCAGAGAGTGGGAAATGACACTCCAAAGGCCCACAGTGAGTTGGTGACAGAACCCAGACTCTTCAGACTCCCAATTTTCTCTAAATTAGGGCTAGAGGAACAGACCTCTTTGGTTCCCATCCAGCAGTGCCTTTACTTCTGCTATCCTTATAGAACCTTTTCTGATAACCAAGCAGATGGAAGGATGAAAAATTAGAGGTTTCTTTTTCAGCTCTGAGCTCCTTCTGCCTCTTCTACTCCCTACTGTGCCCCCTTGCAGTGTGACTGCACGTTTTGACAAAAGACAGCTCTAGCTCAGGCCCTTTGGAAACTTCTCTGTTGTCCACGGGGGTCACTGTTGAGGCCTCCTGCCTTTTCTCAGCTTGAGTTCCCCACTTTCATAGATTTTGATATTGGGACGTAAGCAAAAAACTATTATTTTACAATTAATTATTACAGTTAATAAGACAGTAGGACTGACTGCTGACAGGAATTTGGAAGGAGTATGAGGAGTCTGATTTGGGGGGCCTTGGGCAGCACCCAGAGTAGGTAGCACTCACCAGATCTTCCCTGGCACTACTTGAATTGGACTGTGGGAGTTAATGATTCAACCAATAGTTGTCCACTGAGTGTCAACTGTGGGCCTGGACCTTTGAAAGGCATTGTGGAGAATACAGGAACAGGAGAAAATATTGTTTGGGCACTAAAAGATGAAGAACAGGACAAGAGGGTCCCACTTCCTGTGGTCCTCTAGGGCCTAGAAGGACTGAAAAATCCATTTCTTTGTTCTTTTGTCTCCATTCAGGCCCAGAACTCCAAGTTGGGTGATAAAGAACCTCAAAATCTCTTCCCTCTTTGAGGGAGCCCCACCAGCTTTCCCTAAAACCTTGGAATCCTCACTCCCTGCTGGACTCAGTTGTGTATTGTAGATATTATCCTACATACTTTGTCTTTCCCACTAGATAAAATAATCCAGGGCAGTGACCGTATCTTGGGCTTCTTTTTATGTCCCCATAATGCCTAGTACCTAGCCCTGTATATAGTAGAACTGTGGAATGAACTTTAAGGAGTAGGAGAATATGAAGGGGGTTCTCTGGAAAGCCTGATCTCTTAGTGTAGCCTGATGGAAAAAGCTTGGGATTGGGAGTCAGGAGAATAGAGTTGTCACCCTAGCTTTGCCACTCGATGGCTGGATTGCTTTAATCAAGTTGAGTCATATCTCTGGGCACCCATGTTTAATGAACAGCAGTACTTTCAAATAGAGATATGATACCTACCTTCCCTTTCTAGTAGGATTGTAGTAGTGATCAAATGGAAGTGCCTTAAAAATTTCATAAATGGATTATTATGAAAGTGAAGATAGCTCTCCATTTATTATATACATACATACCCATACATTATATACAGACACCTCTATAGACATCTATAGACATCATCTCTCTCTCTCTCCTAAATTCACTGGGAGATGTCAGACTTTCCAAGATGGTAATAGTTAATCTCTGAACATATCAGAAGAATGGGAGGGAGGGAGGTGGAGTTAGGGGAGGGGAGAAGAGGGTATCTATGCTTCCTGGACAGGAACTGTTATAACTCACTTAGTAGAGACCTTTGCTCCCAATATAGTGGGAGACCAGAACCTAGGTCCCAGATAGTTCTAGTGAGCAACCTCCCCCAAAGTGTAATCCTAGTGCTTCTTTTTTTCTTCACTCAGTGAAGGAAACAGTCTCTCCACTTAGTACTTACCCTTCCCTACCTCATCCCCAGACATTCCATCTCATGGCTCTGGCATTCTCTCTGGCTGTCACCCATTCAGGGACTGCTCTCCTTCCTCACTCCCTCCTTCTGACTTCCCTGGCTTCCTTCAAATCCCAACTAAAGTCCCACCTTCTACAGGAAACCTTCCCCAACCCCTCTTAATTCTAGTGTCTTCCCTTTGTTAATTATTTCCTATTTATCCTGCATTGCATATAGTTTCTTTATTGTCTTCCCCATTAGATTATAAGCTTCTTGATGGCAGGGACTGTCTTTTGACTCTCTTTGTATCCCCAACACTTGGCACAAAGCCTGGCATATATACCCAGTAGGCATTTTATAAATGCTTATTGGCTGAATCAGATTTTCTTTAGAAAAAATTGGACCCATACAAGGAGATGAATGAGGAAAATTTGGGATGAAATTGGCCATTGTAGATGTAGATGTGAAGATATGCCTCATTATGGGTTTTCTCCTTGGTCCAATCAGCTAGAATTCACTAGATCATAGAATCAGATTTAGGGCTGGAAGTCATCTAGTACAATTCCCTCACTTTACGGATGAGGAAACTGAGACTCAGTGATTAAGTGACTTGCCCAAGGTCATACAGTGACAGGCAGGATTGGAAACCCCAGTGTCCTTTCCACTAGGTTGCTTCATTTTGTCTTGATCTGTCTATATAAACTTTTAGAACTTGTTTTACACCGTTTAGCACTTGACTCCATACTGCCTTGTCCTTATGTCTGATTTTCCCTACCAATTCAATACATATAACTTTTAAACCCTTGTTAATAATACTACCACCTCTGGTGTGTATGGTGTTTTTAAATACATTATTTCATTTGAGTCTCACAACAGCCTTAAAAGAGGGTCATGGCAAGTATTATTACCCTTATTTTACAAAGGAAGAAACAAATTAAAAAACTGATTAAAAAAGAAAAGTACCTTGCCCAAGGTCACACAAGTGAGTGGCAGAAAACCCAGAATTTCTATAGCCCAACATTCTTTCTAATGCATCATGATGCATAGGAAAGCCAGAGGTCATGTAGGACCAGGCTCAGTTCCTTCTGTGAGCTAATATTAATAAGTTCATATTTCCATAGTGCGTTGAGGTTTACAAAGTGCTTTCCTCACAACAACCCTATTTACCTTAGAAAACTGAGGATCAGAGAGAGATTGTGACTTGCCCAGATCACACAGCTAGTAACTGGCAGAAGCAGGATTTGAACCCAGCTCTTCTGACTCCAAGGCTACTTTCTATTACACTCTGATGTTTCCCTTCTTGAATTGACTTTTAAAAATATGAGTATTTAATAACAAATGTAGTAGAACCCCAACCCACCTTGCCTGATTGGCTGGTGTGGCCAACACTGCAGTCTGGAAAGAGATTCTGATATAACCCTTTAGCTGTTGCCTCCTGGGTATGCAGAAGGGGGCATTGAAAAACCCTGTAGTTTTCTTTCTCCCAGTGGAAGAATAGCTTCTGCCAATGGGGGAGGGGGGAAGGGTTGCTGCCAGATTTTTCTTACAAAGGACAGAGAGTCGGCTGCAGTCCTAGAAAGTCCAGCCTTCTTGTTCCAATCCTGCTTCCTGCCCCTCTGGACACCTCCTCTATAAAACTGGGGCTGTCAGGGACTCTGGGGAGAGCAAGAATTCCCAGAGAGTGAGTCTGTGAAGGCCCTTCAGGATCTCGGCCTCAGTGCATTTGAAGCATCTTCCATTCTAAGCCAGCAAAAGAGGTTGTTTTCATCCCTTGTTTATGAGCTTATTTATCTCTCTCATCTCCGATTCCTCCCTCCGTCCCCCCACCCCCTTTAATCTGTTCTGCCAACCAGACCTTTCACTCAAGACCTTTTGCTCCTGTCTAGAGTGTTTTGCTCCCTCTTCTTACTCCCCCCACCCCACCCTAGCACCCACATCCCCTTTCTCTGATCCAAATACTCTTGCAATCTGTTCTAATTCTGGGAAGCATCAAGATGTTTTGTAGTCCCGTCAGTCTCCCCCCAAGATGTGAATTTTTAATGTTGCTTACACAATACAAAGCAGGTTTTTTTTTGGTTGTTGTTTTGAGAGTTTTCTTTTTATTATTATTATTTTTATCATTGACCTTGTTTTCGTGTGATAGTCCAGTGAGTAACAATTTAGCAGTCTCTATTTTATACCTCTGGGCAGATGTTTTTTATTTTTTTATTTTTCAACAATTCCTGTTAGCATTTCACTTCCAGATCTTTCTATAGTCCTATGGTCTATAGGGGTGGAAACTAGGGATGCAGAGTAATAGTTCCTTGAATTGCAAAGTATTTTGTTAGGACTTTTTTTGTATAATAATTATTTGGAACTTGTTTTAGCTATCTTAGTAAATTGTAAGCTACACTGAGGGTAGGACTCAGTCATCTTTACCTTTTCCCCTCATTAGCTTTTCCTTGGATCTGTTCTTCTTGCCTCTTTGTCTCTCCTTTTCCCAACACCATCCTTCACACAGTTGTCAAAATAATCTTCCTAAATGACAGGTCTTATCACTCTCTTGCTCAAAATCCTTTAGGGGCTCCTTATTGTAAGGCCTTTCCACAATTTGGTTCCAACCTACCTCTCCATCCTGATCCTAGACTATTTCCTCTCATGTTATTGATATTCTAGTCAAACTGGCATCCTCCATATTCCCTGCCCTCATTCTGTCTTTTCCTGCCTCCATGCAGGAAAATTCCAACAGGTATTCATTCCCTCCAATCCTGAAAGGCACCCCTCCCTCCTCCTATTTCTTGTGGTATTTAGTTTTGACTCTTTAGTTTTTTATCACACACTACCTTGAATTGTGCTTTTTTTTCATACAAATCATAGTCCTCTCCTCATTAAAGTGTCTCTTCCAGGCCAGGCCTGTTTTGATTCTCCTCCTTATATCCCTTACACAGAATCCTGCACATATCAGGCACTCAATAAACATTTGTTAAATTGAATTGAAAAGGGAATTGGTATTAATTAGCTGAGATGATATATTTTCCAAAGAGAGGAGTGAGAAGGGATCAGGTGGAAAAGCAGCACTTTGTGGTATGAGCTTGGGCCAAGGGCTGGGGGGTTGCACTGCCAACATAGTTGTTTTAGGGAATCCCAAGAGATTATTCTAGGCATGATGCTGATTTCTTTCCTCTCATCCCACCTCCCAACCCCCAGAAGCTGGGCAGTGGCAGAAGAGGTGGCTATACGAAGTGGTAGTTAAAAAAAACCCTGCAAGCTCCTAGACATGCAATCAATTACTCATTAATTCCTCACCACCAACTTACTTGTGCTATGGATCTGTAATCTCTTCAGTGTGGATAGTGGTGCAGGTCACAACCCATCTACACTGTCTGAGCCTTTGTAGCTCTTGATTGTGTCTTCTCCATGTTAAGTGGACCGCAGATGGGTCCATTCAACATGCAGGAGGCCTTCCTTAACCACCATGTACATTCCGGTGGAGCACATGGGCTAACCACTGGTTGAGCCTCACTCTTCACACATGGCCAGCCAGATGATCTCCTCTTCTTCTCCACTATTTTATGTTACTTATCCTGCAGGATTCTACATTGGTGATATGCTATAACCTACTCATACCCATTAAACATCTCTTAATAGCCCTTTATGCACCCTGTAGCTTTAATTCTCTGGAGGCTTTGGTATTCCATGCTTTATAGACATCCAGCATCGATAGAGGATAGCATGTCCATCACAGAATATAGCATGCTGGTGTTGAAAAGACATGTCTTTGATTTAGGGAGAAGCTTTGAGTTGTTAAAAGCCCAGTGCATTTTCCTAAATGCAATCTAGCCCAGCCCATTCTCCTCCTCCTCTTCAATTCTGGGTCCAATTCACTGTCCATTTGCAGTTTCTGCCTAAGATATACTGATGGGTAAGCGGAAAAGGCATTTGAAGAAAATATCCCAGCATTTCGGTGCTGTTGAGACTCCTGGTTCTGGGAGGAAAGGTCCTGCAAATAGAGGGAAGTGTATAGTTTGGTCAGTTGATAGTTTCTGCAAACAGTCAACAGTTATATTTGACTATCAGAGATAGAATTGGCTAAGAATGAATGTGGAACTGGGAATGGGGGTTATGATTTCTAAGCCTGGCCCAGCCTCAGGCCCTTGCTTTGTCTCAGTTTTTCTGACAAATGGGGACAATAATATCTGTTTCCTTCCTTAGACTGAATTTAAAGATGTGTGAGCGTGTACTCATGCGCGTGCGGACGCATACACACATACATACATACACACGAAAGTATTTTGTTAGAATCAGTGAGATAATGAATGGGAAGTGCTTGAGGGCTCTTGGGAAGGAAAACCTTGTATGACCTGAAGTATTTCTACTTACAAGTGCTTAATAAATGCTTTTTGATTGATTAATTGATTGAAAATTGGCAGATCTCTCTCCTTCCCATGGCATTGTTACCTGTAGCTTCGTGGTGGGTAAGACATCTCCATTTTCAGAGCCTAGGATTCAGATACCTTTTGGAAAACAAAATTTCTCTCTGCTCCCTTATTTGCAGAGATCAGGTTTTGGTTTTATTTTTTAAAAAAGTACAAATGCTTGTAGCATCAGGATCCTGTAAGCCAAATAAATAAGTGGTAATTGTCCCTTTCTACTGCCCACTTCCCTCTCTTCCCCATATCAGACCCTTACAAATAACTTTGAAAACTATAGTGGATTGTAAAAAAAAAAAAAAAACTAAACTAAAATTGAAGTCTGCTGCTGGATCTATTTTTCCTCCTGTAATTTTTGACTTTCTTGAAGTGATTGTTGTTACGTCAGATATCTCTTGCAGGCTTTGTTATAATAAACATGAATGAGTCCCTCAAATAGGAGAATAAAGCAGAAGACTTGGCTAATTAATATTTGACTCATGCTGGGTATGTTTGGGGGTAGTTGTAGGGAGGACTGTTTTCTGATTTTTGGTTTCTCCTCACTCTTGCATTTCCCTCTAGTAATTACTACATTGGGTTGCTACATTGGTTTTTGGTAATAAAATTTGCACTAAAAATTATACTAAGGATGCCTAGAGGCCTTTTGGGGTAGGAGGCTTAAAAAAAATTCCTCTTCTATCAACAGGGTCACATCCATTTCCTTGGATGTCATTGGTTCTTAGGGAGTGGGAACATCATCCTTGAAGAAGCAGGACACAAAAATCTTTGTGACCTGTGGGCTGCTGACCACTGTTGTAAATGAGTGTATCTAAAACCGCAGAATTCCCAGTGATCACAGGATCATAGATGTAGAGTTTGAAGGGACTTTAGAGGGCAGCTGGGCCAACCTCCAAATTTTATGGATGAGAAAACTAGGCCCCAAGGAGGTTATGTGACTTGCCCAGAGTCACACAGGTAGTAGGGAGTAGAGAGGGGATTTACATGGTATTGTATAATCTCCCTTGATAACCTGTATCTGTTCACAATTCAGTTCAACAGGCATTTATTAGGTACCTACTGAGAGCCAGGCATTGGGCCCCTCCACTAAAGAAATATGTTGTAGAATTTCTCTGCTATGAAAAACCTGGAAAGACTTACATGAACTGATGCAAAGTGAACTGAGCTAGGAAATCATTGTACATAGTAATAGCAATATTGTACAATGATCAGCTGTGGATGATTTAGCTATTCTCAGTAATACAAAGATCCAAGACAATTCTGAAGTAATTATGATGAAAAATGCTATCCACCTCCAGAGAAAGAACTGATGGAGTCTGAATGCAGATCAAAGCTTATTATATTTATTCCTTTATTTTTCTTACATATTTTTCTTTCTTTCTTTTTTGTTTGTGTTCTCTTTTGCAACATGGCTAATATGGAAATATGTTTTGCATGACTGCACATGTATAACCTATATAAAAGTGCTTGCCTTTTGAAGGAGGGGAGAGGGTAGGGAGGCAGGGAATTTGGAACTCAAAAATTTTAAAAACAAACTCATGTTAAAAATTTTTACGTGCAATTGAAAAAAATAAAAACATTCTTTAAGAAAAAAGAATTTCTCTGCTATTAAGAAGTGGAGAACAATACAATTGCCTCTTCCTGTCTTCTTCTTTTGTCCTCATTATTTAAGAAAAAATGAAATTCATTATCTACTTCCCTTCATATATATTAATAACAATAAAGGTAAGTATATGAACTGAACTTGTGATTTAATTAGTATTGGGAACTCCCAGGAAAACTGCCTGTATCAGTGCAGGTCAGCATTTTCTTTGTGACTTATAGTCTTAAAGAGTCTCTAGGGTACTGAGAAATTAAGTGACTTATTCAAGGTCTCATAGCCAATACATGTCAGAAGTGGGACTTGATCCCAGGTCTTCCTGATTTGGAGGCAGAGTCCCTACCATTGCGATACACTACCTAAATGGTAATAACATCTGACGTTCATATAGTGCTTTAAATTTTACAAAGTATTTTTCATATATGATCTTATTTCTTAATGGAATCAAGGTGTTCAGGGAATATAGCATAATGGTGAATGTGTTAACAGACCTGGGTTATCCTGGCTATGCTGCAAACTGGTTAGGTGATCTCTGAAAATTTATTTCCCTTTTCTTGGGCTCAGTTTTCTCAACTGTTAAATGAGGGAGTCTGATGACAGTCCCTAAGGTATGGCAGTCTATGATTTTGTGAAAGTCTAACCTGAGAATTAGTCTCTGAAAAATGAGTTCCAGAGCCTGAGAGTGAAGACAGGGTCTTAGAATTCTTCTAGTCTAGTCCCCACACCAGGCGTAGTTTGAGGTTTGCTGTTTAGTTTTCAGTTTATATCAGAAGAAATGTACTTTCCTTAACTTGTACCTGCCTGCCTTGGAGGGGGAACGTGAGGATTCCCCTATTTCTGTCCCTGGAGTACCTGGGGCTCCAAGGAGGAAGCAGGCATAACAAATGAATGCCCAGCAGGGAATCGGGGCTATCTTTGGAACATAATATTGTTTAATGGTTAGCTTGAGGCAGTTGGAATCAGAGATTCTTGGCTTCTATTTCCAGTTCTATTTCTGACTTACTGTGAGACCTTGGATAAGCCTCATCCTCCTCTGTGCCTCTAGCCTCCATCTGTATTTCCATCCTCTCTTCTTGTAAGACGTGAGTTAATGTCAGAACACAGTGCAACTAGCACTCCTGAATGATAGTGGTATGTTTACTGACTTCAACCTCTTTTGGGATTAGGCAGCAAGTTACTTCCTTCCCTGGTGACTTATTTTTCCCTCAGTAAAATGGGCATATTATCCCCTTGCCTGATCATCACAAAGATCCCTCTACTTTTGGGTACTTTCCCAGGCCATCATTTCTGCTCTGGCTTGACTTTCTTCTCTTTCCCTTTTCTATTCTTTAGTTAACCAGTTTAAATCTACATTTCCCTCTACTATTGAATTGACTTCCATTTGTCTTATCCTGGCTTCACACTTTGCCAAACCCAAACTGCCATCTGCCTCCTCTGATTCTCCTTGTTTACTGCTGAATAGAGCTGGAGGAAGTCTTGAAACTATACTGATTCAGTCCACTGAAAATTATCTAATATTAACTGGGCCCTCACTACAGCAAGGCAATCCTTTCACTGCTCCCTAATTGATTTTTTATTTCACTTTCCGTAATAGTTGTTTCCTAATATCTTTTCTCTCTTCAAGTCTGTTATGTCCACTTCACAGCTGAGGACCTCTTCTACTCTTCTATGAAAACAGAGCCCTTTCACTGAGCTCCCTCTTCATCCCTTTGACATGGTACCCTATTCTCTCTTCCTTTCCTCGAGTCTCTGATCATGAGGTGGTTCCTTTCTTGGCCAAGACCAGCTCTCTACATGTGCCTTTGATCTTAGTCCCTCCTATGTTATCCAGCAAACTACCCCCACAATTATTCCTTAACTCTTACTTTCACTCTCTCCCTATATACTAGTTCCTTCCCTGATGCTTACAAATGTGCCAAGTCTCTCCCACCCTTAAGAAATCTTCTCTAGATTCTATCTTCAAGCAATCATTCTGAGCTAGACTCCTAGAAAATGCTGGCTTCATTGGTTGCTTCAGTTCCTCTTCTCTTTTCAACTCTTTGCCATATTGCTGTGGTCCTCATCAATCAACTAAAACTGCTTACTCTAAAGTTATCAGTGATCTCTTAACTGCCAAGTCTAATCGCCTTTTCTTAATTTGCAGCTTTCTTGAGCTCTCTCTACAGCATTTTGACCCTATTGACCTTCTGCTCCTGGATACCCCCTCCTCTCTGGGTTTGTGTGACATGTTTTTCTCTTGAATCCCTACCTTTCTGTTATGTCTCCTAGATCACCATCCCTATCCCACCCCCTAAACATGGGTGTGCTGAACGGCTCAGTCCTATGCCTTCTCCTTTTCTCTCTCCACATTATCTTGATAACTTTGTCACTAGACAAGTCCCTTACGTTATAGATAAAGAAACTGAGGCTCATAAAGGGTGAGTGATATGCCCACATAGATTTAATTGTCTCTATACTAAAGACTCTCAGACCTAAACATTCAGCTGTAGTCTCTCTCCTGAGCTCCAGTTCTGTATTATGAACTACTCAACATTTTGAATTGAATGTCTCATAAGACATTTCAAACTGAACATATCCAAAATGGAACAAATTATCTTTCCTCCCAAACCTATTTCTCTTATGAAATGCCCTTTTAAGGGTACCACCATTCTTCTGCTTACCAAGGTTCAAACTCTCAGTCTCTTCCTGGACTCTTCACTCACTCTCATTCACCCCATATCTATCAGCTGCCAAATCTTGTTCCTCCATCCATAAGATCTTTCATTTTTGTCCCCTTTTCGCCACTGACATTGCTACCACCCTACTTCAGGCTCCTATCGCCATTTATCTGGAAATTTAGGATAGCTTCTTGACTAGTCTCTCCCCACTCCAGTCCATCTTCCACACAGCTTTGAGTGAGTTTCCTCAACCTCAGGAACAAACATGTTACTCTCTTATTCATTACTCTAATGGCTCCCTATTTTCTTTAGGATCAAACAAAAACTCCTCTGTTTGGCATTTAAAGCCCTTTACAACCTAGCCTCATCTTATATTTCTAGTCTTATCACATATTATTCCCCTTTTCAGTACTCTGAGGTATCCTTACTTTTCCTTATTCAAGTCCTCCATCTCCCATCTCAGTGTCCTTACAATGGTTGTTCCCTATGTCTGGAATGTAATTCCTCCTGACATCTGCCCCTCAGAATCTCTAGTGTTCTCCAAGGCTCTGCTCATTTGTGAACTTTTACATGAATGAAGACTTCCTGATCCTTTTTTTTTCTTTCAAAAGCTACTGGTACATTTTCCTCAAAATTATTGTGTATCTTCACCTGTCAGATTGGCCAAGATGACAAAACAAGAAAATGATAAATGTTGGAGAAGATGTGGGAAAATTGGAACACTAATGCATTGTTGGTGGAGTTGTGAAATGATCCAGTCATTTTGGTGAGCAATTTGAAACTATGCCCAAAGGGCTATAAAAATGTGCATACCCTTTAACCCAGCAATAGCACTTCTAGGGTTATATCCCAAAGAGATCATACAAATGGGAAAAGGACCCACATGTACAAAAATATTTATAGCAGCTCTTTTTGTGGTGGCAAATAATTGGAAATTGAGAGGATGCCCATCAATTGGGGAATGACTGAACAAGTTGTGGTATATGAAGGTAATGGAATACTGTTGTGCTATAAGAAATGATGAACAGTCTGACTTCAGAAAAACCTGGAAAGACTTGTATGGTCTGATGCTGAGTGAAGTGAGCAGAACCAAGAGAACGTACACAATAACAGCCACGTTGTGCAATGACTAATATTGATAAAACCCTTCCCAGCAATACAAGGATCTAAGACATCTCCAAAGGCCTAGTGATGGAAAATGTTATCCACATCCAAAGAAAAAACTATGGAGTTTGAATGCAGGTTGAAGCATACTATTTGCTAATTTTTTTTTCTTCTGTTGAGTTTTGTTTCCTCTGTCTGGTGGTTCCTCCCATTGGTTCTAATTCTTACTTACAACATCACTAATGTGAAAATATGTTTAATAGGAATGTATATGTACATCCTATATCAGATTGTGTGCTGTCTTGGGGAGGGTAGTGGGGAGGAAGGGGGAGAAAAATCTTAAACTGAAAAGCATATGGAAGTGATTGTTGATAAATCAAAATAAATTAATTAAAAATTATTGTGTATCTTTTTCTTATCTTTATCTTTTATCTCACTTTGATAGATTTGTGAGGGCATAAGCTTTTGATAAGCTTTTTGAAGGCAGGAATTATTTCACTTTTAAGTTAAACAAGATAAAAGAATAAAGATAAAAATAAATAAGATAAAAAACACAGAGTACCTGGTACATAATAGGTGCTTAATAAATATTGATTTATTGATTGATGCAATCATAGACTTTTAGAGCTAGAAGGGACCTTATACAGTGATGGTACATCAGAGATTTAGCCAAAGTCTTATAAAACCTTTGTTATGACAGATAGTGATTGAATACTAGAAGAGGTTCTTTAATTTGAGACCCATTTTAATGCATCGATTCATGAAAGGCCTGAAAGGGTTAATAATAACTATTCTTTGCATTTGTATAGTGCTTTATGTTTTTCAAAACTCTCTCACCCAACATAATCTCATTTGCTAACCAACAATAATTACCAACAAAGTGGATAGGAGCAGGTGGTGTCATCTCCATTTGATTGATGAGGAAACTGAAAACCAGACTTTTCTGAAGTCACAGGAAGAATTCATGACATTTGTTGTTGCTGTTGTTCAGTCACGTCTGACTCTTCATGACCCCTTTTGAGGTTTTCTTGGGAAAGATACTAGAGTGGTTTGCCGTCTCCTTCTCCAGCTCATTTTACAGTTGAGGAAACCAAGGCAAACAGGGTTAAGTGACTTGTCTAGGGTCACACAGCTAGTAAGTGTCTGAGGCCAGATTTGAACTTAGAAAGGTGAGTCTTCCTGATTCTAGGTCAGGCACTCTATTCACTACACTACATATCTGCCCTTTGACATTACTAGGACTAGAACCCAGGTCTCCTATTTCATTTCCATTGCACCATGTTGTCTTCCAAAGCACCTTTCTCTCAGTGAGTAAATTAAGCAAGAGGAGTAACAAATGTCTACCGTATTTTTTTCGTAATTTGGAATCCATATTCTGAGGGGAAGGAGGTATGTGTGTATGTAGATCTTAGGCAGCAGACTCGGAGGCTTCCCGTTATGGGAACAGAAGAACCCTGTTTGGACTGAATGTCCTAGAAGAATATTCTTTCTTGACATAACTTTGGCTGTTTGGGATTTTATCTCATTTGGCACAATTTTTGCTGCTTATAAAACACATACTTTTTTTTAGCTAGAAGGGATGTGTGTATGTGAAATTGAATACATGTGTATATTAATAACCATTTGTTGAGTACCTCTTGTGGCAGATGCTCTCTCTGCCCTTAAGGAGCTTATAATCTAACAGGGAAAGACATGACTCACCTGCATACTAAGCAATCACGACCAGTGTGAGTATGAGGACCTTATTCTTATGGAACAAATCCATGGTTACCATCCACCAAACATTTGTAAAAATAAGAGCTGCTTACATTTCTATATGTAGAATATAGATAGTAAGAGCCAAAAAGGTGTCTTAGACTATTTTATTTTATTTTATTATTAAAAATATGGAGCACTTTAGGAATTTACATGTCATCCTTAAACAGAGGACAGGCTATTCTCAGTATGGTTTCACTTTTAGTATTGTGCTGCCAAAGTGGGCACAGACACCATCTAATTTAGTTTCCTTTTACAGTTGAAGAAGCTGAGGCCTAGGAAAGGGAAGGGACTTGTCCAGGTTACCTGGTTATCTTGTGGCATTATCTACTTTGATTTTTTTTTTTTTGAGTCTTTCTTGTATGGACTTTCCAGGGCTAAAAACAAATCTCTGAGTGTATTAACTTGTTGTCTTTTCCCCCAAACCCTCATTTGGATTCTATGATTTCTATGACAACCCACTTTCACATATCTTGGCATGTTGGAAACCTTGGGGTTATCTTTAACTTTTTCAATTAGCACGGCTCTAGGCAGTGGGGATACAAGTACAAAGACTGAAACAATCTCTACTTGTAAGAAGCTTACGTTCTTTTGGGTTTAGAGATGTCACTATCAGGCATGTGGAAAACTCTGCTGGTTCATAGTGACAAAACTATAGTCTTCCCTTGGTTTTGGGATTCATGCCCTTGTTATTTTGCTGCTGGCTTCAGACTCTGCTAGAAGCTGGAACTGAGACCTTCAGGGTCTTTGGCTGGACACCCTGGAGCTATCATTGCTCCCAAAGTGGTCTGATCCAGCGTAAAGTCTGATTTCTTCTCTCCTGGTTTGAGTTTTACAGGTTCCTGACTTGTGTGTGAGTCTGAGCAACATGCTTCTGGGCTTGTTTCTGGGTTTGTTCCTTGCTTAGTACATAGCTTAGGGCCCTTGACCTCTCTGCATCTTGGAAGGTCACCCCTAATCCCAAATTCCCTCCATAGTCTGCCCTGGACATGTCACCCAGAATTGGGTAGTGAGCAATCAAGCTGCCACTTTAAACTTATTCCTTCGTCCTGAAGAAAGTTAGGTCCCTCTGTGTTGGTTTTGAGACTTCTTGTACAGCCTGTCCTTGCTCTGGATGCTGCAATTGGCTGTTCCTGACTAAATCCTCTCCCTGCAGACCTCTCTGTCTATCTATGTGGACCTGGGCTGGAAAATGATTCACTGTGATTTTTTCTTGGATTTTCTAATCATGATTTTGTTTGGTGCCTTTTCTAGGTTTCTTTGGAAGAACTGTTGGGGGAGGGGAAATTACTGTATTTCTTCTTGCTGTTCTACCATTTTGACTTTCTCTTTCTCCCAATTTTAAAGATGAAGAGACTAAGACACAGAGAAAAGAAATAGTCATTACCAGAAGCATTCCCTTCCTATACCATATCTAGTATCTCCAATGAGGTATAAATACTTTGTTTTCTGTTTTATAACTCCTTTAAAAAATTAATCTGACAAGCACATATGCAGAATTATTAACAGCTTCTCCACCATTTGCCAATTTCTTTTGTAAGGTTCCTTTTAGTTCTGACATTTTATGTTCAGACATTCTATATTCTAACATTCCATTCTGTACTGTAACATGTATGAAGTATGAATTTATAAAGTGGAATTTTCATACCTGTATACCATAGCAAATAAGAAAGAGTTAGTTCCTTTCCTGACTGGAGCCAACCTGAGTTTTGTTAGAGGTAATGTACCATGAGGCTGGAAAGGTTTCTTCCAGTTCAAAAATTCTGTGGTTCCATGTCTTGCCTTGAGGGGTTTATCTCCCAATACTACACATAAGAAGTTATTGGTATATTTTGAACTTAGTGGAGTCCTTTAGAATGTTAATGTTGGTGGAATAGGATCTATTATAGCAGGCTTCTATCACTTGTAATCATTACATTTAGGTGAACTAGAGTGTATAATGAGAGATCACCTAATGGATTCAGAAGGCTTGATGTCCGGAGATCGGAGTTTAGTCTTGGTCCTGTCACTGATTAGCCATGTAACCTTAGCTTCTGATCTTTCCCATGCCACTAGGCAGCTATGTAACCTTGAGTATGTCATTTTACCTTTTGGGGTTCTCAGTTTTCTCATCTGAAAGAGTTGGACTAGATGTTCTTTAAAGGCTTTTCCTGCTCTAATGTTCTACTATGTTCTGAGTTCCTGTCTAGTTCCAACACTATGTGCTCTAAGTTCCTTTGTGGCTCTTACCTTGCACGTTGTAGGGTCCCTTTTGTTTTTTTCTTCTCTTAATAAGAATTTATTTTCTCTCTCCCTCTCACTCCACACCTCTTCTTAATTTGAAAGAAAATGAAAACTTTGTTAACAAATATACATAGCTAAGCAAAACAAATTGTCCATGTCCAAAAATTTATTTTTCATTCTGCTTCTCAAATCCATCATCTCTCTGTCAAGAATAGGTAGCAGTTCCCTAGAATCATGGTGGGTCATTGCATTGATCAGAGTTCTTAAGTCTTTTAAAGTTATTTGTCTTTATAATGTTGTTATTGTATAAATTGTTCTCTTGGTTCTACTCACTTCATTCTGGATCATTTCTTGGAAGTCTTCCCATATATCTCTGAATCCATCCCTTCTGTTATTTCTTACAGCACAATAATATTCTATTACATTTATATGCCATAATTTGTCCAGTTATTACCCAGTTGATGGACTCTCCTTTAATTTACAGTTCTTTGCCACTACCAAAAAAGCTCCTATAAATATTTCTGGACATATAGGTCCTTTTCTTCTCTATTTGATATCTTTGTGGGTATTGATGTGTCAAAGTATATACATAGTTTAATGACCTTTGTTGTCACGGGCGGTTATGTGGTACAGAGAATAAAGCACTGGGCTTAGAATCAGGAAGGCTCACCTTCCTGAGCTCAAAACTGGCCAAAGATATTTATTAGCTGTTTCCCTGGGCAAGTCACTCAACCCTGTTTACCTCAGTTTCCTCATCTGTAAAATGAGCTGGAGAAGGAAATGGCAAACCACTCCAGTATCTTTGCCAAGAAAATCCCAAATGGGATCATGAAGACTTGGTCATGACTGAAATAATTCAACAACAACAAAAATTACTTTTGAAGGATAGCTCCAAATTGCTTTCTGGAATTTCTGGATCAATTCATAACTCCACCAACAGAGCTTGTTTTCCAATAGCCTCTCCAACATTTGCCATTTTTCTTTGTAGGGTTCCTTTTAGTTCTGACATTTTATGTTCTGACATTCTATATTCTAATATTCCATTATGGACTGAAACATCTTTGAAGTATGAGTTTATAAGGTAGAGTTTTCATACCTGTACAGCATGGGAAATAAGAAAGATTTAGTTCCTTTCCTGAATGGAGCCAAAGTGAGTTTTGTCAGAGGTCACGATTGTTGGAGCTAGTTTTCTTAGTTCTGGAGGTCCAACCATGTCATCAGCACTCCCTCCCCCCAACTCCAGTGGCTCCCTATCCCCTCCAAGATCAAATACAAAATCCTTTTTTGGCATTCAAAGCCCTTCATAATCTAGTCCCCACCAACTTTTCCAACCTTCTTACCCCTTAGTTTTCATCACATACTCTCCGATGCAGTTGAACTGGCTTATTTGCTGTTGCAGGAACAAGAGACTCTGAGTGTTTTCTCTAGCTGGAATGCTCTCCCTCCTCATCTCTACTAGCTTCCCTAGATTCCTTTAAATCTCAGATAAAATCACATCTTCTACTGGGGTCCTTTCCCAATCCTTCTTAATTCTAGTGCCTTCACTCTTTAACTGTTTTCTATTTATCCTGTATACCACTTGTTTGTACATATTTGTTTGATGTCTCTTCCATTAGATTTTTTTTTTTTGGTAAGGCAATTGGGGTTAAGTGACTTGCCCAGGGTCACACAGCTAGTAAGTGTCAAGTGTTTGGTCTGAGGCCGGATTTGAACTCAGGTCCTCCTGACTCTAGGGCCGGTGCACTATCCACTATGCTGCCCCGTTTCCCATTTGATCTTAAGCTTCTTTAGGGCAGGGACTATCTTTTGCCTCCTCTGCTGTTCCCAGAGTGTTAAGGCACAGTGATTAGTACATTTTAGGTGCTTAATAAATGTTTATTTGCTGACTGACTTCCTGTCTGAAGCACAGGCACCATTGGGTCCCTAGGTGAGGAAGGGAAATTGGAAGACCTGCCCTTGCTAGTAATATGATTTCCCCTTCTGGGTCTTGCCAAGAAGCTAATAATTAAACACATCAGCACATGGTTCATTGAGAACGGGTGTGGAAAGAGATTCAGGGAAAGTTTCCAGTGGTATTGAAAGCCAGTCTGTGGTCAGGAAAACAACTGCTCCAACTCCAACATAGGCAAGGTGTTCTGGGTTTATTCTCTGTTGACAATTCCCCATCAAATGCTTGGAGCCTGTGAGCCAGAGACAAATGCATCAGTGTGAAGCTTAACTTTGTAATAGAGAGAGCAAGAGGCTCTGATATTCCCTACATCATTTGAGGTAACAGCAGGCATAGCAGTTCTGGTTCGGTGTATCTTCTAGAGGCAAAGGTGTTACTGTTGTTCTTTTTAAACCCAGTGATACTGGCTCTGGAGTTACATAGCCTATATGGGAAAAACTTGCTTTTGTTAGTAAACTAAGCTGATGAGACTCAGAAGGTACTTAGAGAGCCTGCTATGTGTAGTGTCAAGGGGATAATCTTTAGTTAATATTTCTAAAGTGCTTTGAAAATGAAAAACATTACATAAGTGCTGAGGATCTGCATTATTTTTCAGCCCATAGTCTTTCCACAAAAACTACCCTCTCCACCTTCCACCCCTTGAGATCCTTGGGTTGTATCAGGCTGAGTAGCTCTGGAAGTGATGGTCACACATCACATATATATTGTCACCACTAGCAGGAAGCACCCGCTATTTCCACCCACTCCTCTGCCCCATCCTGACTGGGTGAGACCCCCTTTAGGAGTGGAGAAGGTGGTTTGGACTCTTGCTTAGAGGAAAGGACTGGTGAGTTTCTGGTGCTGGGGACACAGTTCTATAATGGGATAGAATGAAAGGAGCATTCAATTGGGAGTCTAGAGTCCTGGATTCTAGTCCTAATTCTGCCGCTTACTACCTATGTGACCTTATGAAAATCAGTTCTTCTCCTTGGGCTTCAGTTTGTAAAATTAGGAAGCAGGGGTACATGAGCCTTAAGGTTTCTTCCAGATTTGAAATTCCATATAGCTATGTACATACAGAATCAGTTAGAAATTGAGATCTGTTTTAATGATAGCTGATGTTTATACAGGGTTTTAATGTCTATAAAGTGCTTTTCATACATTGTCTCATTTGACACACACAATAACTTTGGGAGCTAAGTGCTTCAGGTATTATCCTCATTTTATAGATGAGGAAACTGAGGCTCAAAGAACAAAAATTATTTACTTGCCTATGGTTCCATGGCATACAAGTATGAGAGGTGGATCTTTTAGACTTGGATCTTTTGTAACTCAGGAGTACAGATTTAGAACTGGAAGTCACCTAGTCCAAGCCTCTTACTTTACAGATGAAGAAACTGAGTGAGGCGCAGAGGGTCTATGTGATATGGTCAGACAGGTAGGTAGTTTATGGCAGAGTTAAGATTTGAGGTCTTCTGACTCCAGATCCAGCACTCTTTCCATTACACAGTGCTGGGATTCCACTTCTAACACTTTTCCCTCCAAGCTTACAGGGCTGATAGGAGGAATAATGAGATAACATATGTAAAGTCCTTTGTAAACATTAAAGCACTACATAAAGTCAGCTATTATTATGGGTTTTATTATACCATGCTGCCTTTTTAATTTGAGATGTAAAAGTCTCCTTAAATGCTTTATTCTCTCAAGGAGATGACCCTGAGTTCTGAAAGGCTATACCATGGTGTAGTAAGCTGCTGTAAAGATTTTGTTTTTGGCTGTCTTACAAACTGTGTGTTTGTCAACTGCTGACTTTTCTAAGTCAATGCAGAGAGACTTGGGACCAGTAGGTTGGCCACCAGCTAATCAGTTTTCCAGCTAAGACCACTGGTGAAAGGGCTGGATCAGTGCAATAGCCTCCTGGTTGATCTCTCTGCTTCAACTCTCTCCTCGCTCCAGCCCATCCTACACTCAGTTATCAATGTGATCTTCCTAAAGTTTGACCATCTCACCCCCTATTCAGTAAGCTCCAGTGACTCCCTTTTGCCTTCAGAATCAAATATAAAATCTTCTGTCTGGCTTTGGAAACCCTTCATAACCTGAACTCTTTCTACTTTTCAGTCTTATTAAATTTTACTTCCTTCCATGAACACTAGGATCCAGTGACTCTGGCTTCCTTGCTATTCCTCAAACACCAAAGCTCCATCTCTGGAATCTGAGCATTTCCACTGGCTGTCCCCTATGCCTGGAATGCTCTTTCTTCTTATCTTTGCCGCTTAGCTTCCTTCCCCAGCTTCCTTCAGGTCTCCCCTAAAATTACACCTTTTGCAAGAAGGCTTTCCCTGTCCCCCATAGGGATTATTTCAAATTGTTTGTACACAGTTGTTTTTATGTTGTCTAGCCCATTAGATGGTGAGTTCTTTTGAAGGCAAGCAGGGACCGTTTTGGCCTTTCTTGGTATTCTAGAGCTTAGCACAGTGCCTGACTCACAGTAGTTGTTTAATAAATGCTTGTTGACTGAGAGCTACAGGGATTTGGGCAAAGGGAATACCCATACACATATATGTAGGGGGTCCATTAAAGTACTTTGAGCTCAGTTAGTTGTGTGTGGAGGCTTTACAAATGGACTGACACCCCTTTTCAATTTTCAAAGAATCTTCCCATCTATTATGCTATTTGACTCTTACATCGATTCTTAGGCAGGGCAGTTGGTATTATCCCTATTTTACATGTGAGAAAACACGCTGAGACATTGACTTGCAATTAGAAAGCTAGATAATGGAAAATATCCGTGTTTCCACTGCCTTTCTTCAGGAAGCTTACAATCTAGTCAGGCATTTGAGACAACCGCAGGAGAGCACCGGAGAATACATCTTACAGAATTAAATGCTAGACTACGGACAAGCTGAATTAGTTGTCAGCCGGCATGGGAGTAGTAGGAGGAAGTCGAGACTTGAGTTGCACCTTAAGGGGCAGGTAGGGTATGGACAGTGGCGGGGAGGGGGTGGAGAGAAGAGGGGAGAAAGAGAGGGATGTGATTGATGTGGTACATGGAGAGAGATGGATGACGTGGAGTTCTACCACTTCAGCCTCATCTACTGAACCCTCACCGGGGTTAGGTGCAGGGCACTGGCTGGAAACGCACCCACCCCCGCCCTCTCTCCCGGGGTTGAGTTTGGGAAACAGGAACCGAAGGGTTAAACAGGGTTCCTTCCTTCTGCTGGAGAAAATGAGAGTTTCCAGGGAGGCTAGGCGTTCCGGAATGGGAGGATCCCCAGCTTCAGCCGCACCTCCCGGGGAGGGCTTCAGGAAAAACCTACAATTCTCCACCCGGGAAGGAGGATCATCCCAGCATGCTCTTTTTGGGTCCTGCAGACCTGAATCTGTCCAAGAGCAGAGTATTGTGGGAGTTGTAGTCCAGTCCCCTCTTTCTCTCTCTCCATTTCTTTGCCCAGGGAGGCTAAGGCTTTAGGCAAGCTGTAGGGGAGGAGCCCAAAGTAGCTGCATTAGCAGGATAGGCTGCATCAGGGGGTGGACCGAAGTTTGTTTGTTTGTCTTTTTTTTTTTTTTTTTGTAAGGGTTGGGGAGAGGTAGTAATCTCTTTGTATTAACCCTTCCACAACCCAGGGTGACCCAAGCATTTGGTAGATGACAGATATTCTCTCTGGGATCCTTTAAGGGGTGTGGTTTAGCAGCACGTGGTCGTGCTCTGGGACTTTCCTACCCTGAAGAGGTCTCCTGAGTAGGAGGTAGATTTTTCCAGGGGGCAGGCTCTAAACTCCAGGCTTTTGAGTCCTTAGACTCGATCTGGTGGTTTGGTGAATTTGTCCTATTGAAAGTATAATGCAAGGCTTTCCAGGATAGAATTCTCTGCAGTAAGGAGCAGAATTACACATAGAATCACAGAGCCTTTGAGTCATGAGGTAATTCCTAGCTTAAAGCATCATGGATTTAGAGATTTTAGGAAGAGACATAGAGATAGTGTAGATCATCCTCCTAATTTTACAGATGAGGAAACTGAGGGTGAGGAGGTGAAGTGCCTAGCTGTTCATGTTCAAATTGCTTGTAAGAAGCAGGTCTGGAGTCCCCCAATCCAATTAGGGCTGTAATGACAGTGGGGAAGTGCCCTGTTTGTGGACCCAGATGGAAATCCCCTTCAATGTTCAGGTTCCTTACATTTGTATTTTCGCCAGGAATAGTTATGGGTCCAATTATTACACAATTCATGCATATATTACACTGCTGTGTCTAGCTATCCCAAGGCATGAATCTCTTTCACAATCATTCTCAAGTTGGGATCATTCAACCTCAGTTCAAATACCTCCAGTGACAGGAGACTCACCATCTCATTCCATTTCCAGACCTCCCAGATGAAACAAAGGGACTTGACTTGGCTGCATTTGTAAGAGGTGGGTGCAGAACAGCTGTGGGGCTGAGGGCAGCCTAGGGAAGAAGGGAAGTGTTAAAAATTTTCTAATTAGCCCTAGTGCAAAATCACCTTTTTAACCAGTCCTTTCCTGATTGGAGGTTTCTATATCCAGTGACTGGACAATTAGAGTAGAGGTATATTATAATCACCTTAGATGCTGTAGTTGTCATAAGACTGGGAAAGAGGGAAGGTTTTCTTGAACTTTTTGGTTGTGGCAGAAGCAGAGAGATTCAGTCCAGATGTTAGAGGTTTGGAGGTACAGGGGAGATTAGCCAGATGTGGCATTGGACAGTGGGCCCTGGGGGAAGAGCAGTCTTCAAGGTTCTAAGTTCTCATTTTCCTGCTCTGGAAATTTCGTTGCCTCTTTTTTCCTCCTGTAAAGTTTAAGGCTGGGATTATTTAATTATTTATTTTTTGGGTCATGAAGTTTGCCTTCTAATTCCAAGGGAATTATTCTAGTTACCTATAAAAGGAGAAATATTTAATGTATGCACAATGCTAACATTGCCTTTATTTTTATTTTATATTAAATCTTGATGGATTGATCTCAACAGAATTTCCTATAGGTCAGGAGCTCAAAGGTCTTAAAGACCATTATTATCCTTACCCTCCTTTCTTCAGACTGATCTCTAAAATACTCAAAGTATTTACTGTGTAAGTTGCTTTGAGAAAACACTAGTCAAAGAAAAGTTTTGTGCTTGAATTGTTGATGCTGCTCACAAGAGAGAGGAATTTTGAATATTTTGGAAATTAAAATTAGGGTGTGTTCCTTTTGTAAGAGAAAATGAGAAACCATGACCTGGCCCCCTCTCCCCAGTGTAAATAGAGTGTTTCTCTTATATGATCAGATAGAATCATAGAATGCAGAACTATAGATCAGTCAGTCCAACCCCTGTATTTTGTAGATGGGGAAACTGAAGAGCAAAGAAGTTAAGAACAATATGCTCATACATTTTTTTTTTTTTCTGGAGAGTTGATCGTTGGACATTTACCAGAATATCCCTAGGTTAAGTCACTTGCCCAAGGTCACATAGGCAGAAAGTGTCTCAGTCTGAAATGTAACCCAGGTCCTCTGCCTCCAAATCCAGGAATTGCTACCATTGACCATGCTTTAGATGTAGTAGATTATAAAGCCCTAGAGGCAAGAACTGGTTCATTTTGTATTTTGTATTCTCAGAGCCTAGCTCGTTGGCTATATATACCCAGGAAGCATTTAATGTTTGTTCAGTTAAACGGAAAAAACAAAACAAAACTGTATTTTCAGCTCTGTATACTGCCTACCTACAGTGGAGGATATAACAATTATAACCCCAGATCAGCCAGATTAAAGAGTTTGGATTTGATTTTCTTAGGCAGTAGTGAACCATTGCAGACTCTTTTTAAGGAGTTCTCTTCAGTGAATTTTTGTGCCTCCTTTTCCATTTGGCCAATTCTACTTTAAAGGGCTTGTTTTCTACAGTTAATTTTTGTCCTTCCTTTTTCAAGCTATTGACTCTCTTGCATACCTCTCATTTCTTTTCCCAATTTTTCTTCTACCTCTCTTATTTGACTTTTAAACTCCCTCTTGAGCTCTTCCAAGAAGGCTTTTTGGCCTTGAGACCAGTTTATATTCCCCTCTGAGGTTTCAGATTTGGGTATATTGATGATGTTCTCATCTGAATTTGTGCCTCGATCTTCCCTTTCCCCAAAATAAGAATCTATGGTTATTTTCCATTTCTGCCTTTTGTTTATGGTGTTTGCCTATTTCCTGAGTTTAAAAACGCACACACACACACACACACACACACACACACACACACACACACACACACACACACACACA
>NW_020954571.1:10524059-10657144 GCF_900497805.2 Vombatus ursinus | reverse complement strand
ACACACACACACACACACACACACACACACACACACACACACACACAAAACGTCAGTCGTGCTGGAGTGAAAGGGGCACTTACCCAAGCTTCTTTTCCTGCTCATAGGGGCCTTGCACTTGAATGTTTGGCTCCTGCTGGCCTGGGCCTTGCACAGGGATGTTTTGTTGCTGGTGGATGTCTGTCAGCCTGGTGCTTTGCCTTCTGGAGTTGTGCTTCCCAGAGTTGTGTTGAGGCAATGGATGATTTCATTGTTGGAGAACTCAGTTGCCATGGTGGTTTTCCCAGCTGGTATCTACCATTCCCCTGCCTGTACTGAGGCTGGGGGGGTGGGGTTTCCTGGTGTTGGCACTTGCCTCTTTCACCAACCTGGGTCTCAGGATCTCCCCTTGGTATGCTGAGGTGGGTCTTGCTGCTGGCTTGCTTAGATGCCTCCAGTCCTGTACTGCTCCCCCTCCCCCAGAGTGAGAGGGGCTTTTCCTGTTAATCCCCCAAGCTTCCTGGGTTACAAGACTGCTGTGCCTTGTCTTTTTGCTGGCCCAGGGTTTTTCCTGGGTTGATATTTTCTGGGCTTTCAGAGGTCAATGAGGGAGGGTGAGAATGACTTACTTCTTACTCCGCCATCTTGGCTCACCTAAGCAGAAGTCTGACCATTGTAGGCTCTTGAGCCCAGAAGTGGCACAAAAAAAATCCTTATTTCTGCCTCAAATGTTCCTTTCCTAATCTCTCCATCTGTAGAAAGGGAGCAACATTCTTCTATTTTTGAAGAGTTCATTCATTCTGTAAGCATTTATTAAGCACCGCTATGTAACAGGCACTGTGCTAGGTTCTAGGGATACAAAGACAAAAGTGAAACTGTCTCTGCTCCCAGGAAACTTAAATTTACTTGGGGAAAACAATGTGAACACAGAGAAGTGAATACAGACTGTATACAAATTAGATACAAAGTAATCAGGAAGCTAGGTGGCACAGTGGATAGAGTGCTGGGCTTGGAGTCAGGAAAACTCATCTTACTGAGTTCAAATTTGACTTCAGATACTTACTAGCTGTCTGACCCTGGGCAAGTCACTTAACTCTGTTTGCTTCAATTTCCTCATCTGTAAAATGAGCTGGAGATTTCAAGAGACAAAGCTGAGGAGGAAGAATGTTCTAACTATGGGAAACAGCTTGGGCTAAGGCATGAGGTGAGAGATGGAGTTTGCTTGGACAGGAGACTAAGTGGAATGATGTGGAATAAAACTTGGAGGCTAGGCTGGAACTAGGTTGTGAAGGACTCTAAATGCCAGTTGTTTCTATTTGATCCTCCAGTCATTAGACAGTCCCTAGAGCAGGGGATGACATCATGAGTGCTGTGCTTCAGGAATATCACTTAGGACAAAGAGGTGGTGAGGTCCTAAATTAGGGTGGTGGCCACGTGAGCAGAGAAGTAGACAGATAGGAGAGCTGTTACAGAAGTAGAACCGACTGGACTTGGCAGCTGACTGGATAGGGAATCAAGAATGAATCTGAGCTTATGAACCCAGGACGGGTGGTGGTGTCCTTAACAGAAGCAAGGAAGTTAGGAAGAGAGGATGATTGTGCGATGGTGAGTAACTGTGGATGTGGAAGGACATGTAGAGGCAAGGGCTTACATTGAAAATTCTGAAGTCTATCTGAGAGATTGCTTGGTTTAGTGGAAAGTGGGATCTGGAGTCTGGAAGGCCTGAGTTGCTATCTGGACTCTGACACTAGCTGTGGTGTCTTAGAGGACAATTATTTAATCTCTCAGTGCCTTAGGCAATTCCCTAGGAGATTTCTTCTATGTCACACATGTCACAAATTTGGTGGAGGGAGATCCCACATGCCTCCCTGATAGAGCCTTTACCTGATGATCCACATATTTGCATGATTCCACTTATTGTTACCAGGTTGCACCTGGTCTCAATAATAATAGTTAGAAAAACATAAAGATGGGATGAATTCTCCCCTTGCCTATTTATCCTCTACACTTAAGTTAGCAGAATTTGAAGGCAGTTTCTCTTCCTTTAACAATTAGTGCTGTGTGTCAGATGTTATCTACTTAGAGAAGCTAACACAACTAGCTCTGTAATTACATCCCAAGGCTTGATGTGTTACTTGTAAACATCTGTCCAGCTGTTAAGAATGTTCACAGGGATGGGTCAGTTGTCACTGTGAACATACCTTAGATTTTCCAGGAGGCTGAAGCTTGGTAATGGTCAAAATGAATTCTGCCTATGTTGTTGGCTTTTCAGGTTTAAATATGCTTCATTTTTTAAATCTGGGGCTGGTCAACGAAGCCCCTCTAGGTCCATGGCTAAGTCTCTTAACCCCTCTGTGACTCAATTCCTTCATCTCAAAAATGAGGACGATAATAATGCTTATACTACTAATTTCACAGGATTGCTGTGGGGGAAAAAGTGGCTTTAAATAGTGACCTTTAAATATGAAGTGCTACTGTTTTTAATAGTAAAGAAGGTACTTTCCAGTTACACATTGGCTGGTCTTTCTGATGCTGCCTTAGGTCATTGCTTAGACTGGGAGAGGGCATGTGAAGCAGAACTAGCCCCAGAAGGATGGGGAAAACTGGGACATATCAGTGCTATTGTTTATTCTCCTTCTCTCAATATACATAAATGTATGCATGTGTGTATATATATGTATATATGTATATACACATAATGTATATATACATATATGTCTGTATATATACGTGTGTGTGTGTATGTTTTTATCCCCCTTCAGGAGAGACCTGCTTAAAATGATCCTCAAGGCCATTCTTGGAATAAAAAAGTTACAAAGCTACAAGAGGCAGCCTGAGTGGGGAGGAGGGTACTTTTTTCAATAGGTGATAAGGTGGTATTGATTAATTGACCATATGTAGGAGAACCTCAAGTTTTCTTCCCTTTTTCCCTTTTCCCTCTCATTTCCAACTTGCCTGAGCTATTTCTCTCTCTGCTCTATTTTCCTGGGTTAGTGTCTAAACAGGGAGGGGACCCCTCAAAATGTGGGCCTAGGGTGAGGCCAAGGAGGTCTTTTGGAAAGTGGTCACAGGGTCAGAATATCCAAATTAGAATCTTGCCTCTGTTCCAGCCTTAAGTCCCTTTTATTCTCTGAGCCTTAGCTTCCTTATCTACAGAGTGGAGAGACTACCACTACCTATCTCCTAGGGCTGGTGAGGGAAAAGAGTTTTGTAGGTCTTAAAAGTATTGTAGAAAAACAAACTCTTGTTAAATCTATTTCACCTGTGAATTCTCTATCCCAGTGAAATCCCAGATCTGATTCCTGTCCTTCACTCAAATAGCTTATTGGCCTAGTAAGGATAAGAGCTGGGTCTATGATGTCATTGGTAAGAGGAACCCCCAGAGAAGTAAACACCTTTTACCATTGCAGACCCAAATAGGGCTTGGACTTAGGATGTCATTGATATGGGGAGCTCCTAGAAAAGGAGACTTCTACTACCATTGCAAGTCTGATCTGCAACTTAAGATCATTAATATGAGTTGTCCAGAACTCTGAGAAATTCAATGACTTTTCCAGGGTTACCTCAACAGCATGGATCAGAGGAGGGACTTGAATCAATTAATCAGCATTTATTAAGTGCCAACCATGTGCCAGGCATGTGGAACTTGAGCTTGAATTCAAGTTTGAATCCAAGTCTTCCTGGCCTGTCCTCTATCTGTTAGCCCACGCTGCCTCTCTATTTGCTTGGCAGAAGATAAAAGAGCACTTGTCTTTTTGGTTCTTTCTCAGGTTGGGAAGATTAACCCCCAGCCTCAGTTTCTGACATTTGATCAATTGAACTTATATTGTGGGAGTTTGCTTTGGGTGGTCTTCTAGTACCAAGTCAATTTGGCTTAATGCAGTTCAATCTTAATTAGTCACTTGCTGAACTTCTACTATGTTCAAAGCATCTGGTTAAGGCCCTGAAAAGATGACTTACTATTTTATGCATTTAAAAAATGTGCTTTTCAATACTTCAATGGATCTATGATCTCATCCAAATGGATGTTCCTCTCAACAATGCAAAGTAAATCTATTCCATCCCACTTATCCTGTGCCACTCTCATCTATGTTCTGTAAATTCACGCAGGGGTTCACTCAAGGTTAGGGGTCTTCTTCCATATCTCTGGGCCAGGACCGGAACCTGTGGTTTAATGGTAAATGTTTAATAGCCACCTCTTTGGGGAAAAAAAAGTATATATGGCACATTTTTTAAGTTTAATCTGATGGCTACAGTTTTCTATATCACTTTCTTAAGTTTGACAATCATCAAAACACTAAATCAAGCTCTAGTTTGTAGTGTTTGCTAATTTCTGAGGTATGAATCCCCAAACTTGAAAATTTAACAACCAGCTGTCTCCAGCACACCCCTCAGTCTAGAACTCAATTACCAGTTTCTCACTCCATTTACTATACCATGCTGCTGACTAATAGAAATTAGCTCATCAGAATTTACCTTCAGGTAAAAACTTAAGATGAGTTAAAATCTCTCCTTTTATCATGCTTTCCAATGATGCCTATTTTTCCAGCCTTACTTTTTATCACTCTCCTTCATACATTCTACTTTATGGATAAACTATACTACTAGCTGTTTTCTATCTTGTCTTACCCTCTAACATGGGCCTAGAACAAGGCTACTTAACTTGGCAAAGTGAATGGTAAATTACAGAGTCCATAAAGTTGAATGGGAAAAAAAAATTATACCTTACTATTATTATTGCTAACCTTGACTTCCTCTATAATCCTATGTATTTTGTTTTATGCATTTAGAAATATTATTCTGGGAAGGAGTCTATAGCCTTCATCCAAGAGTGTGTTGGAGAATCAATTGTTAAATTTTTATGGTGAGCATTTACACCTACAAATTTCCGTTTACATTTACAACTATAAATCAGGGTTTGAGTTGATGTTTTGTTGATTGTCTAGACTTAAAAAATATGATGAAGAAAATGTTAATAATACAGATTAAACTTTAATGTGTGTCATACATATATTGTTTTCTCTGCGAAAGCTGGTTGTTAAACATTTACCAGCACACACCCTGGTTTTACCAAACTTGCCAAAGGAGTCTGACATAAAGAAGGTGAAGAACCAGAACCTATTTCCTTCTTATCACTACATTTCGGCTCTTTCTCTTTTACTCACATTCTATCATACTCTGTATTTTACTTTGTTGCTGTTATCTTCCTTAAGAGATTGTAAGCTTGGGGTGGGGGGCGCGTGGCAGAGCCAAGATGGTGGAGTAAAAGCAGTGACTTGCTTGAGCTCTCCCCCAAACCCCTCCAAATACCTATAAAAAATGGCTTTAAACAAATTCTAAAGCAGCAGAACCCACAAAAAGACAGAGCAAAACAAATTTACAGCTCAAGACAGCCTGGGTAGTTGATCAGAAAGGTATATCGCACCGGGCTGGGAGAGGAGCATAATTCTGCGTGGGTGCGAAGGCCTCAGCGAGCCTGGAGCAGGTCTTGAGGCCTGAATCTCAGGCAGCTGTGGCAGTTTCCAGACTTCTCAACCCATGAATGCCAAAGACAACTTAGAAAGTCAGTGGGAAAAGTTTGTGTTGGCGGTGAGAGAGAGAAGCCGATGGTCTCAGCTCCAGTCCCTGAGGTTGTCCAGGGCAGCGGCTGCCTCCTGAGCTTCAGCCCACAGACTGAGGGGGAATTAAGTGACTGATCAGAGGGGGATTGCAGGGATCTCTCTGCTGGTGCGGGATTCTCTTGCTTTGCCCATACTTGCATCTGGGTCACAGTTCTGGATGGCAATCCTGGGGCGAGGAGGAGCGATGGCGTGGTGGAACTTGTAGTGGCTGTGGAGAGGAAACCCTCCTCACAGTTCCAAGACAGAAAAGAGTGCTTGTAGACCAGAGCACAGGCCAGGAAAGGAGTAAACACCTCACCCTTGATCATAGCACCTTGAAAGAACTGAAAATTTACAGGTCCCTAGAAGTGTCTCTGAAAACAGCTGCACAAAACCCCTGAAGCTTGGGACAGTACATTCTCCACACTGAAAACAGATTCCTACCTTAACAAAGAGTTTATAACTCAAGTAATTAGCCTGGATCATGAGCAAGCAGCGCAAAAAGAATCAGACTATATTATCTTACTTTGATGACAAAGAAGATCAAAACATACAACCAGAAGAAGACAATGAAGCCAAAGCTCCTACATCCAAAGCCTCCAAGAAAAATATGAATTGGTTCCAGGCCATGGAAGAGCTCAAAAAGGATTTTGAGAAGCAAGTAAGAGAAGTAGAGGAAAAACTGAGAGTGATGCTAAAGGAGACCCAAAAAAATACTGAAGAAAATAACACCTTAAAAAATAGCCTAACCCAAATGGCAAAAGAGGTCCAAAAAGCCAATGAGGAGAAGAATGCCCTTAAAAGCAAAATTGACTAAAAGGAAAAGGAAATCCAAAAGCTTACTGAAGAAAATACTTCCTTAAAAATTAGAATGGAGAAATTGGAAGATAGGGACAATTTGAGAAATCAAGACACTGTAACACTAATCCAAAGGAATGAAAAAATAGAAGAGAATGTGAAATATCTCATTGGAAAAACAACTGACCTGGAAAATAGATCCAGGAGAGAGAACTTAAAAATTATTGGACTATCCAAAAGCCATGATCAAAAAAAGAGCCTAGACATCATCTTTCAAGAAATTATCAAGGAAAACTGCCCTGATATTTTAGAACCAGAGGGCAAAATAGAAATTGAAAGAATCCACCAATCTCCTCCTGAAAGAGATCCCCAAAGGAAAACTCCTAGGAATGTTGTAGCCAAATTCCAGAATTCCCAGGTCAAGGAGAAGATATTGCAAGCAGCCAGAAGGAAAGAATTCAAGTATTATGGAAACACAATCAGAATAACACAAGATCTAGCAGCTTCTACATTAAGGGTCCGAAGGGCATGGGGTATGATATTTTGGAGGGCAAAGGAGTTAGGACTACAAACCTAGAATTACCTACCCAGCAAAACTGAATGTAATCCTTCGGGGTAAAAAATGGTTATTCAATGAAATAGGGGACTTGTGGAAAAGACCAGAGCTGAATAGAAAATTTGACCTTCAAATACAAGACTCAAGTGAAACATGGAAGAGGTAAACAAGAAAGAAAAATCATAAGAGACTTATTAAGGTTGAACTGTTTACATTCTTGCAGGGAAAGATGATATTTGTAACTCAAGAGTCCTTTGTCAGTATTAGGGTAGTGGGAGTAAAAAAATTATATGCTTGTATAGATAGATAGATAGAGGGCACAGGGTGAGTTGAAGATGAAGGGGTGATATCTGGAAAATAAAATTAAGGGGTGGGAGAAGATTATACTGGGAGAAAGAGAAAGGGAGAA
This sequence comes from Vombatus ursinus, assembly GCF_900497805.2. Lineage (NCBI taxonomy): Eukaryota > Metazoa > Chordata > Mammalia > Diprotodontia > Vombatidae > Vombatus > Vombatus ursinus. The sequence goes on along the minus strand of NW_020954571.1, from coordinate 10,649,802 downwards.
GTAGAATGAGGTAAAATATCTCACATGAAACCGACAAGAAAAGGCTTTTACAGTGGAGGGGAAATGGGGGAAGGTGAGAGGGAATAAGTGAATCTTATTCTCACAGGATTTGGTTTAAGGAGGGAATAACATACACAATGGAGTATGGAAATCTATTTTACCCTACAGGAAAATAAGGGAGGAAGGGGACAAGAGAGCAGGGGGTTGATAGAAGGGATAGCAGATTGAGGGAGGGGATAATCAAAAGCAAACACTTCTCAGGAGGGACAGGGTCAAAAGAGAGAATAGAATAAATGGGGGTAGGATAGGATGAAGGGAAATATATTTAGTTTTTCACAACAGGACTACTATGGAAGTGTTTTGCATGACTACACCTCTATAACCTGTATCGAGATGCTTGCCTTTTCAATGAGAGTGGATGGAGAGGGAGGAAGGGAGAAAATTTGTAACCCAAAGTTTTAAAAACACATACTAAAACTAAAAAAAATTAAAAAAAAAGAATTTTCTTTTCTACCTGGTCAAAGGTGAATCAAGAGATACTTCTTTTAAATGAATTAATAAAAAAAAAAGAGATTGTAAGCTTCATGAGGGCAGGGGTTTTGCCTCCTCTTGGAGTCATCTCCACCTCTTTTCTGGAAAATTGGACTCTACCTCTTGAACCTCCCTGGGCCTTAATAAACAAGTTTTGGCATTATTTTGCCCTGACCCATGCTTTTATATTACTCCCCCCATCGCCCCACACCATATCACCCCCCACCTCTCTAACCTTTCCCATTTTTAGCTCTTTTTTATGTGTTGTCTTCCTCCAATAGAATGTAACCTCTTTGAGGTCAGAAACTATCTCACTTGCTTGTATTTGTACCCCCTATCACTTAGCACAGCACCAGGCACGTATTAAGCACTTAATAAATGCTCTATATATCTACCTGCCTACCTATCATCTCTCTATCTCTCTCTGTCTCTCTCTGTCTCCCTCTCTGTCTGTCTGTCTGTCTCTCTTTGTCTGCTTCTCTCTCTTTCTCTCTCTCTCTCATATCTCAGTACCCCAGCACTTAGTGCCTTGATGAATGAATGATTGCTGTATGTTTGGTTTACTTTGGTTTACAGCTTAATTTTTATCACCCCCTAATCCTAAGGATGGAAGGAACTGTGAAAGATTATTTAGCTCATTTCTGAAACTCTGGATATGACTACCTTGAAATCTTCCTATATAGGCTTACACCTTACTCCTTGCCACATACTCCTGGATCCAGTAACATTGACCTTGTATTCCATGAACAAAACATTCTATCTCTCTGCTCCAGGCATTTTCCCCAACTGTCCTCCATGCCTGGAAAGCTCTCTTTCCTCATTTCTGCCTCCTAGCTTCCCTGGCCTCCTTCAAGTCTCAGCTTAAATCCTATCTTCTCTAGGAAGCCTTTTCCAATCCCTCTTAATTCTCTTGCCTTCCCTTCTGTTAATTATTTCCTTTTTATCCTGTTATTGTTGATCAATATTGTCTGACTTTTCATGGTCCTATTTGAGGTACTGGAGTGTCAAACTGTGGTTTGTCATTTCCTTCTCCAGCTCATTTTGCAGATGAGGAAACTGAGGCAAACAGGGTTAAGTGACTTTCCCAGGGTCACACAGCTACTAAATGTCTGGGGCTTAATTTGAACTCAAGTCTTCCTGACTCCAGGCCCAGTGCTCTATTCCCTGCACCACCTTGATTTATCCTGTGCATAGCCTGTTTGTATATATTTGTTTGCTTGTTGTCTCCTCATTTAGACTGGGTTTCCTGAGGGCAAGGGCTGTCTTTTGCTTCTTTTTGTATCCCCAGCACTTAGCACAATGGCTGCCACATAGTAAGCATTTAATAAATGTTTATTGACTGACTAGTCTACTACCTTTTTAGAAAAGTTTTCAGTAGAGGAACCTTCATTTCCTGCATAATGTATCCTAATGTTTCATAAATTACTATATTTTGTGATCCTATTTTATTGGCTAAACATCCTTTTGCAACACTTCATTAGAAGTCTTTTCTTGAAATGGGCACTTTTCTAGAGGACCCGGGACATAAAGTCACCATACTCATGAATCTCTTTGCTAAGTCTTTCTTCCTAGTGTCCAACCTGAATCCTTTCCTATCAGTTTGTCTATCCCCTGCAATCTCCTTTGGACTGCCAAATCTCTGTTACTGGCTGCCAAAGGTAATGAAGGGACCACACTCATATAAGGTCATATAGTCCTAATAAGATGAGCTGACATGTATAAAGAACTTTACATATATTATCTCCTTTCATCATCACAGTAATCCTGTGAGTCAGGAAGAGTCAATGTTTTTATCCCTATTTTTATGGGTGAGGCTCTGGTAGGTTAAGTGATTTTCCTAAAGTCACAAAGCTAGTAAGGGGGGGAAGAGAAAGGAATTGTACCATAGCTCCTTCCCTGAAAGTATTACTTCTGAGAGAAAGTAGAGTCTGATGAGAGGTGGAAGCAACATGGTGGAAGAACAACCGGCTTGGGAGTCTGGACATCTGGTTTTTTTTGGGGGGGGGTGGGGCAAGACAATTGGAGGTAAGTGACTTGCCCAGAGTCACACAGCTAATGAGTGTCATATGTCTGTGACCAGATTTGAACTCAGGTCCTCCAGGGCAGGTGCTCCATCCACTGTGCCACCTAGCTACTCCTACATCTGGGTTTTAATACCAGCTCTGCCACTAACTTGCTGTGTGATACTTACAAGTCACACTCTCTGGGTCTCCTAAAATGAGTCAGTTGGACTAGGGCATGGGTTTTTGACCTGGGATCTATGAATTTGTCTTAAAATTTTTTTGAAAACTGCATTTCAATATAATCCATTTTCCTTTTAATCCCATTATTTTGTTTTATTCATTTAAAAATATTATTCTGGGAAGGGGTCCATGGGAAGTATAGGAGGGGTCCATGACTCAAAAAAGGTTAAGAACCTCTGGGCTAGGGGTTCTCTGAGGTCCGTTTCAGCTCTAACATTCTGGGCTTGCTTATGTTATATGAATTACTACAGTGAGAGGGAGGTCCTTTAGTTTATCCCCACCAGTTCATTTTCTACCCTGGTCTTTCTACTCTTAATAACCTCTTGGGAAGGCTTAGTAACAGTACCTCTAAGTCAGGATAAGGCGAAGTGATTTAGAAGGAAGAAGTCTGGCCTGGGACACAGGAAAGCTCAAGCCCAGTCGTGCCTCTCCTATTAACCTTCTGTGTGACCTGGTGGCCCCCTTTGGAGCCACAATTTCCTCTTCTGTAAAATGAGAGGGTAGGGCTAGGCAGGCTCTCGGGTCCTCTTCTTGCTCTGACATTTTGGAAAGTTCTGATTGCTTTCAACACTTCTCCAGTTAAAGGCGGAGAGAATGGAAATCAAACTGCAACTGGGCCATCCTTCCTCTGTGTTCTCCCGCGCCTTTCCCCCTCCACTGGATTGCTATTTAAAATCGTGGTGGTTTGGCTCTCTCCCTTAAAAAAAAAAAAGAAAGAAATAAAAGAAAAAGAAAGAAAAGAAAAGAAAATTTCCAGAACTGGAGCTGAGTTCCAGAAGGCCAGCTGTCACCCCTAAAAATGTCTGTAGTGTGACAACCACCGGCTGAGGAGGTAGGAGGACAAGCTGAGACCAGTGTGGATGGATTTAAAACCCAAGCAGAGGTGGGGGTGGGGAAGAGAAAAAGGAAGATTTTTGCATCTTTGTTTGGAAGTGTTTTAATCCTCCTTTAACTTTTGCATATGCAAGCCCCTGGCTCAAGGAATGACCCTGGGAGGAATGAATGACAACTGGTCTAGGAGGCTGTTTTTAGTGGAGAGGCCGAGTTGGATCATTCCTGCCTTTGTTTTTCTGGAAGTCCTTTCCTGTTTCTCAGAAAGCTGGCTGGCCTTTGTTTTACATCTGTGACGTGTTTCATCTCTGCATCTCAATGAGGCCTGCCCTCTCCCTGGGAAGGGTCCTCCTCTCTTCCCCCTAGTTCCCTCTCCCCGGAGCTTGAGTGACTCTTAGAGGTGAAGGAAAACTGAAGCTCGGAGCCTGTGGGTAATACACAGTGGGAACATGCCTGAGGGCAGAGTTAATGTCTCACATCCCTCCCTCCAATATGAGAGGCAGCCGGTAGAGTGGTTAGAAATCTGGCCGCAAGAGTTAGGAAGAAGTCCTGACTTGGATTCAAGCATTGCCTCTAACACAGACTGGCTGTGTGACCTTGGGCAAGTCATGGAACCTCTAATTGCTCTAGGCAACTCTCCAGGACTCTTAAGTTTCAGAGTAGGTACCTATCTACACACTGGGAGAAGATACCTCATTAGGGTATTTTTTCGACTAAGAAAATCACTGGTCCAGTACCTATTCCTCCGATTAGGCTACTAAAGGTAGGAAAGTAGGTGTGGTGATAATTCCCACTTCCCTTTTCAGCAGCTATAAAATGAGGTTGGTCTTTAAGCATTCCTAAGGGCACCGAATTTGTGGCTGCTCCATCTTCCTCTCCACCTCCCAGATCATATAGGCAATAAGAAAGCTGGAACCTCAGCCCAGGTTCTGGCATGTTATACTGGAAAAACACTGGATTTGGAGTCAGAGAACCTGGGTTTGAATCCTGGTTCTGCAGCTTGCTATCTGTGTGGACCTCTGTGAGTCACTCATCCTGTCTCAGCTTCAGTTTCCTCATCAGGTAGATGAGGGTGGTTGGACTAACTTTCCTCTAAGGGTCTCTTCTAACTTTAGGATCCTGTGATTCCAAGTCTTCTATTCTTCCCACACTGTCCCTTCCCTAACATTCTGATTCTGGGAGGTAGAGGGTGTGGGGGCATTTGAAAACCTGTTCTGCCTCCTCAGATTGCAGTTACAGGCTACAGGGCCACTGGACTTGAGGACTGGAGCCTACAGGGCAGCTCTCTTAGGCTTGGGGTTTCTCTATGGTGGAGTAAGGGCAAGAACACTGCTGTCAGGAAAGCCTGGGTAAGAATCCTAGTTCTAAGACCTTGGAAAAGTCATTAGCCCTGTCTGAGCATCAGTTTCCTCCTTTGTGAAAAAGGAAGGAGCTAGGCTAGATGATCTCTAAGACTCTGTCTAGCCCAAATAATTTGTAGCTTGATGAGGTCCAATCTTTTATTAACAGAGAAAAACTTAAAGCCATAGCACTGTTCTGCTAAAAAAACTTGCCATATTTCTCTGTTGATTCAAATAGATTCTTAAACTTGATGTTCATCAAGACCTTCCCCCAACTAACTTCATTTTATCTCTTCAACCTTTGCTCTCCTTATTCCTCCATTCAATGTACTCCAGCCAAGGCAATATACATGTCCTGGCTGTATACTTTGCACAAACCAGGTGTTCCCTATTCCTCCTCTGACCTTCCACATCCAAACTCACCTCCTCCTTCTGGGGTTAATTTTAACCAAATGAGATCATTCCTTTGACTCTGCTAAAGGGTGAAAACTTATGTACTGAATTGTATCTTACTTGATGTAGAATCATAGTAAAAGAATTTTAGAGCTCAGAGAGACATAAAGTCATAGCATGTTAGAGCTGGAAGGGCCTTAGGAATCATGTAGCCCAAAGGTCCTCAAATAGTTTTTTTACCAATGGCTCAGTCTGCTTTTCTTTGTTTCAGTTGACATTGCTAGGACAGACTGAGCACATGCTCAGTTTCCCTTCATAGATGGCAGCCATTTAAAAAAAAAATTCTTTGTTAGTTCATGTCTAGTTTGTATGTGTTGTAGGTGAATTTTGTTAATTATATGAATATCATACTTCTCATACTACAAATTCTAGGTATGTTAAACAAAACATAAATAAAATTTTTTTTTCTTCAAGAAGATAATATCCCAAATTTCGTGGCACACCTAGCAAAAACTTGCAGCACACTAATTTGGAATCACTGATCTTATCAGATCCCTTCATTTTATAGGAGAGGAACTTAGGGACCAGAGAGATAGACAGCAACTTGCCCAAGGTCACACAGCTAGTTAGCTGTGACCTCAGCAATCTGTGTCCCCAAAAATGCCTAGATCACAGTGACCAGTCAATAAATATTTATTAAGTAAATGATTCTAGTTCAACCATCTCATTTGTTAATATTTACATTAAATTAATTTTTAAAAATTTGTAACTTTTTATTGCTGTCTTCTTTTATGCACCACCTTTATTTCTGAATATATTCCTCTCCCCTTCCCTCCCCAGGGAGCCATTCCTTTTAACAAAGAATGAAAAAGAAAGAGGAAAAAAAAAAGCAGTTCAGCAAAACTAACCAAGCCAGCAAATAAGTCTTACCCATAGGCTTTGTCCCACAAGCACAGGCTCTCACCTCTGCAAAGAAGAGAGAGGGTTGAAATTTGTTATCTCTCTCTCTCTCTAGGGTCAAGCTTTGTCACTGTAACTATACAGTGTTCAGTTTTATCTCTTTGCCTTTTTTATTTATATTGTAGTAGTCATTGTATTGTTTTCCTTCTTCTGCCTCCATTCTGTGTCTGAATTCTCCATATTCACTTTTTCATATGTCAAAGTAATAATCCATTACATTCAACAATCACAATTTTTTTAGCCACTCCCCCAATTAGCAGACAACTATTTTTGTTTCTTTGCTACTCTGAAAAGCACGTCTATGAATATTTTGTTGTCTTTCTGTCTCTCACCTCCTTGGGGTTTATGCCGCAGTAATCTGGACCAAAAGATTTTAGACATTTTTGTCCCCTTTTTAATGTAATTCTAAATTGCTTTCCAGAATAGTTGGACCAATTCATAGCTCCACCAATAATGTATTAGTGTGCCTATCTTTCTTTGGTCCCACCAATATTGAATTTTACTGTCTTTATGCCATCAGGCAGCTAGATGGCTCAGTGGATAGGGCACTGGGCTTATAGTCAGGAAGACCTGAGTTCTAATCCAGCTTCAGATACTTGCTAGCTGAGTGACCCTGGGCAAGTCACTTAACCTCTGTTTGCCTCTGGAGAAGGAAATGGCAAACCATTCCATTATCCTTGCCAAGAAAATCCCCTGAACAGTATTGGTGTAATATGGTCCACAGGGTTCACAGAGAATTGGACAATGACAGTCTTTTATGCCTTCATTGCTAGGTGTGAGATGAAACTTCAGTTTTGTTTTTATTTATATTTCATTATCAGGGATTTAGAACAGTTTTTCATGTGAATGTTAACACTTTTCAGTTCTTCATTTGCGAACTATTTTGTTTATATTCATTGACCTCTTATCCATTGGGGAATAGTGCTTGGTCATCTATTTGTGTTAGTTCTCTATATATCTTGTATATCAGATCTTTATTAGAGATATTTGATATGAAGATTTCCCTCCTATTCTATAGCTTCCCTTCCCTTCCTAGTTGCATTGATTCTGTTAATGCAAAAGCTTTTCAATTTCATATAATTGAAATTATCTATTCATCTTTTGTGATTGCTTTTATCCCTTATATGTCAATTCTCTCATTTTACATAAGTAGTATATGCTCTGAAGCTACTATCTCAATTCCCATTCTAACTGACAAGTTTGGTCCCCAGAATTAGGCTGCTACATCTCCCCTCAAGGCTTTAAGGGTACCAATGAAGGGCTGAGGAGGGTGTCTTTCTAATAATTCATGAGCCACCATTACTATACTTCCCACCAGTGTACAAGCCAAGACTAAAGTGGAGGGAGAATTGGTACATGACTTTTTGTTCTCAGATGATTGTACACTCAATGTAGCCTCTGAAACTGAGATGCAACAAAGGATGGATCAATTCTCTGCTGCTTGTACTAATATTGACCTAACAATTAACACCAAGAAAATAACCTTTCCACCAGCCAGCACTGCAACATCCATACATGGAACCATCAGTTACAGCAAATAGAGAAATTTTGAATGCTGTGGATAAGTTCACTTTGGCAGTATACTTTCCAGGGATGTGTACATATAGATGATGAGGCTGATGCACAAATTTTCAGAGCTAACTCAATGTTTGGAAGGCTCTGAAGGAAAGTGTGGGAGAGAAGAGGTATTATACTGCCTACCAAACTGAAGGTCTGCAGAGCCCTTGTGCTGAGCTCATTGTTGTATGCTTGTGAAACCTGCACAGCACACCCAGCACTGTGCCAAGAAACGGAATCGCTTCCATTTGAATTGTCTCAGGAAGATTCTGAAGATCACCTGGCGAGATAAGGTACAGGACACTGAGGTCCTTTCTTGAGGTAAATTGCTAAGCATTCAAACTCTACTGTAGAGAGTGCAACTCTGGATGGCTGGCCACATTGTTCTAATGCCAAACATATGTTTTCCTGAAAGATTGTTTTATGGAGAACTCACATAAGACAAGTGCTCACATGGAGGTCAGAAGAAGCAATTCCAGGACACTCTCAAGGTCTCTCTGAAGAACTTTGGAATCAATTCTGAGACATGAGAGACATTGGCACATGACCATCCATCATGGTCCACTTCAAAGAAGGCGCTGTGCTCTATGAGCAAAGCAGAATTGCAGTACCTCAAAGGAAACATGAGCTGTGCAAATTTAAAGACATCTCCACTCCAAATGTTCACATGGACTTTTTGTACCTGCCTTGTGGTAGAGCCTTCTGAGCTCACATTGGTCTGAGGAGCCACAGCTGGGTACACTGTACCTTGACCCCAACATAGTGATGACATTTTGGTCCTCTGAGAATGAAAGACAACAACCTAAATAAAGAATTGTTTAGTCAGTTAGACTTATTGTTTGTTGTTGTTTGTCCTTCATTCTTGAAGATGACCAGCGACATCATGAGGATGATGTCTTGACTTTTGGGTGAATTGGATTTAAGTGAGGCAGAACTGTGCAAGGTCACCAACCTCATTCTTTCCTCCAGAATACAGTGGCAGGACATAAGTCAAGATGACTAGTGATGGCCCAGAGCTAGACTTAAGTAGCTTTTTTTTTTTAAAGGGTATTTACTAAGGTGGTATAGTTAATTCAAAACATCTCCCCCCCCAAAGTCTGTGACACATGTTGTCATGAATACATACAGGGTTTGGGGAAAGTTGATCCAAACTTAGAGAGCACATGAGGTGAAGCTCCTTTTTTCTCCTTTGTGGAATGCTCAAGAAGTTCCTCTTAGGTAGTTTCTTTGCTGAATTATTTTAGAGCTGTGAATCTGCATCTGGTCTGTCCTTGGTTTCCAGTGCAGATATTGCCACCAAGCACTGCTGTCCTACCGATGATTCCAAGATCCTTCTGGTAAGATGGGAAATCCCAAATCGTCCAGACTCTTTGAAGCTCATAAGATCCTCTTCTGGCCAAGGGACATGGGGAGGAAATAAAGGGCAAAGCTGAAGTACTGTCCTCTTCTTTCCCTCCGCTCAAGTGCTCTCCTTAGGAGGCTTCTCTGGAGCACTTCCTCAATCACTTCTCATTAGTCTGAACTGGCTTGATATTTTATAGGTGACCCTGAGCTCATGACCAAGTTTTCTCAGCCAGTTTGAACACTTTTCCAGTTTAGTCACTTCAGTTCATCCAGTGGCTCATCAAAGACATCTAAATTGATCAAAATCTTTTCACAGTGCCTTGGATTGATTTGAGTCATTGAAATCCATTCCTACCTAGTTAAGGCACCAGGGCTTAGCATATTATGACTTATTTTAAGTGGGATGTGGTGGGGGAGGAGAATAATTTGACTGATTTACTAAATTGACTCCACCATTACACAGATAAGAGAACTATAGCCAAGAAGGGGGAAATGATTTGCCCAAAGCCACAAAATGAGTTAGTGACAGAGCTGAGATAAGACCAGGACTTTTTCCCCATTTCTGTACTAGATTGCAAACTCTATAAAGATAGGTACTATGTTTTAGACAAACTTTGCATTTTTCCAACATTTAGCATAATGAATGAGTGACTAAATAAATCTCTTACTAGATCTATTTCCTCTATCCCCACAAAGGCCAGATAGCACAGTTCAGTATGTACAATAGTAAGAATGCTGGAACTGTAGTTAAAGGGTTTGAATCCTGGTTCTTGAAAAGGCTAAATCACTCTGGCTCTCATTGATTGGTCAACAGGTCCTAGCCCAAGCCTCATTTGGTCATTGTTTGGGCTCTGATGGTTCAGAGTGAGGGTAAATAGCAATTGTTTCTGTTTTGGCCAGAAACCCTGAGGGCCTTTGCCTCCCAGATTGATTTTTTTTTTAACCAGGTAAAAGGTTTATCTAGCCTTAATCATTGAATAGGTTTTGCATCGGGGCCATCTCGTCAGTCATCCTGATCTATATCTTGTCATTGAATCCAGATAGCTCAGGATGAGAGAGTGAAACTGGTGACTTTGCACAGCCCTGCCTCACTTAAATCAAATTCACTTGCAAGTCGTGACATCACCTTCCCGATGTCATGGTCCTCTTAGAGAATGAAGGACAAACCACAACTATTATGACCTTGTCATACCAGACAAGTCATTTACCTTCTGCAGAACTCAGGATTTTTTTTTTTAGTAAAATGGAAGGTTAGAGCAGATGATCTTTAAAGATCCTTTTTGCTCTGAATCTATGACCTTAAAAAGAGTGCTTCCTAATAATAATAACAAACACTTATATTTTTCAGTTGTTTTTTTCAGTCACGTCCTACTCTTCATGACCCCATTTTTGGGTTTTCTTGGCAGAGATACTAGAGTAGTTTGCTATTTTCTTCTCCATCTCATTTTGCAGATCAGGAAACTGAGGTAAACAGGGTTAAGTGACTTATCCAGGGTCATACAGTTAGTTAAGTGTTTGAGGTAAATTTGAACTCAGGAAGTGAGTCTTGATTCTGTGCCCGGTACTCTATCCACTGCACCATCTAGCTGCCCCCAAACATTTTTATAGCTCTTGCTATAAGCCAGCCATTGTGTTTTACAAATTGTACTTTGTAACGTTGTACTTTACAAATTTGTAACAATGTACTTTGTAACATTGTACTTTATAAATATTATCTCATTTGTTCCTTACAACTACCCTGGGATGTAGGTGTTATTTTATTGGCCTCATTTTACAGTTGAGGAAACTGAGGAAAAATGATTTTCCCAAAATCACATAGCTGGTAAATGTTTGAGGCTAGATTTGAACTCAGGTCTTCCGGACTCCAGATCCAGTGCTCTATCTGCCCAGGGGTGGAGAACCTGTGGCCACATGTGGCCTTGAGGCCGTAGGTTCTCTGTCCCTGATCTACACCATAGTTGTGCTGTCTTTCGCTGATTTCGATGGAATTTGGATCTGTGTCTGGAATCCTCTTCCTATCTCTTCTGGTAAGCTCCTCATGATGTCAGAAGCCACTGTCCTGCCCCCTCCCCAGCCAAACAGAGACTCAGAACAAAAGTCCTTCCCAAAATGCCTCACCTGTGTTGTGCTCCTGGGACTTCTATGCTTGAACATTTTATTTCAATCTCAGCAGGTAGAGTAGGGAAAAAGAGAGGGAGGGAGGACAGAATGTTTAACTATCTGTTCAACCTCTCTCAGTGCTCCCCAAAACCCCAAAATAAATTAGACAGAATCAGAAATCAGCCTCTCTTCATCAAGAGAAATTACTCATTTCAAATATTTGCAGCCGCTGGAACTGAAATTTAGTGAGATGAGAATTTAGAGGAATAATCTGGATCCTTTTGAAAGACACTTTTTACTCAGCAGTTTTACTGAGATGCTCCATCCACCTCCCATTCCATCCTTCTCCCAACCCCTCCCTCCATCACACATTTCATGCCTCTCTCTGTCTACCTCCTCCTGCTATTCCCATATAATTCATCCTTCTTGCATCTCTATTCCTAGACTTTTACTCAGAACTTGTTGTGGGAAGAATTTATTATCATGTTTATTGTAATTATTGTAACATGTCTTTATATTGGCAAAGTTTTTAAAAATTACATTATTTCTATTAATTGTTGTTATTCCCTCCTTTTAAGATGAAGACGAATGGTGGTAATTCTCACTGTGGTTTCTGGGAACCCGCCTGACTTCTTTTCTTCCACCTCTTATGACATTCAGGTACTGAAGAGGGTTGGTCAAATCTAGGCAAACAGGCCCTCTGAAGACAGATTTGTAGAAAGTGAGCTTGGAATTAATTGCTGGTGCTCACTGGGCAAGTGAGAATGTAATGTAAAAGCAGTCAGAGAGGCAAATCATACTTGGGATCCATTTCAGGCAGTCTTAGAAAGAAGTTTCTTTCTCAGGTTTTGAGTTTTGGGTGTAAACCACACCTCCCTTCCATCTCACCACTGCTGGTTGCTGTGTTTGAGGAGTGTGTGTGTTGGGGTGAAATTACTATTCTTTTTTCCTTTGGGGTATGTGTGTGTGTGTGTGTGTGTGTGTGTGTGTGTGTGTGAAAGGAGAAGAGAGAGGAGAGAAAGGGAGGGAAGGAGACAAGGAGAGAAAGGGAGAGAGAAGGCGAGAGAGAGGTGGGGGAAGAGTAAGGGACAGAAATACAAAAAGAGAGAACAGAAGGAACTCTGGTACAAAGACAAACTCCCAATTCAGGTGAAACAATGATAACCTTTTTCTCCTTTTACACCTAAATAAGTTTTCTGTTCAGGTCAAGGGAAGACTGAGGAATTTGGTCCTGTTAAAGAGGCAACTCTCTGCTAAAGCCAATTCTGCTGCCTCATTGTGGCATGAAAACGACCTGGTTCCTTGAAGACTTTGCCAATGGTGTACAAGCTCTGGCAGGTTCTACCCAGCTGGAAGCACCTCCCTCTTCTCTTATGCATTTCTTTACCCTTTACAATCTAGCTTCTGACTTTATCACTCAACTGAAACTGCTCTCTTCAAAGTTGCCAACTATGATCTTTTAATTGCCAGATCAGATGGCCTCATCTCAGGCCTTCTCTTTCTTGACCTCTCTGCAGCATTTGACACTGTTAACCATCCTCTCTTCTTTGAGTTTTTATGACATTGCTCTCTCTTGGTTCTATTACCTGTCTGGCCACTTAGCCTCCCTTACATGGTTGTCACCCATGTCCTAACTTCTGTGGTCATGCACTTAGGCTCTGTTCTGAACAATTTAATCTTTTCTCTCTATTGCCTTTCGATCTGTGAGCTCATGGGTTCAACTATCACCTCTACACAGGCTAATTCCAGATTTATATATCCAGTATGAATCTTACATCACAAACTGCCTATTTGGACATTTTCTGTTGGATGACTAGTAGGCACCTCAAATTCAGCATGTGCAAAACAAAACTCTATGTCTTCTTCCAAACCCATCTCATTACCTGTGTTTGTTCACCATTCTTCTAGTTACCCAGGTTTGGAACCTTGGGGTCATTCTCATCTCTTCCAAATCTCTTACCTTCCACCTCCCAATAGTTGCAGTCTTCTCCATTCGACCTCCCCAACAGTTCTTCCTCTTCGCTCTATATGCAAGGCTACCTCCCTAGTTCAGCTGCTACTGTTCAGTTATTTTAGCCGTGTCTAGCTCTTTATGACCCCATTTGGGGTTTTCCCGGCAAAGATAATAGAGTGATTTGCCATTTCCTTCTGCAGCTCATTTTACAGATGAGGAAACTGAGGCAAACAGGGTTAAGTGACTTGCCCGGGTCACACAGCTAGTAAGTGTCTAAGGTCACATTTGAACTCAGGTCTTCCTGACTCCAGGCCTGGCTCTCTATCTACGCCACCACCTAGTTGTCCTGAACCCTAGTTCAGGCCCTTGTCCAACTCTTGCCTGGCCTGTTGGAATAGCCTCCTAATTTGTTTCCTTGACCCTAGTCTCTTCCCTCTCCAATTCATCTTCCACAAAGTTGCAAAGTGAAATTCTTAAAGCTCATATCTGACCATTTTACTCCCTGGCTCAAAATAATCTAGTGGCTCCTTATTGCCTCTAGGATAAAATATAACCTCTTCTTCTTTTGCAGTTAAAGGCCTTCACAATCTAGCTACAGCCTAGCTTTTCAGGCTCATTATATATTATTCCCTTTCCTAGACTCTATATTTCAGCCAGACAGGCTTATTTGTTTCTCATACACAACGTTCTATCTCTTGTCTCTATGCCTTTGTACAGACCATGCCCTCTTCCTGGAATGCCCTCCCTCTTTAATTCGGCCTTAACCCTAGTTGAGTGTGTACAGTCTTATCACCACATAGTCAATTGCCAGGTGATGTATTTCTTTCTTTTGGCTCTGTCACTTCACTAAGACTGTCATGGAGGAGAAGGAAGGGAGCAAACATTTTTTAAAAAACAATTTATTTATTTTTTGTTTCCAACATTCACTTCCATAAAATTTTGAGTTTTAAATTTTCTCTTCCTCCCTCTCCTTCCCCCTCCCCAAGATGGCATACAATCTGATATAAGTTCTACTTATACATTCCTATTAAGCCTATTTTCACATTAGTCATGATGTAAAGAAGAATTAGAACCAATGGGAGGAACCATGAGAAAGAAAAATCAAAACATAACAACAAAAGGAAAGGAGAACGAATAGTATGCTTCCATCTGCATTCAGACTCCATAGTTCCTTCTCTGGATGTGGACAGCATTTTCCATCATGAGACCTTTGGAATTGTCTTAGATCCTTGCATTGCTGAGAAGGGCCAAATCTATCAAAGTCAGTCTTTGCACAATGTGGCTGTTACTGTGTATAATGTTCTTCTGGTTCTGCTCATTTCATTCAACATCAGTTCATATAAGTCTTTCCAGGTTTTTCTGAAGTCTGCCTGTTCATTTCTTATAGCACAATAGTATCCCACTACTTTCATATACCACAACTTGTTCAGCAATTCTCCAATTGATAGGCATCCCCTCAATTTCCAATTCTTTGCCACCACAAAGAGCTGCTATAAATATTTTTGTACATGTGAGTCCTTCCCCTGTTTTTATGATCTCTTTGGGATACAGCCCTAAAAGTGGTATTGCTGGGTCAAAGGGTATGCACAATTTTATAGCCGTTTGGGTATAGTTCCAAATTGCTCTCCAGAATGGTTGGATCAGTTCACAACTCCACCAACAATGCATTAGTGTTCCAATTTTCCCACATCTTCTCCAACATTTATTATTTTCCTGTTTTGTCTCATTAGCCAATCTGATAGGTGTGATGTGATACCTCAGAGTTGTTTTGATTTGTATTTCTCCAATCAATAGTGATTTAGAGCATTTTTTCATATGACTGCAGAGGAACATTTCTTTAAAAAATTAAAAAGTGTCAAGAAATAACAAGACTAGAAGCCATAGTAACCATTCTGTAACATGTTAAGTGAGTTGAATAGTTTGAAAACAAGGATGATGGGAGTGAAGCACATTTGCTGGAAACCCTGGGCTAAAGCAGATATTCTGTATGGAACCAGAGATGTTGACTCTTTTTTTTTTTTTCTGCCAATAATTGATTAATCAATTTTTAGTTTTCAACATTCACTTCCATAAGATTTTGAGTGGAATAAACATTTTTTAAAGTGCCTGCTATGGTCCTTACAATAATCTTTTAATTGTCCCCATTTTGTAGCTGAGGAAACTGAGGTAGACAGAGGTTAAATAACTTGCTGAGGGTCACGAAGCTAGGAAGTGTCTGGGGCTAGTTTTGTGCTTATGTTAGGGTGGAGCTTTGCATACTTCTGGAGGGGAGGTCTGGGCTGCTTCTGTTGCTACTTTCTTGGAAGGTATGCAGTGTTGTTTTATTCCAGGATGTTAGGGACTTAGAACTCAGGCTGGGAAA
This sequence comes from Vombatus ursinus, assembly GCF_900497805.2. Classification (NCBI taxonomy): domain Eukaryota; kingdom Metazoa; phylum Chordata; class Mammalia; order Diprotodontia; family Vombatidae; genus Vombatus; species Vombatus ursinus. The sequence goes on along the minus strand of NW_020954571.1, from coordinate 10,634,187 downwards.
CTGCAAGTGCTCCCAAAATCTTCTGATCCACGGCAAAGTCTGATTTCTACTTTCTGAGCTCTGCCAATTCTTGACTTGGGTTTGGGTCTTAGCAGCAATAGATTGCTGCTGGACTCAGCCACTCTCATTCACCTGGGAAGTTTTGCTGGTTCAGTGATGGACTGCAGGCTCTCTTTTTGGTCTGGGATTCCTGCTCTGTTTATTCCTCTGAAGGTTTCAGACTGTGTGAGAAGCTTGAATTGAGAACTTTCCCTTTGCGGTCTGAGCACATGACTGCTACTACCTTCTGCACTTGCTGCTCTTTTGGTTTGGAGGAGAGGAGAGGAGAGAGAGAGAGGGCCCAGGCCAGCCCTCTAAGGCACAGTCATGCAAAAGGAGTAGGAAATCAGTGATGAGCTAGAGACCGAGGAGTTGACAACTAGGAGGAGAACCAACAGAGAACATTACAGAGTAACCAGTAACCATGGAGAGTAAACAGTGTCAAGTGTATACACTGGGAGGTTAGGAAGAATGAGGATTGAGAAAGGCAATTTGATTTGGCTTTTGAAAAATCATTGGTAACCTTGGGGAATCACAGTTTTAGCTGAGTGCTGAGGTCGGGAGCCAGATTGCCAAAGGTAGAGAAGTGAGTAGGAGGTGAGAAACTGGGGACAACAAGAGTAGAAAGCTTTTTGTAGGAGTTTGGTTATGAAAGAGAGGAGAGATAAAGGATGATGGCTTGAGAGGATGGTTGGGTCAAGTCAAGGGTTTTTGTTTTTTTTTTTTGGGGGGGAGAGATCTTGGTGTGTTTATAAGCAGATGGCAAAGAGACTTGTGTAAACAAAGCTTGAAATTATGGAGGAAGAAGGAATGGAATAGACAGAGACTGGGATCAAAGGTACAAGTAGAGAGGTTGAGATGGGCAAGGGGAAAGGACACTTTGATTTTGCCCTGGAATCCTGGGCTAATATGTAAACTCTTACCTTATCTTGCCCAGAACTCTCTGCTTCCTCATCATTTCCAAACCATGCCATTCTTCTCTGCCATGCCACTCCTTTCCAACTCTGCTTCTCTTTATGTGTTGTCCTGATCTACTAGAATGCTCTCCTTGAGAGTATGGTCTGGTTTGCTTGCTTCTATTTGCTGAAGTTTGAGCTGAAGTCCTCTACTAAAAGGGAGTGTGGAACAGGTAGTACAAGTAGCCTGAAAAAAGAACACATCTTATGCAGAATGAGATAGTCATTGAGATAGTCAATGAGAACAGTCAGTCAGGGAAGAGTAGAAGTGTTGGTGTGCAGCAGTGAGGGTCTAGTTGAGATTATATGACATATCTAAACTTTGTGCCTCTTTTAGGCTCTGTACTTTGTATACAGTGGTACCTTAATAAATATTTGTTGAATTAAACAGCTCAGTGCTACCCAGCAAGTTAGTGGCAGACTTCTTGAATCTATTTTATATCTCCTGCCTCTGGGGTAACAATATTTACTATCCATTGTATAAAGTAGGACTTCCTTTTATTTGTCCCAAAACAACTTTATTTAAACTTGGAGGAGGAGCCCTTAATTCCGTATTTTTGTATTTGGTGAGCAAATCTCTGCCCCACTTCGTTATTTTATAACTACTTACTCTGTTCACTCATCATTAGTAGGTGTCCACTCTCAACTGCCTACAGGATAACTTATTAGCTTGTCATTCAAGACCCTCTACAATCTGGCTCCAAGCAATCCTTTTGGTCTTGTACTTAAGGCAAACTAGACTATTTTTAGATTTAGTTGTTGATACATGATGAAGGAGTCCAAAAGCTACCAGTACCTTCTAAATTTTAGCACCCTAGGACAAAGCTCTAATTGCCCCACTCTAGTTACTGTTCTGCTCAGAGTAATATGTACTTCTCATGTTTTATGGCTACTTGTGTCTATGTTTTATTTCCCCTACTAGTTGCAAATTCTTTGAGGTAGGGCCTCTTTGTATTCCAGAAATCTCTAGTATAGGATTTGCAGTAGGCATTCAATAAACACTAAAATCTCTCTCCTGAACAAATCACCTTCTATCTATTTTGGATGTGCCTTATATGCATGTGCTATCTTCTTTAGTAGAATATAAACTCCTCAAGGGCAGGAACTTTTTCACTTTTGTCTTTGTGTCACCATCTCTGAGCACAGTGCTAGAAACATAGTAGGTCTTTGATAAGTGCTTTTTGGTTGATTAATTGATTAAATACTCTTGATCTTTTAAGTCTTCCCATATTTTATATCCAATCCATTTTTGTTTCGATGTGCTAGAATCCTTAAAGTCCATGAACACAAGGCCTGGCAATTGGCTGAGAAGCAGGACAGTGTTGGGGTCACCAATTTCTTCACATGTGTGTGGTTGTCTGCTCCATTGAGGGGTTTTTGTTTTTGTTTTTTATTTGGTAACTTGGACTTTTCCTCTGTAGTGACCCCAGTGCCGGGCTGAGGGTGGATGGCATTAGGCAGGGTACAGAGACTGGTTTGCAGTCAGACTTCTTGCCCTCTCATGGCAGCCCCCCTAAAACCTGAAATCTCGGCTGCAAGTCTTGGAAGTCATATGACCAGCTGAGCCTGGCTGCCAGAGCATTATTGTTAGCACCGTTGTTAGGTTGTAAGGAAAAAAAATAATCGTAGTTGGGCTTTGAAACCCATTTTGACCTTATCTTAGTCATTTTCTTTCTGAAGAGCTGTTGAAATGTTGACAAAATGCTTTTTGGCTCTCACATGTGGAAAGCAGACATGTTCAGGTCTCTTTCTGGAAACTAGTCAAACAGCTTCTGACTGTAATGACGGGAGAAGGGGAATTAGGAAGCTTTCTTGCCGGGAAAAATCGGCAGAATGTCGGCACCCAGGAGGGCATGGGAGGCAGCAGAGAGCTGAGGTCATGCCAGTTTCTGTCTGTCGGTCTCTGCAGGTGCCTTCGCAGGCTCAGAAGTGACAGGTGAGAGAGGGCATCCCTTGCAGCATTTTCTGCCTTCCATGATTCTTTGCACTGGACTACTACAAAGGTCCAATTTGCTTCCTAGCTCCAAAGACATAGAAGGGTAGGAGCAAGAGATAGAGTAGTGGCAAAAAGAGCCAGAAGAGGCAGGGATTAATTGGATAGGAAGAAATGTAGAGGGGAGGCAGAGGGAGAACTAGATGGACACCAGGGACAGAGGTGAGCAGTCACACTAAAACAGTCACAGTTAACATAGGGAAGGAAATTAGAGACATTTCAATTGCTTCCTTTCTCTCTAGTATTTGGAGAGGATTTAGACTCTCATGAGTCTAAATTTTATAAAAGCTATCATCACATTATTATATTATTTCATTTATTAATTCAACAAATATTTTTAAAAGCCTACTATGTGCAAGGAACTGGGGGAAATATAAAGATAAAATGTGGTCTCATTTATGTTCATGAGAATTACCTCCCTGCTTCTAGAACCTAAGTTTTCTGCTTTGGTAAAATGGGGACAATAATCAGGACTTTCCTTATGGTTTTTAGGAAATGACTTAGAAAAAAGAAAATGGATAAAAAGCACTCCCTCCTCAGGTGGAAGAAACAAAGTGAAATTATTTTTATCAATCCTTGTTGGTTGAAAATATACTAGAAAGGTGACAAGTAAACAAGGCAAGCCAGCAGTTTTACATTGTGAAAGTTGAAATGACCTAAGAACTCTACTCAATGCAATGACCCACTAAGACCCCAGAGGAGCATCCCACCTCCTGGCAGAAAAGTGACAGTCTCGAGGCGCAGAATGAGACGTACAGTTTTGGAGATGGCCAATGTGAGAATTCATTCAGCATGACTATGCATATTTGTTAGAAGGGTTTGGTTTTTCTTTTCTTGGGGGGGAGGGGGAAGGAAGAAGGATAGAGAGAAAATAAATGCTTGTTAATTGAAAAAAAAATTGGCATGGTGTCCCAGAGAATACCTTGTCAACTGTAAAGCAAGTATCTCCAGCAAGAGGGTCTCTCTGAAATATAAAGGCTGCTTGGGAGGTATTTATAGTGTCCTATACACAGCGAACTCTTAGTAAATGTTAACTGATGGATTCCTCTCTGCCTGTTTGTGGTCACCTCTCCCCTTTCCTCTCCTCCCTCTAAATCTTCTCTCCCTCCCCTCTTTAAATGCTTCTTCCAATTTGACTTAGCAGAGCACTAAACACAACTGTCTTTTTGCTGTTTGTCAGAGTCTAGTAAGCAACAAAGTGAAGTTCCCCACCCCCATCCTCTTCTCAGCCTTGTGATATCTTTTTCTTTGATTCTTTCTGGGTTCACAATTGTTGGGGGCAGTTCTTGGACAAGTGCTTTTTTGGGGTGTCAGCGCTTTCTGAAGTCTGTGGTTAAGCTTCGAGTTCAACGTTAAATGCTACATGAATTTAGGATTTCCTTTGATCTGACACCAGGGGGTTTCCACACCTATGAGGGTGGATATGTGTGTATGTGTGTGAGAGGCAGGGCAAGAATAGGTGAGAGTCAGGGAGAGAAGAAGGGGATGAAGTGATAGAGACTTAAAAAGAAAATGCTTTGTAAGCCTCCTTCAGAAAACTTTACTAGGGGAGAGGTTATAGGAGACAGAAAATTATCTAAAGGACCTGCATTGAATCCATCCTTTCTGGCTGCGCTGTTTTTCCATTCTGAAAGAAGGCAGATATATTTGAACATATCCCAGAGAAGGAGGCAGAAATTGATGACATCCACTAGCCACCACATTGCAGCTGAGGGGGAGGTAGAGGGGGAGACCCTTTCTGCTGAGGATCTGTCAAATTTGCAGCCAACAACTTTTTGGACATTAGATTTTGCAACTGAATTGGTGATAGGATGTGGGGGTAGTGAAGTGTCTTAAGAGAGACAGTCAAAGTAGAAGGGTATTTGGAGAAGGGAGCTAGCTATTCTATGTGTTGTATTAATGCCAGTGATGTTCAGAAACCTGTCCATTTAGACAGGAGCACTCATTTATTCCAATACATAGTTGAAATTAGGAGAGGAATAGCCTACAGGTGGTGAGGTTCCTCAGTTATTCCTATTTGCAGATGACATTATGGTCACATCAGGCCCTGGAACTTGGTGAGACTCCTAAATGAGGCCTACTTCTAAGCCCTCAAAAGAGTTGGCCTAACTCTCCTCTCACAAAAAACCAAGAAGATGATTGGATAACCCATAGAGCTGGTCTATCAGTTTATGTGCTTTTGATAGACACTACTGGATAAGGAACTGAACCCAGAATTGAAGAGGAGGAGAAGGAGAAGAGTGAACTAGATTGCATTTAGGAAACTGGACAGTGCTTTTAATTGCCCCAAGATTTTCTATGAAAACCCCATATTTGTGACATCAGTCTTCTTTTGGTGATGCTGTGTGGCTACGAATCATGGAATACAAGTCTCCAAGAAATTTAAGTTGTAGTTCACCCCCAAAGGGCAATGGAGAGATGCATGGTTGACATGAGTAAGCTGTAACATTTTGCCAATAAAGAATTGCACAGGAGAAGCAGCAAGATGTCAGGGAGAGATGCATGACCAGAAAGAGAGGTGGGGATGGTCAGTTAGCAAGAGTGAGGGATGACTGAGGGACAGTTCGCATCTCTCACAGGTATCCACACAATGTCAGAAGGATTTGAGGCTCCTTATGCATTGAGTAGATTCCCTGTGGAGGATTTATAGGAGGACAAAAGACAAAAGTTTCAGAAGATAATGCAGTGTGGGTTGATTGTTATGTGTACCCACCGACAGGAAGATCTACAACAATTAGATCACAAATCCCTAGAAGTACCTATCTATAAATGGCCAGAAAGATCCCATTCAGGTATAGAGAACTATTTAAAATCTGTTCAAAGCTATTAGTGCTATAAGCTCCAACTTGAGCTGAGTAAAATAAGCAAAGACTAGCCCAAGATCATCAGAGTAAAATTTTCAGTCTCAGAAATTCTTTCTCCAGGTTGTTTTTTTTTTCTTCTGAACTCCTAAGGGAATAAATCACTTTCTATTTACATTTCTAATAGTTGTCTTTTAATTCAACCAAGTAAATTTGTTAAGCTGTACTATGTTGTAGAATACTGTGCTACACATTGAAGGACATATATTAAATAAGATATGGTACCCAACCTGATGGAGCTTACAGTTTATTATATTGCTAGTAGCATAAGCTTTTTCAAAATGTTGACACCTCGCTTTGTTTTGAATGGCCCTCAGTCATTCTCCAGTCTTGGGCTGGGTCCTATCTGGCCACTCTGAGACATACTCACTCCTATGGCTAAAGGCATACTCTTATGTAGGTTTTCACCTTAGGCATAGCATATTTCTTCATGTCTGGTGGATGTTGGGAGAATGATGAGAATGGACAATGGAGTTTATGCATTAGGGAGATTTAATTTAGTAGAAGGATAGACTTCGAGAAGGAAGGGCAGAGGAGGAAAAGGCAATCCAGTGAAATTATAAAATATCCTTCCAAACCTAATAAATTTGGGGGTGAGGGACTATGCTATTATATAGAGGGAAGAGATTGTCCTTTTCCAGGTATAAATTGACTGTTGTTTTTATAAGCACACCGTCTTCCTCTGATAGCTCTAAAGCCAAGGACCTCAACCACAGGTCCTTACACAGGGCTCTAGCATTTCCTTGGAATTGCATCCTGCATGGTTCTGGGTGGCATTCCTTTTCCCCAAAAGACTTGAAGATTACAGGGCAGGAATGCCACAGGAAACTTCTTTTTCTTCAGACAGAGCAGATTGTATTGGGAACAGCAAGGCCTAAATTTCTAGAAATAGAACCTTCTTGGAAAAATGTGAAAATAGGAGAAATTTTCTTACCTGTCCAGTGTGGTTTACATGTGTTTGGATTGGGAACAAACAAGGAAGTGAGATGGTCTATACATCATTCTGGTGGCAGAAATGAGAAATGGGAGAGTTTACAGTATCCACAGGCATAAAGAATTACAGAATGTCAGCACTGGAACATACAATGTCAGTCCATAGAACACAAAATGTTGAAGTTGAGGAAGGGGCCTTGGAGATCACCTAGTTCAATGGTTCTTAATCTGGGAACTTGGTTTTTAAAAATTTTGATAACTGTATTTTAATATAATTGGTTTCCTTTGTAATCTTATGTATTTTATTTTGTTCATTAAAAAACATTCTGAGAAGGGGTCTACAGGTTTCACCAGACTGTCAAATGAGTACATGACATAAAGAAGGTAGGGAATTCTTGATATTAATCTAATCTCCTCATTTTACAGATGAGAAAATTGAGGCTGAGAGAGAGGAAGTGGGCTGGATGATTTCTAAGGTTCCTCACTGCTCTAAATCTTTGGTCCTATGATACAGAGAATAAAATCAGTTAAAACAACTCTGAAATGCCACCTCATACCTATTTGATTGGCTAATATGACACAAACAGGAAAATGATAAATGTTGGTGAAGATGTGGGAAAATTGTAACACTAATGTATTGTTGGTGGAGTTGTGAAATGATCCAACCATTTTGGAGAGCAATTTGAAACTATGTCCAAAGGACTATAAAACTGTGCATATACCCTTTAACCTAGCAATACCAGTGCTAGGTCTATATCTCACAGAGAACATAAAAAAGAGAAAAGGACCCACATGCATAAAAATATTCATAACAGCTCTTTTTGTGGTGGCAAAGAATTGAAAATTGAGAAGATGCCCATCAATTGGGGAATGGCTGAGCAAGTTGTGATATATGAATGTAATGGAATACTATTGTGCTATAAGAAATGTTGAGCAGGTGGACTTCAGAAAAACCTGGAAAGACTTGTATGAACTGGTGCTGAGTAAAGTGAGCAGAACCAGGAGAACGTTGTACACAGTAACAGGCACATTGTACAATGACTGACTTTGATAGACTTAGCTCTTATCAACAATGCGAGGATATAAGACTCACAATGGAAAATGCTGTCCACATTCAAAGAAAGAACTGTGGAGTCTGAATGCAGATGGAAGCATACTATTTTCTCTTTTTTTTCCTTTCTTGTGGTTTTTCCCTTTTATTCTGATTCTTCTTTCACAACGTGACTAATGTGGAAATATGTTTAATATGATTATACATGAAAAGCCTATATCATATTGCTTGCTGTCTTGGGGAGGGAGGTAGGGGGAGAAGGAGGGAGAAAAAAATTTGGAACTCAAAATCTTATAAAAGTGAATGCTGAAAACTTTCTTTACATGTAATTGAAAAAATAAAGTACTATTAAAAAAGAATAAAATTAGGTGCATAAATAGTATATTGGACAGAGTATTGTCCCAAAGTCATAGTCCTTTCTGGATAAATTGCTGAAAGGTAGGATGATGATTTCATGGGATCCTGGGAAAAAAATGGGAGAGTATGAGGGAAAGCCCCCTCCAGAATGCATGTGCAGCATGCATGTGCTCTCTCTTGAATTCCTTTGTTGTATGTTATTGTCTGCATTTTTGCAGATGACTGTCTTGGTAACTGCTTGCGGACTAGAATTAAGTGTTGAACAGTTGGGTGTTCAGATTTTCTAACTCAAGAGTCCTTAGAATTGAGAAGGCGTGTGATTTTAGGCATCAGAGATAAAGAAGTAGGGGAGAACACAGCACTAGAGAGGAGCGCAGAAAGGAGGCAGTATGAAAATATCTTGGTTTCCTTAATAGGAGAAGCTAGAAATAAGACAGAATGATGGAGATGACGCTAGAAGTTGGGAAACGAGCTTAGAGAGTGTTAGGGGACTTTCTGGAACAAGCTTATGCTGTTCCTTTTGCCTGAAATGTTCTCTCCACTCATTTTTACCTCTCCAAAACCCACCCGTCTTTCAAGTTGTTCAGTCATTTCAGTTGTGTCCAACTCTTCATGACCTCATTTGGGGTTTTCTTGGCAGAGATACTGGAATGGTTTGTCAGTTCCTTCTCCAGCTCATTTTACAGGTGAGGAAACTAAGGCAAACAGGGTTAAGTGACTTGCCCAGGGTCACTGAGCTAGTAAGTATCTGAGATCAGATTTGAACTCAAGAAGATGAGTCTTCCTGACTACAGGCCAGGCACTCTATCCACTGTACCATCTAGCTGCCCCACCTGTTTTTCAAAGCCTCTTTCAAATCTTACTTCTTTCATGTAGCCTTTCCTGATGATCCTGGGTCCTAATAATGATTTCTACCCTTCCTAACATTACCTAACAGTATCAGACATTTCATAAAATGTTGGCGCTGGATGGGACCCTAGAGATAATTATTCCACCTCCCTCATTTTGCAGATGAGGGAACTGAGATCTGAAGGTAACTACTATTGCTAATGATGATAGCTAACATTTATATAATACATACCATATCTTATTTGATCTTCACAACAACCTTGTGAGGTAAGTGCTATTATTACCTCCCATTTTCCAAGTGGGGAAATTGAGACTGAAAGAAATTAAGTGACGTGCCCAGGGTCACACATGTGATAAATAGCATAGCTGGGATTTAAATTCAGGTCCTCAGATTCCAGATCTAGTACTCTTTCCTCCATACTCCCTACCCCCTGGGATTGTTAACTTTTTCATGGTAGTATGTAGTGTATATTTTCTTACACCCTCAATGCGCCCAGCATAATTTTAGGCATTCTGAGGTACCCAATAAATTCTTCACAGAATTGGATTCAACAGAGCCTGAATTACACAGTCATGATGCTTTCTTATCTCTCTCCGGGCTTTAACCATTCCATGCTAGTCTATTGGAAAGGCCCTTAGTTCTGGGGTAACACGGGGGAGGAAATTTTGCTCTATGACCTTTCTGAACGCAGCAGACATAAATAAGGGCTGCTGAGCTTTTCTGTTCCCATGACCATTGTGTGAGCCCATCAAGGGCCAGGCGGCTGCATTAAAACTCCAGCTGCTGTTGGAAGGGGCTGCTGTGACATCTGCACTACCCCCAGGCCCGGGCATGTTGATGATTGCCAAAACTCAGTCTTTACCCCTTTGCCTGAAAAGGCCCTGGCAGGCAGGCAGGCAGGCAGAGGCAGGCCAGGCCCAGGAGTGAGGTGGGCCTGCTGGGGATTCATGGCATAGGACTAAAGTGCCTGGGGTATGCTAAATCACAAGAGCCCTTCTAGGCTGCTTGGCTCCTGACCTAGGGGAGCCTAAACACTTCTCCCTTGCCACTGCTAATCAGCTGCTAAATCCTGTGGACTTTATCTCCAAGATATCTCTTGTATCCAAAATCTCTGTCTTGTATCTGTCCCTCCTTATCATTCCTGCTGCCCCACACTCTAGACCTTCATCGCCTTTCACCTGGACTACTGTAACTACTTCCAAACTGGTCTCTACCTCACCACCACCCCCCCTTTTGGCCCTCCACCCCCAGTCTATCCTTCTACAAGATTAATCTTCCTAATGCATAACTCCATTCTTCATTCTCATGACTCCCCTACTTAAAAATCTTCAATGGCTTTCAACTGCCTTAGGAATGAAGGGCAAACCCCTTAGCAGGGAATTCACAGCCTGGCCCCAACCTCCATTTCCAGCCTTATATCATATTCCTCCTCCTCATGCACTCCATACCCCAGACAAACCTGATTTGCTGTCTCCTGAATGTATACCTTGCTTTCTCACCTCCATGCTTTTGTTCACATGATTTGTTCCACCTGGAATCTCCCTCCTTCTCAACCTTTGTCAATCAAAGGCCTATCCATCCTTCAGGCCCAGCTCAAATGCCACCTCCTCTATGAAGCCTTCTATGATCACCCTCCTCCCGCCCCACAGTAATCTCTCAGCACTTCTGTTTCTCTTTCTACATTGCTCTCATTCATTTTTTGTATTGCCAATCAATCACTCAATCAACAAATCAAACCATGTTTCAAGCATGGTGCTAGACGTGGGGGATACAAAGACAAGAGCAAATGTCACCCCCATCAAAGAGCTTATATTTTAATTAAGGCCAACAAGCCCGTTCATAGGTATATACCAAATACATTATTTGTGTCCATGACTTATTTTTCCCTACTAGATCATAAATTTCTTGAAGGTTTGTTATTGTTGTTCAACTGTGTCCAACTCTAAGTGACCCCATTTGGGGTTTTCTTGGCAAAGATCCTGGAGTGGTTTGCTATTTCCTTCTTCAGATGAGGAAACTGAGGCAAATAGGGTTAAATGACTTGTCTAGGGTCACATAGCTAGTAAGTGTCTGAGGCCAGACTGGAACTCAGGAAGAGTAGTTTTCCTGACTCCAGGCCAGGTACTCTATCCACTGTGCCACCTAGCTGTCCTTCCCCCTCCTCCTCCCCCCCATTTAATAGTATTTTATTTTTTCCAATTACAAGTAAAGATAGCTTTCAACATTCACTTTTATAAGGCTTTGAGTTCCAAAATTTTTCCCCTTCCCTCTTCTCCTCAAGACAGCAATCTGATATAGGCTGTACATGCACAATCATATTAAACATATTTCCACATTAGTCATGATGTGAAAGAAGAATCAGAACAAAAGGGAAAAACCACATTCAGACTCTATAGTTCTTTCTCTGGATGTGGACAGCATTTTCCATCATGAGTCTTAGATCCTTGCATTGCTAAGAAGAGATAAATCTATCAAAGTCAGTCATTGTACAATGTGGCTGTTACTGTATACAACGTTCTCCTGGTTCTGCTCACTTCACTCAGCATCAGTCCCTATAAGTCTTTCCAGGTTTTTCTGAAGTCCACCTGCTCATCATTTCTTATAGCACAATAGTATTCCATTACATTCATATACCACAACTTGTTCAGCCATTCCCCAGTTGATGGGCATCCTCTCAATTTCCAATTCTTTACCACCACAAAAAGAGCTGCCATAAGTATTTTTGTACATGTAGGTCCTTTTCTCTTTTTTATATTCTCTGTGGGATATAGACCTATTAGTGGTATTGCTGGGTTAAAGGGTATATGCACAGTTTTATAGTCCTTTGGACATAGTTCCAAATTACTCTCCAGAATGGTTGGATCAATTCACAGCTCCACCAACAATGCATTAGTATTCCAATTTTCCCACATCTTCTTCAACATTTATCATTTCCCTTTTTGTGTCATATTAGCCAATCTGATAGGTGTGACGTGGTACCTCAGAGTTGTTTTAATTTGCATTTCTCTAATCAACAGTGATTTAGAGCATTTTTTTCATATGACTATAGATCTAGCTGTCCATTTTTTGAGGGGAGGGGCCACATTTATCTTTGTCTCTCTTTTATGTCCACCATAGTGTTTTATACATGGGAGACACTGAAATCCTCTGGTCTTTCTTGAGGAAGACAGGCAGATTGAGACCTGCATTTGAGTACTAGAAGTGGGTAGATTTGTTTTAAAGGCCAGCAGGCCCTTCTTCCACACTCCTCTGCTCCCTGCCCTTACCCTCCCCTCCTGGGGAAAGGAAACAAAACTGTTTGTAAGGTTTATGCTGAGAGCTGTGAATGGAGCCAGGGGATGGCAGTCCTGAAGGCTATAAACTGGGTAATGAAATCTCATGGCCAGTAGTATTGCAGTCTCCTTAGAGGTCTGGTAGTGTCAGCCTGGAAACATGCTCCCCAGCACATAGCAAACATTGATCACTGCCTGTGCTGCTTGTACTCTGTCCAGTAGGATGTCCTAGGCCGAGGCCAGGTGGAAGCTGCCAGCTTTGCCACATGAGGATGAAGAGAATAGTGTCACCTTGTTGTGGTTCCCCATTACACCCTGGCTCTTTAAGACAAGGCTTCAGAGCTTCAGACCATAATTCCTGCTACAGACATCTATGTAGATTCAAAGGCTAATGTGTGCCCAGTTTAGCTGATAGTCAGGTGTTGTCCCTGTCCTTTTTCTCCCCCAACTCCCCCCATTCCCAACTCCTTCCCCCAGCTTTGACTGTAACAATGACAGCAATAAAGACAAACAAAACCTCAGGTTTAAATGGCCTTTTTCCTCTTAATTGCTCAAATGAGTTTGGGGCCAGGACAGAGGTAGGGCTGGAATTGATCATCTCAGGATAAAAGACCAAAAAGTTTCAGTCCCACCCTGGTGCCTTTTAACAAGCTGGTCTGGCTCCCCTGCTAATCTGTAACAGCTTTAAATAATGTTCACTTTGCTCCCACCTACCCAACCTCAGGGCACCTGAGAAAACACCTTTTCCTCCAGGCTCTCCTTTATTTTATTTTATTGGTAATGTTTTTTCTCAGTGAAAGGGAGAAAAGAAGGCTCATTTTAGCCTTCATGCGTAAGAAGACATTGTTTAACCAAGTTGTAGGACTGCAGCAGATTTTGGGTCCCCCCCCCTCCCCCCCCACCACCCCCGCCCAGTGCATAATGGGGCCTGTTGTGGACATGCTGAGGGGGCCCCTGGGGCTATAGAGCACTGCAAGCCCAGCCCAGCTCCTACCGCCTTTTCACATCACTGGACCCCAGCTTGCTGCCCAGGTAGAGAAATTTTAAAGTAGAAATTTTAAAGTAGCACATTTGTTTTGCCCAGTTCTTATTAATTGGATCTAAAAGGGTCTCTATTTTCTCTCCAAATGCTGATTGATCTAGTAGAGGTAAACAGCATCACCAAAAATGTGTGTGTGTGGGAAGAGTTGAAGGCTATTAGATATCTAATGTTACTGACATTTAGAGAGAGAGAGAGAGAGAGAGAGAAAGGCAGAGGGAGAGGGAGACAGAGAGGCAGAGAAGGGAGAAAGAGAGAGAAAGGAGAGAAAGAGAAAAGAGAGAGAAAGGGATGGGGACAGAGAAAGGGAGACAGAGGGAGAGGAGGGAAGGAGAAAGAAAAAGAGAGAGAGGAAAACAGGAAGGGAAAGGGAGAGAGGGAGACAGAGACAGAGACAGAGAGGGAGACAGAGAGGGAGACAGTGAGGGAGAGGAGAGAGAGAGAAAGGGAGAGGGAAAGGAAGGGAGACAGAGAGAGAGGGAGAGAAGGAAGGAGGGAGAGAGAGAGAGGGAGAGGGAGAGGGAGAGAGAGAGCAGAGTATGACTCAGCCTCTCTTGGAGTTTCAGCCCACAGATTTCTGCCTACATGGATTGCAGAATGAATAGCCCGGCAGCTTGAACAGGAAAGAGCCTCTAAGCTCTTGAGCAGGTTGCATGGTTCCTTGACCAGAGTTTGGCAGTTTGTCTTCTGGTAATTTCTCAGGCTTGAAAGTGGATAGAGATTTCCCCACACCCCAAGAAAGAGAGGGGATATCAGTATGCCTAGGGAAGCAGCTCTAAATGACTCACCATTTGGGGAGGGGGCAGATGACACAGGGACAGGGAGCTGCCTCATGTGTGGTTCAGGCAGTGTGCTTTTTGGATGCTTCCTGAGGTACAGACCGGAAGCACGTCTTCCTCTGTGGGAACCCCTTGCGTTGGAGGATACTGAGTAGGGGGGGAAGAAGTTGTTTTGAGGGCAGATCTGAGATACTAGCTGCTTAATTTCTGTTCCTAGATGGGTATTTCAAGATTTGATGGCTTCTTCATCCTTCTTGACCCCTCTGCTATATTTGACACAGTTGAGCCCCCTTTCCTTCCTGGGTTTTTGTGATACTGCTTTCTCTTGATTTTCCTCTGACCAATCTGGCTACTCCTTCCCAGCCTTTTTTGCTGGATCATCATTCATGTCCTCCTATGTGTGGGTGTACCCCAGAGCTCTATCCTGGGGCTTCTCTCTCTTTACCCTCTTTCAATCATCTTATGAGCTCCCAGGGCTCCAGTTGTCATCTCTATGTAGATGTCTCCTAGATTCATATATCTATCCCTCAAAGGGATCTTTCTTGTGCTCCAGTCTCACATCATTAACTACCTATTGGATATCCCTAACTAGATATCCCATAGCTGTCTTCACTTTAACATGGCCAAAATAGAACTTCTCTTTTGCCCCATATTTGGTTTTTTTTTCTTAACTTCTCTATGACTGTTGAAGGCATCATCATCTTTCTAGCCACTGAGATTTGCAACCTCAAAGGTCATCCTCCACTCCTCTCTTTTCCTCATCCCTCAATAGCCAATCAGTTGCCAAGACTTGTCAATTCTTTCTCTACATTTCTCCTAATTGTCCCCTTCTTTCTACTTCTAATGGGCAGCATGCTAGTTTAGGTCCTGATCACCTCTAGCCTGGTTGCTTACAAGAGCCTCCTAATTGATCTCCTTGCCTCCTCTCTGCCCCCTCTAATTCATCTTTCCCAAAGTTACCAAATTGATGCTACTTAAGCACAGGTCTCACTATGTCGCTCCCTGGATTCCAGGGACTCCCAATTGCCTCTGGGATAACATGCAGACTCTTCTCTTAGACAGTTAAAGCCCTTCACAATTTGGTCCCAGTCTACTCTTCCAGCTGAATTGGACATTATTCTCCTTCACGGTCTACATTCCAACCAAAGCGCTATCCTTGGTACAGGACATTCTATTTCCTCTCTCTGCCTTTAAGCTGCATGACCCTGTTGACTGGAATATACTCCTTTCTAACTTCTACCTCATAGAATCCCTAGCTTCCTTTGATGTTCACTTCAAGTGCTATCTGCTACCCAAGTCCTATCCTGACACCTCCCCCTCCCCACCAATTGCTGGTGCCCTCTTTCCACCTGAAAATTCCTTTGCATTTACTTTATAGATTTTGCATTTACTTAGCTAGGCTTATTTTTTTCTGTTTCTTTTTTTCCTTTTTAATTTATTTTTAGTTTTCAACATTCGCTTTTATAAGATTTTGAGTTTCAAATTTTTTTTCTCCCTCTCTCCCTCCCCTCCTTTCCCAAGAAGGCAAGCAATCTGATATAGTTAGCTTGGTTTATGTCATTTCCTTTCAATAGAATGTGAATTCCCTAAGGGCAGAGACTATTTAATTTTTGTTTTGGTATTCCCAGCACAGTGCCTGGTATGTAATAGGTGCTTAATAAATGCTTGTTGCATAAATGAATTCCAGGTAAACACTTACTGAGCACCTACTCTGTGAGGTACTTCAGGGATAAAATTATTTTAAGACATGTTCCTTGTCTTCAGAGGGCCCACAATGTAGTGAGGAGGATGAGAAGAGTATGGCAGAGTGAGATGTGTGCTAGAAGAGACATATAAAGTGCTATGAGAAGGACCCCATTCTGCTGGAACATCAGGGTAGGCTTCATGGTGGAGGAGTCTGAGCTGGGTCTTGAAGGATAGATAGGAGATAGTGTGGTATAGTGGTGAGGAGAACTGGATTTTAAGTCAGATGATCTGAATTCAAATCCTAGCTCTATTCCTTACTACTTGTGTCCTTGGGCAAGTTATTTCATATTTCTGGAACTTGTTACCTCATTCGTAAAGTGAGGGGTTTGGATTAGATCTAGCAGAGCGGTTGACTTGGAGTCAAGAAAACCTGGATTCAAATCCCACCTCCAACACTATCTACAACATTAATCTCTCTGAGCCTCACTTTTCTCATCTATAAAAAGGGAGAGAATAATGCATAGAGTATCTCACAGGGTCATTATGAGGCATGAGTGAAATAATGGATGCAAAGTGCTCTGTGGACCTTCTGGTGCCACGTAAATGTAAATGTCAGCCGTTGCTATTGTTTTGAAATGGTGGGGACAGCAGAAGGAATTCGAAAGGGAGGAAACAGCTTGTGCAAAGAAAGGCGGGGCGTGTCCCCAGGACAGGGCAGTATCTGCCTCTGGGTGCCTCAGTTTCTCAGGATGGCGCCACCCCCACATGGATTTGCAGGAATGATAATTACTGTTTGGGATCCACAGATCAAAGGTGTGAAAGGCCAGAAGGATGAAGGCAGACTGGCTTTCCTCTGTCCCCATTACCCTTTCCCTTGCATACAGGTGAAATTTAGGTGACTCTTTTCTCTATTTGAACAGAAAAAAGAACCTTGCCTTAGAGAAAGGCTGGCATCCGGCACGGTCATCAACAAACATTGATTGAGCACTGACCATGTGTGGATCATTGTGCTAGGTTTGGATTTACAGAGACATCTAAGACACAGTCTATGAAAGCTGGCTCCAATATACTTTTCCAGGATCAACTCCTCCTACTTCCCTTCAACTCTACATTCCAGTTAAATTGAACTGTTCTCCATTCTTTGCACACATCCCTTAATTTCCTCGCTTCAAGACTTTGCTCATTCTCTTCTCCCTCATTAGAACAATCCCCTCCCTCCCCATCATCACCAGTTGAAATCCTGCCCATCACAGAACTACCAAATGTCAGAGCTTAAAGAGACCTCAGAGACTGTCCAGAGGAACTTCTTCATTTTACAAATAGTAATAATAATAATAATGATAGTCAGTATTCATATACTGTTTCAAGGTTTGCAAAGTGCTTTACATATGTTAATTCATTTGATCCTCACCATAACCCTGCGAGGGAGGTGTTGTTATTAACCTTATTTTACAGATGGGGAAATTGTGACACACAGATTCAGTGACTTGCCCAGGGTCACATAGTGTTTCAGGCAGGATTCAACCTTCGATCTTCCTAACTACAAAGCCCAATGCACTGCCTAATTCCCAGTTCCTCAAATGAGGAACTGAGGCCCAAGAGGTAAAGGGACGTGCCCAACATCTTATAACAAGTTCTTTGTGGAGCCAGGGTCCTGGAAGAGATTTGCTGGGATTTATGTGTACTCACTCCACTTTTCTCAGCTCCTCTTAGTATCACTACCCACACAAAATGTTCACCTTTTCCTCCTACTGAGTCACACCTCTTTAGTCTATAGGCTGAAGGCAAAAACATTTTCTATTCCCAGTTGCCACTGACAGTGGGTCCTCTCACAGAGAGCCCACAAAATTGATTGGGATTCTGTAGATGTGGGATGTCCTCTCCAGTCTATGTCCTCTTCTGTCCCTCAGGGTTAAGGGGATGGCACTTCCACTAGCATGAACAGACTCTCAGTAATACACATTTTAGAACTGAGGAAAATGAGGACTTTGTTTCTCCCCTCAGAATCTGGATGACTTTATGTGTTATCAACAGACCATCCAAGGCCTTGGTTAAAGCTTGGAAATTAATTTCATTCAAATTATAACCCAAGTCTCTACATTTGGGATTTTATTATTTTGTTCAGTCAATTAACAAGCTTTTATTAAACACTGCCTATGTGCTGGGAACTGTGCTAGACAGTGGAACCTAAATACAAAGAATGAAACAATTTATTATTATTATTTACAGAATGACTATTAAGAGAACACATACAAATAAATACAAATTCAGCTAGGTGGGCTTGGAATCAGGAAGACATCTTCATGAGTTTAAATCTGGTCTCAGACATTTACTAGTTGTGTGACCCTCGGGCATTTAACCCTGTTTGCCTCAGTTTCCTCATCTGTAAAGTGGGCTGAAGAAGGAAATGGCAAACCACTCCAGTATCTTTGCCAAGAAAACCACAAATGGGGTCACAGGGAGTCAGACATGATTGAAAGGACTGAACAACAACAAAGTTGTTTGGGAGGAAAGGTACTAAAAGTTGTGGGGATCAAGAAAGACTTCACCTAGAAGGTGGTACCAGACCTTCATCTTGAAGGAAGAAAGCGACTGATCCTGTAACACAGAAGTGAGAGGCAATGCCTTCCTGGTATGAGAGCTAGCCCTTAGGCTAACCCTTACAAAAGCACAGAGATGGGAGATGGGGTGTCCTGAGTAAGGGATGGGATGGAGAGGAGGACTGTTGGGCTGGATCGATGAGTGCATGAGGGTAGTACGGTTAGAAAGAGAGGTAGGCACCAGATCATAAAAGGCTTTAAAAACTAAACAAAACAGAGGCATTTGTATTTGATCCTAGATGCCCTAGGGAGCCACTGGAGTTGATGGAGTAGGGAAGTGACATGGTGTTTAAGGAAAATCACTTTGGCAGTAGTGGACTGCAATGGGGAGGAGGCCATTGCAATAATCGAGGTGAGATGTGGTAAGGGCTTATAGGAAAGGGCTGGTTGTGTGCGTAGAGATGGAATTGATACATGAGATGTGGAGGTTGAAGTGGTGAGATTGCATATGTGGAGTAAAGGGGAGTGAGGAGCTAAGGTTACAAAAACCTGGGAGACAGAAATAGGCAAGTTTGGAATTGGGGTCAGTTTTGAGGGAAATATGCTAAGTTCTGTTTTGGACATGTGGGATTTGAAATGTCATCCAGTTTAAAATGTTCAATAGGCAATTGGTGATGTAGGAATGGAGCTCAGGAGGGACACTGGGGCTGGATATAAATCATCTGCATAGAGATGATAATTAAACCCATGGGAACCATTGAGGGCACCTAGAGACTGTGGTGAGAGATAAGAAGAGAGCATAGCCTAAAACAGAGCCTTGGGCAATACCCATGGTTAGGGTGTCTCATGCAGATGATGAGCCAGCAAAGGAGACTGAGAAAGAGTGGTCAGACAGGTAGGAAGAGAACCAGAGAAGATTAGTATTATGAAAAAGAGAACAGAGTATCCAGAAAGAGAGTGGTCCATAGTGTTAAATGCCACAGACAGAAGAATCGGGAGAAAAGACCCTAAGATTTGATAATTAAGAGATAGCTGGTAACTTTGGAGAGAGTACTTTCAATTCAATGTTGAGGTTGGAAGACAGATTGCAAAGAACTAAGAAATGAGATGAGAGTAAGTGGAGCCAACTAGCATAGATAACTTTTTCTAGGCATTTGGCTGAGAAAGGTTGGAGAGATATAGGACAATAGCTTGAGGGGGTAGTGGATGGAAATGATTTGTTTAATCATACAATTGCTTTCTAATGAAAAAAGATATTGGACATGTACCAGAGATCTGTATTCCATTTCCACTACTGATCTTAACTTGCTAAGTGACTTTTAGCTAGTTTCTTACCTTTTTTTTTGGCATTTGGGGAAACTTCCGTTTTGTTTTCCTGTCTGTAAAGTGGAAATAATTCTAGTTCGAGGCTTGGGTGAGATTAGATGAAATAATATATTTAAAGCACTTTGCTTTCTTTGGAAGAAAGTTGCTATTTAAATGAGAGTGTCTATATATACGTCTGTAAGTAATAACGACATACTCAACAGATTATACTATTTCATAAGAACTCAGGTGCTTAGGGAAGAGGCTGTTTTATTAGGCTAAGGGTATAAAGATTATCTCCTATTTTGCCTTATATTCTGTTGTTATTTAGTTGTTTCAGTTATGTCCCACTCTTTGTGACTCCATTTGGGGTTTTCTTGGCAAAGACACTAGAATGGTTTGCCATTCCCTTCTCCAGGCCTTATATTCTATATATGCTCATAAATTGGGATCCTGAACCTAGGAAGTTTTCTCTTTGGTTACAGCTGGGTTAAACCTCAGGGAGTCTCAAGGGCTGAGTCTAGTTGAGCAATAATCATAGAATCATTATTCTAGAACTGGAAGGGGCCTCAAAGGCCAGCCTGTCCAATTCTCTCGTTTTACAGCTGATGCAACTGGTCCCGGAGGTCACACAGGTAGCAGGCCCACAGATGTGGGATTGGAAGCCAGGTGCCCTGACTCCAAGCTAGTTAACTTTCCACTCCACTCTAGTGATGTGTGGAAGCTCAGGTGACTTGGTGGTTCAACCAGTGGAAGGCTAAGCAAAGAACCCAGTCTCTGACATTCGGCTTAGTGTTCTGTGGAGCTAGACCATGTTGTCTGAAGGCACTGGCTATTTATTTCTTCAATGTACTGTCTTCAAGTGTTTCAAGTGGGCTAGGTCACCAGAGCTAAGTGTGGGAAAGTTCCTCTTCCTCCCCTCCCTCTCTCCCTTCTCCTCATTTCTTCCTCCTCATTTCCTACCTCTCCCTCTCTTGTCCTTCACTCTTCCCCATATTTCTCCCTTCTTCTTCCTCTCTTCTTCCTTCCTTCATTATCTCTTTCCCTTTCACTCCTTTTTCTCTCTACTCCCTTCTCTTACTTTCTCCTGTCTGTCTCTTTCGAATTTAGCTTCTTTTTCTTTCCTTCTCCCTCTCTTCTTCCTCATCTTTTCCTACCTCATCTCCTCTCCCACCCCCTTTCTTCTCTTTTTCCCCCTTCCTCTGTTTAAGCCACAGAGTCTGCCAAGTGGGGCCTTGCTTACTTCACCTATATGATGGTACTCAGGACTAATGAAGTTTCTGATCTAGGTGCATTCCTCTGGCCTGGCTTTATAATTCAGGTAAATGAACCACTGTTTAGATTGAGAGTAGAGGATGGGTAAGAAATTTCTTATGCTTTGAATGTTGATAGACAAGTACGTCTGGAGTCAGGTCCTCTTTTGAATGCCCCTGTAGCCTATACATTTACTTTAATTTCATTTGCAAAATTTATAATATGAGTTTGAAAAATAAAATACAAAGCAATCTATCAATCAACAAATATTTATTAAGGACTTACTATGAGCTAGGCACTCTGCTAAGTGCTGGGGATATAAAGATTAAAAGGAACTCTGAACTCAAGGAAAACTTATTCTACATGTAATATACAAAATATTTTTCCCATTAGGTATCCAGTAATGCCTCAGATTGGTGCAAATGAACCTTTTAAAAGGATTTTTTTGGGGTATGTGCATGTTCCACTGGTGCTTTAAATTCAACATGCCCAGAATGGAACTCCTCATCTTCTGCTCTAAATAGAGCCATAACTTTAAGTTCTGTTACTTAGGGCAAGAAGTATGAAAGATGCCTTTTTTTTTAAGGCAATTGGGGGTAAGAGACTTGCCCAGGGTCACTCAGCTAGTAAGTGTCAAATGTTTGGTCTCAGGCTGGATTTGAATCCAGCTCCTCCTAACTCCAAGGCCAGAGCACTATCCACTGTGCCACCTAGCTGTCCCAAAAAGGTACCTTTTTTTTATTTTGCCTTTTTTTTTTTTTTGGTGAGGCAATGGGGTTGAGTGACTTGCCCAGGGTCACACAGCTAGTAAGTGTTAAGTGTCTGAGGCTGGATTTGAACCCAGCTCTCCTGACTCCAAGGCCAGAGCGCTATTCACTGTGCCAACTAGCTGCCCCCAAAAAGGTGCCTTTTACCAGGCCATATGACCTCAGAGTAGGAGAAGTTCTCTAGGCTTTTCCTCTTACCACATGGTCTCTCACCATATAAGTGAAAGAGTCACCAAGATTCCCCAAGAACAAATGAGGCAAAAGTGAAAATGACTGATGTTGATGGATCTTTTTGAATGTCTCCACAGTCAATCAAAGAAAAGATGTTCTTCTTCACTACTGTGGCTAGCTGACTGGAACCAGTTACAGAATGTCTCTGCATGCTCTGTAGACCCTCCGAGGCCTTTTCCTTACCCATCATCATGATTCTCCTGGAAGCAAGTTCCTTAGCCTCGCCATGTGGAGAGATGCCATCCCAGATGCTCAGTGCATGAGCCGGACCCCCATGATAACAGTAACACTTGAATCCTCCTTCATGGGCACTTTGGAGGGATCAATCAGGTAGCCCTTATGAAACAATGAGAGGCATTGAACAGATACTCTGGTTGGTTGATTATTTTCTGTTGCTGCAGACTATTAAGAGGTCATGTTTTCCTATTTGAGTCACCTTCTGCATAGTCCACACCCTGACTAAACATCTTGCTGTTTCGTGCAAGAACAATAACTACAACCGAAAAAAAAACCACACACAACCCAAATTGGATTGAAATGAATTAAATGGAATTGTACTTTTCCCACTAGATACTGTTTTCAAGCTCAGCTCAAGCATCTCTTCCCCTATACGAGGTCTTTTTTTGATCCCCCAGTTGTTTATGCCCTCTCTTTCATATTATTTTTTATTCACTATATTTTATATTTATTTGTCTGGTAACAAATCTGACAAATTACAACAAATGTTGCAACATTTGATATAACAAATATTGTTCCCCTGATAGAATATCAGCACCTTGAGGTCAATGACTGTCTCATTTTTGCCTTTGTGGCCCCAGTGCTGTCACAGTGCTTGGCACATAATAGGTGTCTAATCAATGTTTGTTGAATGAATGAATGTTCATACCATTTGAACTTCAGAAAAAACTCACTGAAAATGGTTAAAAATATGCTTGGTCCCTGACTTTGCCCTGTATCAGGTAGGATGGCTATTGCCTTGGGCAAGGAGGATAAACTTGGTGCTTGTATCATGGTAATGGGAAAGAGAGACATTTACCTTTTTATAAACCATCAAGCTAACTGCAAGAGTAGATGCTGGAAAGTGGGGAAGTATTTTCCTGAAAAGTTATTTTCCCCCTTGAGATCAGGGCCATGGAAAAGACATGGAACTATTGTAAAATTCACAGAAAATGGGTTGAAATCTGGGTTCACTTTCAGAATATTCTGGAGCTTTAGAGATTCTGGGTACCAGACTGGGGGGCTAAATTTTCCTGGGAGTCTAGTCACAATACCATAGAATTCACATGGAACAATATATTGAGCACTGGTACCACTGAGAATTGTTATGAACTATGTGTTGGCACTGTGTTTACAAAATTATCTTGATAAGACTCCTGCTGGGCTGTGTCTGCCTGTTTCTGGGATGTTTTAAGTCCAAGAAAACCCTGGCCTCTTTCCTCTCTGGCTCATAGAGGGCATATTTTGGACTTGAGATCTTTTTAGTGAAGTTTGGACTCCAGTCTTCTTCCAGGGGCTATTTGCGTTGGAGGGGCTGGCAAGAATTATACTTTGGCCCCAGAGAACCAATGGACTTTCAACTCTCTTAGTCTGGTTCATTGCACTGTTAAAAGCTGCAGAGTTGGTTCTAGCTCAGACGGAAAAATGGGTACTCTGATTTAGTGAACATGGGGTGACTATTTCAGGTCATTTCCAGAGAGAACTGCTCTAAATGTATTTGGTAGCTTTGTTTGGTGGTAGCTAGCCTGTACCCTGGTCCTTCTGTCTAGCTCTTCAGCCTTCCTAATATGCATTTAAAATATCAAGAGATGGGCTTGAGTTTGCAATAAGGAATATATGACTCAGGAACCTGAATGTTGGGAAATGATAGTTTGCAGGCAGTATATGAATTAGATTTTAGGGGGCTAATAATAACAACAGACATTCATATAGCACTTTAAAGTTTACAAAGTGCTGTTTATCTCATTTGAGGCTATTGATAATCCTCTGAGGTAGGGTCTACAGGTATTATTATCCCCATCTTATAGATGAGAAAACTGAGGTTCAGAGAACTGGAGGTGGAATTTGAACTCACATTTTCCTGGCCCCAGGATCCAGGACTCTGGTTACTGTGTCAGTACTGTCTTCCTCACTGGAAAAAAAAAGGAGTAGGATGGGATATTCATTATGTATTAGTTATCAATCAAAGTAATTTTGTAAATCATGTTACCTTAGATGACAGATGGAAATCTGTCATGGGACTTGTGTCCACAGCTTTGGTATAACCTTTGAGTCTCATCTTTGTGGCAGATATCCATCAAAGGATGACTTTGACAGAGCACTCTTTCCATAGAAAAGAAGTAATCTCTCCAGTTTCCCAAACATATACCACATTTGTACTTCTACACTTATCACATAGCTCCCAATTAGAGTATAAACTTCTGGCAGGCAGAATCCTTGTCCTATTGATTTTTTTTCCTGTTTATTAAATGTCTTAAACATTATTGAGCAGCAATACATCCAACCAAACAGTAACTATTCACGTTCAAATTAATTCATTTTAATGCACAAAGTATCATAAACTTTTAGTCACTCTAGGTCCTTGTCAGAATTCTTTGTCACTTCATTTTCATTCACTTTTCCTCTTTCTTGGGCATAAATGGTGTGTACTCCATTCTTGTGCTTTTCATTTTTTTTACTTTGTGTAATTTCATAAAGGTCTTTTCAGATTTCTCCTTCTTGTGGTCTGAATATCATCACAGTATGCTATTACATTAATGTACCACAACTTATTTTTATTTTTTGGTATCGATCTTTTATTTATTTTTAATAGTATTTTATTTTTTCCCCAATTACATGTCAAGACAATTTTTAGCATTCATTTTTACAAGATTTTGAGTTTGAGATTTTTCTTCCTCTCTCTGCCCCCTCTTCTCTTCCTAAAATGGTAGGCAATTTGATAAAGGTTATACATGTGCTATCATGTTATGAAAGAAGAAAGAGATCAAAGGGGAAAAAAAACCACAAAAAAGAATAAAGTAAGTGAAAAAAGTATGCTTCGATCTGCATTTCAAGTCCATCAGATCTTTATCTGGATGTACCACAATTTATTTAACTATTCAGTTATTGTTGTGCAATTACTGTAGGTTGCTTTCAGGTTTTTTTTTTTTGTTACAGTTATGTATAATGCGGTGGTAGAAATCTTTGAATAGGTAGCTCTTTTTTTTTTTTTTGATAACACTTTCAGGGTATGTTCCTAATAATGGAATCATTGAGTCAAAAGGGAGAATTCTTTTTGTAACTTATTGCATGCTTCCAAGTTGCTTTCCAGAAAGATTCTATAAATTTGTAATGTCCCCAGGGATGAGTGTACCTGTTTCTCCACAATTCTGCCAATACTATTTTTGTTGTTTTTAATTCCTTTCTTTTGAGGGGGGCAGAATTTGATGGGCATGAAGGGGCAGCTAGGTGGTGCAGTGGATAGAGCACTGGCCCTGAAGTCAGGAGGACCTGAGTTCAAATCTGACCTCAGACCAAATACTTTGCACTTACTATCTGTGTGACCCTGAGCAAGTCACTTAACCCCAATTGCCTTAAAAAAAATGTGATGGGCATGAAATAGCCTCTCAAATTTGTTTTAAATTGTGTCCCTTTGATTATTAGGGAGGTTGAGGTGGAACGATTTTTAAAAGTGATTACCAATAATTTGTGGGTTTGTGTTTTAAACTATCTCCATACTGTAGGATCATAGATTTAGAGCAGCAAGACACTTTAGAGGTCATATGGTCCAACTCTCTCATTTTACAAATGAGTAAACTGAGGTCCAGAGAAGTGATTCACTTGCCCAAAGTCAGACAGTAAATGGCAGAGGTGAGATTAGAACTGAGGTCTTCTCATTTTCCATGGTGCTTCTTTGACCATTCATTAATTGTGGACCGGGAGCCACAAGGCTTAACTGATCTTCATATTCTCTGAAGTTCCTAGGCAGGGGTCTTGAATGTCATAGTCACTTCAGATATGTTTGTTTTATGAATGAAAGAAGTATCCCTCTTTTTCTACCTTTACATCTCACAAATCAGTGAATATTTGGTGAATGCATGAATGAATGAATGAATAGACTTGAATCCCCCAGATTTTCTCTCAGTGCTGGTGGGAGGTAGGATGAGGCTTCAGATATCTGTGAAATGAGGGGGTTGGGCTAGGTGACTCTATGGTTCTTCTAGCTCTAAATCCAACAATCTCATGATGAGGTGATTTCATTTTAAACTGAGCAGGCAGACCTCTGTGGTCTGCTATCGTGGAAAATAGTCATCCTCTGGACAGAAAAAGCAGAGGACATTCCCTTTGAGTGGGTTCTGTTGAGTATGTGAGTTGTGCTGTGCATGTGTGTGCGCGTGTGTGTGCGTGTGTGCGTGTATACACATGCCTCCCTTAGGTTCTGTCCTCAGGATGATCTTCTGTGGCCTCTTTCCTGCCTTCTAAGTGTCATTCTTGGGAGGCGTTTGCATCCATTCCGTTCCCTGTTGCCTGGCTCCCACCCCCCGCCAGCCACCCAGCCCTGGTGGCTGGCGTCCCCAGTTTGCTCTTGACCCCAAACCCTCCGTCATGTCAAGGAGCCCGGCTCCTGCAGCTGAGTTCCAAACACAAACAATGGTGCCATTGAGGGCTGGGCTGGGGTTAGGCTCTCGTTGCCTGAGCTGTGGGCTGCCCATGAGGGGAACAGCTGAAGGCTGCTTATTCTGCTTAGACCAAGCTGCAGCCAGAAATAGGTGTTTGGTGGCTATCTCCAGGTCTTGTTGCTCTGCTCCTGAAGGCCCAGTCTTGTGTTTGGATTGGGCTCCTACAGAATATTTATGGAACTGAGGTGAGGGAAATTTAAACAGGGAGACAAATCTATTTTGGAGGCGTTGGGAAGGGAGCAGAGTGGGGAAGTACCTTTCACATGATGGAGTGGAAAGAGCCCTGGTTTCTGATCTGAGCTCTAGGCTTACCTCGGCCAATGACTGGCTGGGCAAATGTCTTTGGGAAAGTAATTTCCCTTGGTATAGTGAAAAGAGCATGCAGTGGCAGAGTCTTTGGACTTGAGAGTCACTGCTAGTATTGAATACCCCTCTCTGGCCCTTAACATAGGCAAGTCAATTTGCTTCTCCAAACTTTAGTATATTCATCTGTAAAATGGGTAGAATAAGGCTTATATTTGCTACCACATGGGGTTGTTGTGAGCATTGATGAGATAAAGTACTTTGTAAGCATGAAGGTGCTTTATAAATGGAAGCTATCATCATTATCACATAATTTTTGGAGTTTGTGTGAAGTGGGGGTTTTCAATGATGTCAGGTTCTTCAACTTTTTATCTCTAGATTTTAGTAGCTCTTCAATTTCATCTCTTATTTCATCTAATCTAGGTTCAAGAATGAAGTCATTTCTTACATATAATTGCCCTGCAGTGATTAGCAGTAAGTTGTTGTGGACTTGGAGCTAAGAGTATTATCAACAAAAAAATGGAATAAAACTCATAGGCTCTATTTCTAATCTTATTGTGATATAGAATTGTAGCATAATGAAAATATTAATGTCTCCAGTCCATTTCCTGCCCACTTGGGGTTTGCCTGCATTGGTGGTCAGCACTGTCTGACTATGCACTAAGGCATTTCCAGGAGGTGGGGTATTTCTGATTTGCTGGGGGACAATATTGCCTTTTTTGAGGGGGGCAGGATGTGAAGGAGTGCCACATATACTACCATATTTTGTGTCAAGATGATCATTGCAATGGTTTCCAGTAGGGCCAAACTGCAACCATTAGCCACCTCATATATTTCTTTCATTCTTAGGAGAAGTTCCTTGCACTGACTGGATACTAACTCAAATAGTGCTATCAGCAGGGCTTAAATTGACAGTGTTTCAAGGTTCTTGCCAGGCTCCCATGGCTCCCCTAATTCTCTGATGTATATCACCCAGGATGGAATTCCCCTACTTTTCTGCACTCCCATTCCCATGGTATGGGTTTTGAGAGGGATTGATTATTATTTATTCTGGAGTCTCAGTTTTCTCATCTATGAAATGAGGGGCTGAACCCTTATCCTCTGTAAGTCTTATAATCATGTATGTCATAGTCACTTCAGATGTGTTTGTTAAATGGATGAAAGAACTAACCTTCTTTTTCTATCCTTCACACCACATATAGTAGGTACTCAGTGAATATTTATTGATTGAATGAATGAAGGAATGAATGAATGAATGGACATGAATTCCCCAGATTTTCTCTCAGTGCTGGTGGGAGGTAGGGTATCAGATATCTGTGAAATGAGAAAGTCTGATACAACACTTGGTTTAATACTTCCCTGAGTGACCTTGGGCAATTCAATTAACCTCCTTGGGCCTTAGTTTCCTCGGGGTTAGACTAGCTGACTTCTGGGGTTTGTTTTGGCTCAAGCTCTGAGGTGCTATGGTCTCAGTATCGCACCAGTAAAGTAATACTGTGTATTATAGCCATCTGAGTTGGCGTCCTATCCCCTGAAAAGACTACAAATTCCTTGAGAGAAGGGAAATTTCTTATCTCCACTCTGTATCTCTCCCAGCACCTAGCATATTGTTTTGCACATGGCAGATATTTAATAAATGTCTTTTGTATATGTATAGAATGACACACGAATAACTTTCTCTAGTTGTTCTGTAGAAATACAAATTCACATTCACTGATCTAGGCTGCCAAAAAAAATTAAAGTTAAAATAAAATAAAAACATGGAACAACATTAGAGTTGGAAGGGAACTCGGAGTTCACTTCTTCGAGGTATTCTCATTTTACAGAAGAGAGAACTAAGGCCCGGAAAGGTCAACAGACTTGTCCAGAGTAATACAACTACTAATGGCAGTTAGAATTTGAACCCAGGTTTTTTGATTCCAAGTTCTATGTTCTTTTCACACTATACCAGGGGCAAGAGGGCAGTGATGGGGAGAGCTCTACCAGCAGTCACTGGTCACAGCCAGGAGGCAGGAATTAGTAAAGTATTTTGCAAACCTTAAAGCGCTATATAAATGCTAGCTATTTTTATTGTTGTTGTTATTCAGAAGAAAACAGAAGGAAATTCAGAAAGAGACACAGACTCTGAGAAGAGGGCTGTGATAGGGAAGTTTTCCCTTGGATCTTCTCTTCCCAGCCTCTTATCTCCTATTTTTGGGAGGGGAGGGAGACTATTTGGGGCAGGGGTGGGGGTGGTAGGGCACCTATTGGCATCTATTCCCCTCATTGATCCCTGCTCTGCCACTGACCTTGGGTGCTGAACTATAGAGGAATGGTTAGGAGTTAGAATAACTTGTGTGTTCTCTCTGCTATAATACCTAGTCAGGGTTCTCATGTTTGAGGGAGCACCCACTCAGCAGTTGTCCTCAATGGCTATTTGACATATGTTTGTCCTTTGGGGAACAATGGGGAGCGGGTGGGTTGGATCCCCTTGTGACCTCCAGGAGCTGACCCTCGGTAGAATTGGCAAAGTCTGGAAGCTCTTCAACCCTTCCCCTCCATCTATCTATGGCTTCTCTCCCCTTCAGCTCCCCAACACCATCTTTCATCATCAGCATTTGTCCTTCAGGGCCCTTAAGAAGTCAGAACAAGGTTGGCTCTTTAAAAAAAAAACCAACAAAACTTTTTAAAAAAATTATTCTGAACTTGACAAAAATCAACAAACATGAACATTTCCTTATACAAAGAACAGGAAAAAAAGATTGCAGATGACACTCTGAATATCTATTATGCACAGTTTGGATTTTTTAAAGTACATATTAAATTCAACTTAGTAGTTCCAATACTGCCCTGATTGTCTGCATCTCTTTCTGAATTTCCTTCTGTTTTCTTCTGAATAACAACAATAAAAATAGCTAGCATTTATATAGCGCTTTAAGGTTTGCAAAATACTTTACTAATATTATCTCATTTTATCCTTATATCAACCCTGGGAGGTAGGTACCATCGTATACTGATTCATCGCTCTTAATATGTAATATCACTAATCCTCTTCCTTTTTTATCTGACATGTCTGCCATGATGTCTCACATAAAATTTACTATGATACAGCCTAACATCTACACTCGAGATACAAATATGTAAAAGGAGCAGAGTTCCTGCCTTCAAGGAGCTTACAATCAAACAGGGGGAGGGGAAGGGATTGTCATTTATAAGTACAAGTTAGATACAATACAGCATGATGAGAACATAAGAGAGATTCAGATAATGTACTATACAAATTTTTGAGGTGGAATTCCTTTTAGCTGCAGGGATGAGATTAACCTTCAAGAGCCAAAGCAAAGGGCCCATTCCAAAACTGTTGTAAGCTGCCTTGAGAATTGGTGAATTTCTCTTCCTTGGAGGCTCTTTGAATAAGATGACCACTTGCTGGGTATGGTGGAGTAGGGATTTCTTTTGTTTATGAATTGGATTAGATGGTTGCTAAAATAGCTCTCAAACTTTGTGATTCAGTGAAATAAGTAACTAATGTTGAAATTTCAAGCATGTTTTCAGGAAGTAAGACATTTTCGGACAGAGTATAACGTTTTGCACCATTCAGGCATTTGCCTGCCTACCTTTAAGCCTGAGGGGCTATTGACTGATACCATTAGTTTTAGAGCACTAAGTAAAAGACTTGCTTGGGGGGTGGAGAGTTATCAAAATCAAGTTAGAATGCTAAGTCAACCAATCAGCCCTGGCCCCTTTGGAGAGAATGGGAAAAAGATGAGGAATTGTGTATGTGCAGTTTTTATTTTTTATCCTGGAACCTTATGGGACTAGGTCTCCCTCTTCTCCCCTCCCCCTACGCATGTCCTTGAAACTATTTTTATTTGTTGCTGGAAACCAAAAATACATCGAAAGCCAAATGTGCTGGAATGGTTTCCCACGTGCTGCTGGGGTTGAGAAGAGGGATCTTGCCTAGAGGAGTGAACAGGCTTTCAGGCTGGCTTCTGGAACCAGTGGAGGCTGCAGGTCTGTGTGGGTGTGCAAACCTGGAGGGATGGGCCAGGTTCAGTGGAGTGCGTTGAGAGGTACATGGCTGGTTGGCAATAGCAAGGAGGATTAGCAATGCGGTGGTGGAGACAGCCTGGTCTGAAATCCCTGAATTTCTTTAGTAGGAATCTAGTGTATTCAGATAGATGTTTGGTCATTCAACAAATATTTATTGAGGGCCAGCTCCTATGAGACCTGTGATGGGGGGAGGGGCATAAAGAAGTATGAGAGGTAGTCCTGTCTGTTATAAGAAAGATAAAGCAGGGGCAGCTAGGTGGGGCAGTGGATAGAGCACCGGCCCTGGAATCCAGAGGACCTGAGTTCAAATCTGGCCTCAGACACAGCACTCACTAGCTGTGAGATTCTGGGCAAGTCACTTAAACCCAATTGCAAAAAATAAAAAATAAAGCAAATAGCTATAGTACAAGGCAGCGTGTGATCAGCATAAAATGAGTGGTTTTAACTTATTCAATCAACAAATATTT
The DNA here is from genome assembly GCF_900497805.2 of Vombatus ursinus. Lineage (NCBI taxonomy): Eukaryota > Metazoa > Chordata > Mammalia > Diprotodontia > Vombatidae > Vombatus > Vombatus ursinus. The sequence goes on along the minus strand of NW_020954571.1, from coordinate 10,602,817 downwards.
ATTGTGCACCTACTATGTGCAGGGGCCTGTGTTTGTTGCCAAGGGGTACAAAGATGAGAAACAACACAAGTTCTCAAGGAGCTTACAATCTAATGGGGATGAAGAAGGTAGATGAGTTATATATATTAAGAATTATGATAGAAGGTAGAATGTCATGGGGTAATGAATGGAGCCAGACAAGAAATTTTGAAGGGCTGAGAGATCACTTTCAGCTGGGGGTGGGATCAGAAAGGCTTCATCCAGGATATGACAGCTGAGTTGGACTTGGAAGGGAGAGAGGAATTTCAATAGGTAGAGATATGTGGAATGAGGGAGTTCCAGCCTGGGTGAATGCTTAGAAATGAGGATAGATGAGATCAAAGGGTAGAAAAATAGTTTGATTTGGCAAGAATATGGAGTATGTGAGGGAGAGTTAGGGAATGTGAGTGAAATAAAACTGGAAATGTAGGTTTGGGGAGGGCCTCAAATGCCTGGCTAATGAGTTTGTATTTTGATCTGAGAGAGTGGAAGGAGCTACAGATGTTTTTTGAATAGAAGAGTGACCTGGTTAGGCCTATGAATTAGGAAGGTCATGAACTGGAGGATGGACTGGAGAAAGCACTATTCATAGTAGTCTACATCCCATGGGATGAGAACCTGATCTAGGGTATGGGCAGTTAGAGCAAAGAGGAGGGAACAAATTGGAGGGATAGTGTGGGGATTAAAAGAATAGGATTTGGAAACTGATTAGATGTGGGGTATGAGGGACTGGAAGAATCCGACATGACCCGAGTTTTCTAGTCTGGATGCCTGAGAGGATGGCAGTTCTATCATAAAGAAATCAGCTAAGTTCTTCAGGAATTCTGAGGAGGGGTTATTATGATTTTTAGCTGGGATGACCTCATGGAAGATTTTTGGGCACAAAATCTCATGGCAAGCCAGCAACAAGAATCAAGACAAGAACCTCGACTTTCTGACTTCCATTCCCACATCATACAATTTCTTTGATGGGTCTCACAAAACACTTTGCTTTGCCTTTCTCTGATGGGCCTGCATCTGTGTCTCATCGCCAGCAAGGTCATGAGGAAGGCCTTTTCCTGAGCCTGTATCAGTGGATGGAGGATCCACAGGGATGTGCTTGCACCTCTTCTGAAATCTCGATGGAGAATTATCTGTGTATGTCTTATCTCCTTGCTAGACTATGAGTTCCATAAGGACACAAGTCTTGTCTCAGTCACACAGTTAGTAAGTGTTCCACCTCTGATACCTGACAGCTATGTGACTATGGGTGAGTCACTGAATCTCAGTTTTTCATCCATAAAATAAAGATAATAATACCTACAATACCCTCCGCATAGGATTGTTGTGGGGCTCAAATGAAATAACTGTTGTTAATTGATTTTCAAACTTTTTTTAAAGGTAATTTTAATTTTTTTTTTGTTTTCAACATTTACTTTCACAAGATTTTGAGTTCCAAATTTTCACCCCATCTCACCCCTCCCCCCACCCCAAGATGGCATGCATTCTAAATATCCCTTCCCCTAGTCTGCTTTCCCTTCTATCTCTCCCCCCCTTCTCTTATCCCCTTCCCCTTCAATTTTCCTGTAGGGCAGGATAGGTTTCTGTACCCCATTTCCTGTATTTCTTATTTCCCAGTTGCATGTGAAAACTTTTTTTTAAAAACATGTGTTTTTAAAACTTTGGGTTCTAAATTTTTTCCCTTCCTCCCTCCCTACCCACCCTCATTGAAAAGGCAAGCAACTCAATATAAGTTATACATGTGCAGTTATGCAAAACACTTCCACAGTAGACATGCTGTGAAAAACTAACATTATTTCCCTTAATCCTATCCTGCCCCCCCATTTATTCTATTCTTTCTTTTGACCCTGACCCTCCTCAGAAGTATTTGCTTCGGATTACCCCCTTTCCCAATCTGCCTTCCTCTCTATCATCCCCCTACTCTCTTGTCCCCTTTCCCCCCTATTTTCCTATAGGGTAAGACAGATTTCCATACTCAATTGAGTGTGTCTGTTATTCCCTCCTTAAGTCAAATCCTATGAGAATAAGATTCACTCATTCCCTCTCACTTTCCCCCATTTCCCCTCCACCGTAAGAGCCTTTTCTTTTGCTTTTTTTTTTGTGGGATAATTTACCCCATTCTACCTCTCCCTTTCTCCTTCTCCTAGTATATTCCTCTCTCATCCCTTAATTTTATTCTCTGGATATGACCCCTTCATTTTCAACTCACCCTGTGCCCTCTATCTATCTATCTATCTATATCTATATATATGTACGTATAATTTTTTCCCCTCCAACTACCCTAATACTGACAAAGGTCTCATGAGTTACAAATATCATCTTTCCATACAGGAATGTAAACAGTTCAACCTTAATAAGTCTCTTATGATTTTCTCTTTCCTGTTTACCTCTTCATGTTCCACTCGAGTCTTGTATTTGAAAATCAAATTTTTTCTATTTAACTCTGGTCTTTTCATCAAGAATGCTTGAAAGTCTTCTATTTCACTGAATGACCATTTTTTCCCCTGCAGTGTTATACTCAGTTTTGCTGGGTAGGTGATTCTTGGTTGTAATCCTGTCTCCTTTGCTCTCTGGAATATTATATTCCATGCCCTGCGGTCCCTTAATGTAGAAACAGCTAAATCTTGTGTTATCCTGATTGTATTTCCACAATACTTGAATTATTTCTTTCTGGCTACTTGTAGTATTTTCTCCTTGACCTGGGGACTCTGGAATTTGGCTACAATATTCCTAGGAGTTTTCCTTTGGGGATCTCTTTCAGGAGGAGATCGATGGATTCTTTCAATTTCTATTTTGCCCTCTGGTTCTAAAATATGAGGACAGTTTTCCTTGATAATTTCTTGAAAGATGATGTCTAGGCTCTTTTTTTGATCATGGCTTTCAGATAGTCCAATAATTTTTAAATTTTCTCTCCTGGATCTATTTTCCTGGTCAGTTGTTTTTCCAATGAGATATTTCACATTGTTTTCTAATTTTTATTCTTTTGGATTTGTTTTACAGTGTCTTGATTCCTCATAAACTCACTAGCTTCCAATTGCTCTATTCTAATTTTTAAGGAAATATTTTCTTCAGTAATCTTTTGGACTTCCTTTTCCATCTGGCCAATTTTGCTTTTTAGGGCATTCTTCTCCTCATTGGCTTTTTGGACCTCTTTTGCCATTTGGGTTAGGCTATTTTTTAAGGTGTTATTTTCTTCAGTATTTTTCTGGGTCTCCTTTAGCAAGCTGTTGACTTGTTTTTCATGCTTTTCTTGCATCACTCTCAGTTTTTCCTCTACTTCTCTTACTTGCTTCTCAAAATCCCTTTTGAGCTCTTCCAAGGCCTGAGACTGATTCATATTTTTCTTGGAGACTTTGCATGTAGGCGCTTTGGCTTTGTTGTCTTCTTCTGGTTGTATGTTTTGATCTTCTTTGTCACCAAAGTAAGATAATATGGTCTGACTCTTTTTGCACTGCTTACTCATGATCCCGGCCAAGTACTTGAATTTTAAACTCTTTGTTAAGGTAAAAATCTGCTTCCAATGTGAAGAGTGTACTGTTCCAAGCTTCGGGGGTTTGTACAGCTGTTTTCAGAGATACTTCTAGGGACCTGTTAACTTTCAGTTCTTCCAAGGTGGTATGATAAGGGGCGAGGTGTTTTCTTTCCACCACCACAATAAGCTCCACTGCACCAGCACTCCTCCTCACCTCAGGACCTTCCCTCAGAACTGTGACCCAGATCCAAGCATGGGCAGAGCAAGAGATTCCTACCTCAGCACTGGCAAAGAGATCCCTGCAATCCCCCTCTGATCGGCCACTTGATTCCCCCTCAGTCTGTGGGCTGGAAGCTCAGGAAAAAGCCGTGGCCCTGAGCTGCGCTCAAGACTTGTGGCTGAGACCTAGCTCCTCTCTCATTGCAGTCACAGACTTTTCCCATTGACCTTCTAAGTTGTCTTTGGCGTTCAGGGGTTGAGAAGTCTGGAAACTGCCACAGCTGCCTGTGATTCAGCCCTCTGAGGCCTGCTTCAGGGTCGCTGTGGCCTGCGCGCCCACACCGAACTGTGCTCCTCTCCCCACCCAGCACGATATACCTTTCCAATAAACTATCCAGGCTGTCTTTGGCTGGAAATTTGTTTCACTCTGTCTTTTTGTGGGTTCTGCTGCTTTAGAATTTGTTTAGAGCCATTTTTTACAGGTATTTGGAGGGCTTTGGGAGAGAGCTCAAGATAGTCACTGCTTTCCCTCTGCCATCTTGGCTCCGCCCCTGATTTTCAAACTTTAACCCTCTACACAAATGTTAGTTCTGCTTCTCCTTCTCCCTCTGCTCTTTTTCCTCCTCCTAAAACATATTTTGTCCTCCAGTGCCTCACACAGTGTTCTGCTCAGAGTAGGTACTCAATAAATATCTGTTGAATTTAGGTCCATGGCAATATGGCACATCTTTGTTCCTCTAGCTGAGCACTATACACATGGTTATCTTCTCTGTGTCTCAGAGTTCATAGGGATCACAGAGCCCAGGTTCTTGAGAATATGTAAAACACAGGATGAGAGAGATCCCCCTTTTCCCTTTCTTTAAACCTAGGTACAATTTTTAGTTTATTCTTAGAAATAAGTTGCCCCCAAGAACTGGAAATTGAGGGACAGCTAAGTGGCATAGTGGATAAAGCACCAGCTCTGGAGTCAGGAGGACTTGACTTAAAATCCAGCCTCAGACATTTACTAGCTCTGTGACCCTGGGCAAGTCACTTCATTTTGATTGCCTCCCAAAATCCCCAAAGAATTGGAAATTGAAGGGATACCCATCAATTGGGGAGTGGCTGAAGAAGTTGTGGTATATGATTGTGATAGAATACTATCATGCTATAAGAAATGAGGAGCAGGATGATTTTAGAAAAACCTGGGAAGACTTATATGAGCTACTGCAAAGTGAAGTGAGCAGAATCAGGAGAACATTATATATAGTAACAGTAATATTGTATGATGATCAACTGTGAATGACTTAGCTATTTTCGGCAATACAAACATCCAAGACAATTCTGAAGGATGTATGATGAAAAATGCTATCTACTTCCAGGGAAAGAACTGATAGGCTGAATGCAAATTGAAGCATACTTTTTAAACTTTATTTTTTTTCATGGTTTTTTTTTTGGTCTCTTTTCTTTCACAACATGACTAATATGGAAATATGTTTTGCATGACTGCACATGTATAACCTATATCAAATTGCTTGCTATCTCAGGGAGGGCAGAAGAGAAGGAGAGAATTTGGAACTCAGAATTAAAAAAAATGAATGTTAAAATTGTTTTTATGTGTAATTGGAAAAAATAAAAGATTAAAAAAAAGTTGCCATTACACAAATTAATTTATCAGTTTGACCTCCTTTGGAATTACAGGCAATAACAACATTAAGGGGAATGGAATTTTCTGTTTGACTCAGGTTAAATGGGAATAAGATCATAACAACACTAGAACATCTGAAGAATTAGATTCACTTGGAGATGTCTGCACCCTACTGGAAGTCCCTTAAGTCTTCCTAATATACAATGGCTTGCTTTCCTGCTTTAGTGAGCAGAGCACACTAAATCCTAATAGAATATTTGGTGATGATTGAGGATCTTGCAGTACTTTCAAGGTCATTGTTATGAATATAAATTATGTTTGTACAAGACTATACATCTTCAGTGGCTCCCTATTTCCCATTGAAGTTAAAATTCCTTTTGCCTGGCATTCAGAACCTTCCAAACTTTGGGACCAGATGACCTTTTCAGCCTCATTTCCGAACCTTGGAAACCACAGCGCTGTGCCTAAATCCCTTGACTATTAAGCATAGTCTATGACTTCTAGAGAAGAGGGACCAAGTGGTCATGAGTGAAGTGGTGAACTCTGGTGACTGTGGACTTCTTTGGACAGAGGGCTCATTTCAAGGAATGCTCTTGTGTTGGAATGTTGTCATTGCGGCAGCTTCAGCCCAACTATAACCAAGCATGTTCTAGAGAGAGAGGATTTCCCAAACACCTGGGCTGAGTCAGGTGATGGTCTCACGTGATATTTCTCTTGGGCTGGGGAAGAGGGCCTTTGGAGAGGAGGGAAAAGAAGGGGTTTTGAGTTGGGAAGGACTCCCATGTTTATCACGTTATCTATAGGAACCACTGGGCCAAGAACCAGCATTCATCTGTCTTGCTTGCTCTTTCCAAACAAACCTACATTTTCACCTTTTGCTCACATCATTCTTCCTGTCTGAAATGCAGTTCTGTTCCTTTTTTCTATCTGAATTGTACCCATAAATTCAAGAACCAGCTCAAGTTCTTGACCCCTCACCCCTCGCCCTAGCCCATAGTAAACTCTGACCTAGGATCACAGGACTAAGATCCGGAAAGGAACTTGGAGATCATCTTGTCCAACCCCTTCATTTTATTTTATAAAAAATCTTATTTTTATTGATATATTTTACTTTACATTAAAGCCATTTGTCAATATCTCCCTGTCATTTCTCCTATGCAATCTTTTGTAAAGATAAAAAAAGATAGAACAAATCAAAAAACTCATCAAAAACTCACCAACATATCAGCTGTGTTTTACATCCTATGCAATATTCCAGATGCCAATGAGGAGAGGGAATCATGTTTTCTTAACTCTTCATTGGCTCACTTATATAATTAATTTCTTTTTTTCTCTCCCTTTTTATTTATCTGTATCTAGAGTCATCTGTGTATTGCTTTCCTGTTTCTTCTTCCCTCTGTATCAGTTCACATAATTTCTCCTATGTTCTCTGAATTGTTCATGTTCATTGTTTCTTACTTGAAGTATTATACCATTATATTCATGTGCCATAATTGATTCAGCTATTCCCCACTAACATCTTCATTTTAGGAAAATGAAGCTCAGAGAGATGAAGTGACTAGTGATGAAAAAGACCCAGGTGTGTAAGGAGCCCAGCTAGGATTTGAAACCATTAGTGCCACTACCTCTTGTAGCCTTTATTGCTAACCACTCACTTGATACTCATCATATGGTACCCCTTGTATTATTGTTTTAGTTTTTCTTGAGCATGTATCTTCTCTCACCAACTAAACTGTAAACTCCTTGAGTTCAGGGACCATGTGAAATACTTCGTACTATCTCTCTATGTTCATAGTTGACACCCAATACATGTCCATTGAATGAACAAACTAGTTGGAATCTTGATTTCTTGAGTTGTTTTGGTTTTGGAGATGAGGAGCAGTGAACCTTAGAGTTCCAAAACCTTTAGGTGAAAAGTGGCCCTGAGCAAATATTCTATTGGAAGCCAGGCAGCTCTGTTCAGCCTCAGGGGGCTGGGAACTGAAACTCCTTCCCCAATCTACTCACCAAACAGGTTCTATAACCACCATTTTACACAGGGCCCCATAACCCCGACAGAGCAGTGAATCAGCTGTCTGCCTCTCTTGTGATCTCATAGAATGGGAGAGCTGGAAGGGAGTTTAGACACCAGTTAGTCCTCTTTTCTATGAGGCTCAGTTAACTGGAGGATCCCCTCAGGGAAAACTTTGAAAGACCAGTTGGCCCAGCTTGGGCAGAAGGAGATCAGGGGTAGTGAAGGAAAGTGAGGAGATAGAACAAGGCTGAGGGTTCTTTTGGTATTAGGAAGAAAAAAAAGGGGGTCATGGGATGGAGTTATCAGTTAGCAAGCATCTCACAAACTAATTAATCAAACAGTATTTGAGACCCAGGGACAAGACCTCTGGAGGCAGAGGTCCCTGGTGTGACTCCTGACTGACACTTTCTAGCTGTGTGCCCTTGGGTAAGTCACTTAATCTACAGGAGCCTTGATTTCCTTATCTGTAAAATGGGAACAATAACATTTGTACCACCTACTTCATAAGGCTGTTGTGAAGAGAGAATGAAAAAATTATGAAAAATGTTTCATAAACAATAAAATGCTAAGTAAAAACCAGCAATTATAAATTTATTATCTAGTTCTGTGCTAGGCTTTGAGGAATTCACGGCTCTGTGTGATTGGTTGAACCATTTTGAGCCACTTAAAGCAAAGAACTCAAAATAATTTTTTTAAAGCTTTCTTGCACTCTTTAAACCAAAGCAATGCTTGAGATCCAGATTCACTCCACAAACCTTTTTGGAGCACCTATTATTCACTGAACTAATATTTACATGCACAGTTCTATGCTGGGTGCTGGAATAGGAGATGACACAAAATTATCATCTGGTGCATACTGTCAAAGATATTATAGCCCAGTTGGGAAGATAGGATTTGCATAGGTGAAACAACATATAGTGTAGTAGAGAGCCCTGGGCTCTGGGAGAGGCAGGGCCAGGATACTGAGGTTCCACATTGAATCTGTAACTAACTAGCTGTGTGACCTTGGGCAAGTCACCATGTGTCTGGGCCTTAGTTTCTGTTTCTGTTAAATGAGTGGATTGGATGAGATGATATTTTTCAGGTCCCTTCCAGATCTGAGCTTTCAAACTATGAGTGGGAAACAGTTTCTGATAAAATGTAGAATTGAAAGACAGTGTAAAAAGTTGTGGTGCCCACAATAAGGTGTGTGTGCAGGTCTCAGGAAGAAGTGTACAGGATCTTGGATTTCAAGCTGGCAGGGGGAGATTGGGGCTTTTGGCTACTCAGGGCAGATGGTGCTTACTGCAAGTAAAGTTTAGTTTTCTGACCTTCTCTAAGTGTCTGTTTGCAGAAACCCAGCAGGCAGCGCTCCCCATCCTAATGTGGGCTGCTGGGTGGCGCGATGGAAAAGCTTTCCTTTCCTGTTCCTACCTGTATGTGTCTGAGTGGTCTGTCTCCGCCCCTGCTGGCCGCAGAGCCCTTGGATTGGCTGCTGTTTCTATGGTTACGGCAGTTCCTGAGGCCCCGGGGAAGAGCAGTTGGATGGCGAAGTTGCTGTCACCCCGACACATGTCCCTCCGGATCAGCCAGGAACTTGACAGGGAGACTGTGTGTGTGCCTGGGTGCGCTGAGGTGCGCGTGATCCGGGAAGCAGGAGACAAAGAGGAGGAGGAAGAGGGCACGGGAAGGAAAAACTAGTGTGTCCTGGGAACTGGGATTGCCCCCATCAGGTTATCCACTGAACAGGCTGATTTTTTTTCTATTTAAAAAAAAAAAAAGAAAAGAAAAAAGGCAAAGAAATTTTCTGTGTTTGGTGTAGTTCAGGGAATCTATCCCCAGCCTTATTTCTCCCTTAACTTAGAAAAACCTTGTCAGTTCATCTTTAGTCCCCTACCTGAAAGCACACACAATGTTCTTATTTGTCCAGCTGCTGTTGTGTTACTATTAGACTTCAAAATTATCCTCCTCTACCCTCTCCAAAAAAAAAAAAATTCACAACAGCAGCAACAAAAATGACTTCTCTGAGGCTTAAATCCTGTTGCCCAGGCTCCTTCTAAAAGTTCAACTTTGGTTGTTTAAAAAAGGCTTTCCTTTTTTTTTCCTTAAAGGAGGAAAACACCAGAATGAAACCTCTTATGTTGTCCCCAGTGCTGGTGGAGAGAGGCGGTTGTAATTCACCCTGCCCTTTAAAATCACAGGTCTAACAAGATTGAGTGACTTGGCCAAGATCTCAGACTAGTATACAACTCATAAAATGCTGGAGTTAGGGATCACTTTAAGTCCAACTGAGGCTGAGGAGGTGAGTGACTTGCTCAAGGTTACAGAGAGCGCCAGTGGCAGAGTCAGGACTCCTGATTCATAACTACTCGTCCCACTATACCACATGTCATCTCTCTTTCTGCTCTTATCAGAGGAGATGGGTACGATGAAAATAAAATCATTTTTGGCAAAACTGATGGTTTGGGGGCTGATGATAGGGAGATTAGTTTTAGGGAAAGGGATTATAGAATTTTTGGACTGGACAGGGGAGAGACATTCTCTATGGAGGCCATATAATTTATACCTAGCCTCAATTCAATTACTACTTATTGAGCATTTATGTGCAAGGTGATGTGGGGAATGCAAAAGCATGTTTCATAACCTTATGGAATTCACTCTGTTGTTGGGGAGATAAGATGTGCCACAGGAAACAGTGGCAAGATGGTATGGTTGGGGACTAAGCAACACAAGGATTGATTCAGACACTAAGTATTATAGGAATTCAGTGAAAGGAGAGATTGTTGAGGGTTGAAGTAGTTGAAGAAGGTTTTCTGGAGCAGGTGGGACTTGAGTTTATCCTTGAAGAAAGAATAGGACTTGAATAAAGCAGAGAGGAAGGGGGAGGGCAGTCCAGCCAAGTAATATGCAAAGAATTTTCTAAGGACGGAGATGAAACTAGACTAGTTAAGATGGAGGGTTTTATTGAGAAGTGAGGAGGTAAGGGAAGAAAGAGAGGAAGCTGGTTCCTTGAAAGGTTTGCCTACTTCAGACCTGAATGACGAAGGTGATCCTGGAGAAGCAGCAGGTGTCGTGAAAAGAGCACTGGATTTGGAGTTGTCCAGGTTTGTGTCCCAGCTTTACCACAGCCTTGGTCAAATCTTAATCTTCCCAGGCCTCAGTTTCCTAACCTGTAAAATGGGCAAAATAGCACTTGTACTCTCTAGTCATGCTGTTGTTATAAAGAAAGAGCTTTGTAAACCTTAGAAGTATACTATATTAGTATGGTCGATAATAATTATTGGATTAACCCAAAGGACAATTCTTTGAAGGGCCTTTGGGTTGTGTCAGAATGTTCTTGGCCCTGGACATAGATGGCAACAACCTCCATCTGATGAGTCATTGTGGTGAAAAGAACATGGAGGACTACCTTGAAATCCATCTAGAAGAAGGAGATCAGGATAATGAGAGGAATGGAGACTATAGCATGAGGATTGGTTGAAAGAACTAGGGATGTTTAGTCTAGAGAAGAAAAGACTAGAAGGTTATGATGGCTCTCTTCAAGTATTTGAAGGATTACCACATGGACCAGTGTAGTCTTGCTCTGCTTTGCCCCAGAGGGCAGAAACAGGAATAAGGATAGTGGTGGGGAAAGGAGGATGCAGAGATGCAGTTTTAAGATGGTTGTAATGGAAGGCCTAAACATTTGAGTTGCTCATCTGTGAAGTAGGCTGCTTTCAGAGGTAGCAGGCTCCCTATTTCTGGAAGTTTTCAAGCAGAGGTTGGATGAAGAGGAGATTCTTGGATAGGTGCAGGTCAGATTGGATGCATTCAGAGCTCCTTTCTAATTCTGAGAATCTATGATTTAGAAAATGGCTTTCTAGTTAAAATGAAGCAACGTGGTAAAGTGGAGAGAATGTTGGATTTAGAATGAAAGAATCTGGGTTTCAACCTGCTTATGACTTGTGGGACGTGGACAAGTCACCTAACCCCTCTGAACCTCAGTTGTTTCACCTGTAAAATGAAGGGATTGGGTTAAATGACCTGTAATATTCGTTCCAGCTCCAGATCTATGTTGCTAAGTGCTTTGCTCTGTAGCTATGATGAATCCCTAATACTATTCAGCTGACCCCCTTTGTGCTTCTTTCTTCTTTCCTCTCTCTTCTTCCCACTGCCTTCTCCTCCTTGCTCCAGATATTCTGTCAGCTTCTCTTTCCCTCTGTTATAAATGTCTGTTGGTATTCACACTGACCTTTTGGGAAAATCAAACACCATAAATATATGACCAATAAAATGAACTCACTGAGCACAAGCAGAAGCAAGGTGCGGTAAAAAAGAGCATTGAATGGAGAGGAGAGGGATGTGATTCTAGCCCGGGCTTTCCTTCTACCTGAATTATGTTGTTGTTCAGTCATGTCCAACTCTTTGGAACCCCATTTGGGTTTCTTTCAGCAAATATGCTAGAGTGGTTTGCCATTTCCGTCTCCAGCTCATTTTACAGATGAGGAAACTGAGGCAATCAAGGTTAAGTGACTTGCCTAGGGTCTCACAGCTAGTATGTATCTGAGGCTGGATTTGAACCCATACATATGAGTCTTCCTGATTCCAAGACCAGTGCTCTATCCATTGCATCACCTAGCTTCCTCTTGATGAAATCCCTTTCTCTCTCTGGGCCTAAATTTTCTCATCTGTAAAATTAACGAGTTAGACAAGATAATTTCTAAGCTCCTGCTAGCTTTGACCGTCTAGTATAACCACAAACCTAGTTGTCATGTCCTTTAGAAGGAACGGACAAGTGGATTGGGCAGAGGGAGTTTGGGACAGAACTCAAATTCTCCACTTATCTGAGCTACTCTATGTAACTGTTGAGAAGCATCTACATTTTAAAAATTGTTTGGAGAAGAAGGAAGAAAAGGCAGGGGAAAGATAGCCTATACTTTCCTGATTGTTCTTTGTTTTTGCCTATAGATAGGGCAGTAGTTGGTAACAGAATAACATTGGTGGTTCCTCCAGGCTCTCCATCCTTCTGTCTTCTCCTAAGCCATCACCCCTGCTCTGGCTTTACTCCCTCATTGTTATTGACCCTATTTTTAACCATTTTAACTTGATCCTATCTCCTACTCTTGAATTCTTTGCCCCCTTGTACTGTTGCTGCTTATACTTTGCCAGTCCTTAATTCTGAATTTGCTCCAACCATCCTCGTCTTCCCCTACTGTTGACAGTGTTAGAAGTCACAAAACTCTATCAACCCCTCTACTTGTGCCCTTGATCCCATCTTCTCCAGCAGATTGTAACCTCAATCATCCTCTCTCTCTGTCTGTTTAAAATTTTCATCCTCTTCCTATCTATAAGTTCCTCCCTTATTGCCTTCAAGAATGCTCGTCTTCCCCATCCTTCGAAAGCCTTCGCTTCACCTTGCTATTCATTCCTTCAAGCTATCGTCCTACATCTTCCCTCTCTTTCTCAGCCAAACTCCTTGAAAAAGCTACTTCTGTTCTCTGATTCCACTTCTCTTACGAACTCCTCAACCCTTTGGACTCTGGCTTTTGACCTTATCACTTGACTGAAACTTTTCTTTCTAAAGTTACAAATGTTTTCTTCACTGACAGATCTGAGGGTCTTTCCTCAGTCCACATCCTTCTCTACCTATCTGCTTCATTTAACACCACTGACATCCTTTTCCTCCTAGATGCTCTCCTCTCTGGGTTTTTGTGACATTATTCCTTACTGGTTCTCCTCCTATCTGTCAGAATGCTCCTTTGCTGAGTCATTATCCATATCAACTATGGGTATACCCTAAGATTCTGTGTTCAGCTTTTCCCCCTCTATACATTTTCACTTGATGACTTCATAAGTTCCTGTGGGCTTAATTATCATCTCTATGAAGATTACTCCAAGATCTACATATCTGGCCCCAGTCTCTCCCTTACTCTTCATTACTGTACCACCAATTGCCAGTTAGATATTTCAATGTGATGTTCCAGCAACATCTCAAACTCAACATGTCCAAAACTTAGCTCATTATCTTTCTCTCTTTGAAATCCACCCCCCCTTTTTTTTCTGTCAAAGGCACCACCATCCTTCCATTCTCCCAGGTATGTGACCTTGGCATTATCCTCAACTGCTCCCACTCCCTCACCTCACATATCCAATCAGTTGCCAAATCTTCCTATGTCTACCTCCATAACATCTCTTGTGTCTGACCCCTTCCCTCAACTCACATAGCCATCACCTTAATTTAGGTCCTCATACCTCTAGGCTATTTCAGCAGATTTCTTTTTTAAAAAAATTATCTATTTTTAATTTATGGAATAAAACAAATATTTCCATAACAGTATAATAAAAACAATGATTGCACATGAAGCTGCAAATCTGTTATGTACAACTTGCTATTCTTTTTAAATATATAATAAAGTTATCATGTAAATTTCTTCCCCTCCTTTTCTCTTCCCTCCCCCCACCCCTGCCCTAAAGATGGCTACCATTAGACACAAATAGGTATATATATATATGTATATAAAATATATGTAAAATTATTCTATACATACTTTTATTTATTAGTTCTTTCTCTGGATGTAGATAGCATCTTTCTTTTTATGTCCATTATGATAGTCAAAATGACCTATTTGCTCAAAATCATTCTTAAAACAATATTGCTGTTGCTGTAAATGTTCTCTGGGTTCAGTTCATTTCGCTCTCTGTTATTTTGTTCAAGTCTTTCCATGTTTTTTCTAAGATCATTGAGCCCATCATTTCTTATGGCACAATCATATACCATAGCAGACTCTTGATTGGCTTTCCTGCCTGTCCCTACTCTAGTCCATCTTGCTGCCAAAGAGATTTTCCCTAAGTACAGCTCTGATCATGTCACTCCTCTATTGATTCATCTCCAATGGATCCATAATACCTTATAACAAGGAGGCAATTGGGGTTAAGTGACTTGCCCAGAGTCACATAGTAAATGTTACGTGTCTGAGGCTGGATTTGAACTCAGGTCCTCTTGACTCCAGGGCCAGTGCTCTATCCACTGCACCACCTAGCTGCCCCAACAGAAACTCATTTTTTAGCTTTTAAAGTCCTTCACAAATTGACCCTAACTTATCTTTCTGACCTCATTGAACACTACTTGCTTTCTTATGATCCAGCCAAAAGGGCCTTCTCACTGTTTCTCATGTAAGACACTCTATTTCCCATCCCCATGTCTCGGTCCTGGAAGTCTTCTTAGCCTGGAAGCCATCCTCTCCTTTACCTTAGAGAATCCCTCTCTTCTTTCAAGATGCACTTCAAGTGCCAGTTTCTACATGAAGCCTTTTCTGATCCCCCCACTTGCTAGAGCCTTCCCTCCTAAACAAATTTATTTGTATTTATTTCTCTATATTTATTCTGTATATACTTCTACATAGACTTGTTGTCTTTCCCATTAGAGGGTAAGCTACTTTTGAGTAAGGATTGTTTCATTCATTCATTGTATCTGTAAACCCTTGATTGACATCATCCGCTATTATCTCTTCTTTTACTCTTGTCTCTGATGAAAAGGTGGCCCTTCTCATTAGCAACAACTACTTTTAATATATCCTTGGTTCTTCTAGTTTCCTTTAGCAGATTTACCCACAATCATAAATCTCTTCTCTAATCTTCAATCTCTCCTTTTGTATTGGCTCATTCCCAGCCTGCAGACATGCTTAAGTCTCCCCCATCCTTAAAAACCCTCACCATCCCCTTTCCTCCAATCCCCCAGCTATCATCCTATATTTCTCTTTCCTTCTATGTGAAACTCCAGGGAAAAGCTTGCAGTCTGGCATTCAACTTTATCACTCAATGGAAATGGCTGTCTCCAGAGTTACCAATGAGATCTTAATTTTCAAATAGCTTCTATTTCTATAGCATTTGATTGACTACCCTCTCCTCTCTGGGTTTTTGGGACACTGTTTTCTCTTGGTTCTTCATATACTTGTCCAGCCACTCTTCAGACTCCTTTACTGAGTTATCATCCGTATCCCTGCGCTGACTCTATGTACCCCAAGGTTTTATCCCAGGCCTTCTCTTCTTTTTCTACATTCTCTCCTGCTGACCTCATCAGTTCCTGTGGGTTCAGATGACCATTTTTGTACAGATCTATACTCCCAGATCTATACACCAGCTCTAGTCTTTCTCCTGAATTCTGGTCTCATATCACCAACTGTTAGACATTCAGAACTAGATATTCCATAGGTATCTCAAGTTCAGCATGTCTAAAACAAAACTCATTATCTTCTCCCTCTAAAAACTTACCCCTCCATCTTCTGAACTCCCAATTTCTGTTAAGTGCACTACCATTCTTCTGATCATCCAGGTTTCCAGCCTCAGAGTCATCCTTGATTTTTCCCTCACCCTCACCATATATATCTAGTAGATCCACACAAAGCCTGTTGAGTGTAGCTTACTAATAGTCCTCCTATCTTTTCCTTTCTCTCTACTCACATGGACAATTTCAGACTGTTCAAGCCTTCACCACTTTTCACCTGGATCTTCCTAATTTGTATCTGTGAATCCAGTCTCTCCCTGCTCCAGTCCATCCTCCACACAGCTGCCAAAGTGACATTCTGGAAACTACTTGATGTCATGGAGCTACTAGACTAATGCCTTTAAACCCAAATCACTCTGGTTCTCACTGATTGGCCAATACTAGGTTCCAGCCCAAGCCTCATTTGCTCGTTGTTTGGGTTTTGATGGCTCAGAGTGAGAGTAAACAGCAATTGTTTTGGTTCAGGCCAGAAACTCTGAGGGTCTTCCCCTCCCAGACTGATTCTTTTGTGAAGGCAAATTATGTCATCTTTTGCCTCAATTCTTACCAAGCTTTTAATTACTAAATAGGTATTGCCTCAGGCAAAGGGAGACCTGGGAAAGACCTTAGCTGCACTGGAGCCATCGCCAGTTGTCTTGACCTATGTCTTGCCATTGGACTCTGATGACTCTGGAGGAGAGAGTGAGGCTGATGACTTTGCACAGCTCTGCCTCACTTAAATCCAATTCACTTGTAAGTCAAGATATCACCTTCCCGATGTCATAGGCCCTCTTTGAGAATGAAGGACAAACAACATATCCACTGTGCTGCCTAGCTTACCCTTCCACTCCTACTCCCATCAAATCCAAACTGCTGTTTGGTACTTAAAGCCCTTCCCAACTTGACTCTAGCCTATCTTTCTAGCCTTATTATACATTGTGTCCTTTAGACTGTACTGTACAGTCAGACTGGATGTCTTGCTGACCCTCACACATAACATTCTAATTTCCAGCTTCTGTATGTTGTCCTCCATGACTGGAATGTTCTCCTCCCTTACCTCTGCTTCTTAGAATCTCTAGTTTCCTTCAAATCCTAGGTCAAACCTTACCTCCTACATGAGACCTCTCCTGACATCCCCCCTCCTAGCTGCTAGTCCTTTCCCCCACCCTAAAATTACCTTGTATTTGTGTGTACTTATGTGTATGTATATTGTTTCCCTGGAAAGAATGGAGGCTTCTGGGAAGTAGGGACCATTTCATTTTTGTATTTGCATCGTAGAACCTAGCATAGTGCATGGAATAAATTCTTATTGACTGATTAATGTCCACAGCACACATTTTGGCGCTGATGGAGCATGATCTTCCACTGAATCCTCCTCCAGTACCTCATTGTGATGAGGAGGTGACTCTGGTTTTTTGAAGGCTGTGCCAGTGAAGTGTAAGATCAGGCAGGTCCTATCAAGTGGGAAAGGCATGGAATTAGGATTAGGTTTCAAACTGTATATCTTTTGTCTGAAGAGCAACCACGGGTGTGCTGGTAAAAGTTTAACAACTGGTTTGCTAAAAAAGAAAAATGTCTCAAGGATACACTTTTAAGTTTAATTTGTATTATTAACATTTTCTCCATCACTTTCTTAAGTCTAGACAATCAACAAAACAATAAACCAGAGAATGAAGGACAAAGAGCAACAAACAGGACACTGATTTGTAGCATGGTGTAAATACTCACACTGAAACTTTTAACATCTGGCTTTCATAAGCCATTTTGAGCTGGCTCCAGCATGGCCCTGGGAACAATTTAGTTCAGTTTGGAGTGATCCAACATCAGAAGATGGGCTATCAGGAAATGAATTTTTTTCTATTACTACTAAGGTGTGGAGAAGTTAAAATCTACATCAGTGGATTCTAGTGCCTTGAAATTCTGAAGCAAGTATGTTGTGCCTTATATTATCTAATTGTTTCATGAAGGTACATCTTCTCCCCAAGCAGATTGTAAACTTCTTTGACTTTTGTCACAAGTCTTGACTTTTCTTGTCTCTCTCAGTGTTAAGCTCATAACAGACAATCAGCAGATACTGGTTATTTTTCAATTTTTGTTGATATCTTTTATTTTTATACTATCTTCATATTCCAATATATACTTCCACCTCTCACTTTATAACAAAGAATAAAAAAGAGGTTAAAAACATAATT
This sequence comes from Vombatus ursinus, assembly GCF_900497805.2. Lineage (NCBI taxonomy): Eukaryota > Metazoa > Chordata > Mammalia > Diprotodontia > Vombatidae > Vombatus > Vombatus ursinus. The sequence goes on along the minus strand of NW_020954571.1, from coordinate 10,585,054 downwards.
AATATCTAAAAAAAATCTGACATTATATGGCATATTCCATGCACATAGTATCCCCACCCTCTGCAAAGTAGGGAGGAAGGGACTTTTTCATATCTATTCTTTGGGACCAATCTCCTTCTTCACCCCTATCTTACATGATGAGGTTGCCTTACCTCTAACCAAGGCTAACCCCTTTATCTGCTCCCATTCCAACATGCCACCTCCAGTAGATTGCTCCCCTCTGTCATCACCATTCTATTGCTTATTTTTAATCTTTCCTTTTTAACTAGCTCCTTCCCTACTGCCTACAAACATGTCTACCTCTATCCTCTAAAAACCCTCACTTGATCCTTCCATCCCCACTATTGTCCTATGTTTCTTCTGGCTCTTGTGGCTAAACTCATTAAAAAGGCCATCTATGATAGATGCCTCTGCTTTCTCTCCTCTCACTCTCTTCTTAACCCTTTACAATCCAGCTTCTGACCTTGTATTTCTACCAAAACTACTCTTTCCAAAGTCATCAGTGATCCTTTAATTGCCATGTTCAATGGTCTTGTCTCATTCCTCATTCTCCTCAATCTCTTTATAGCCTTTGACACTATTGATCACCCTCTCTTTCATGACACTCTCTTCTCTCCAGGTTTTCTGGGACATCATTCTCTCCTCGTTCTCCTCCTATCTATCTGACTACTACTTCTAAGTCTCCTTTGCTGGATCCTTATTAGCAAAGCAGGTATTCCAAAGGGTTCTGTCCTGAATCTTCTTTTCTTTTTCCCCTATATCACCTCATTTGGTGATCTCATTGGCTCTACTGGATTTAATTACCATCTCTAATTGACTATTCTCAAATCTGTCTATTCTGCCCTAACCTCTCTGTTGACTTACAATCTCACATCTCCAACTACCTTTCAGACATCTCAAACTGGATGTCCAGGAGACATCTTAGACTCAACATGCCCCAAACCAAACTCATTATCTTTCTCCCTAAACCCTCCCTACCTCCTACCTTCCCTATTACTATAGAGGGCAATATCATCCTCCCAGTCTCTCAGGTTCACAATTTAGATATAATCCTGGACTCCTCATTATCTCTCACCATCCCCCACCCCATCCAATCTGTTGCCAAGGCCTATTGATTTTGCTTTTGTAACATCTTTTGAATATTCCCCCCTACTCTGGTGCAAGCCATCATCATCTTACACCCGGACTATCATAATAGCCTGTTGGTAGATATGCCTTCTTCAGGTATCTCCTCATTCCAAGCCATATTTCTTTCATCCACCAAAGTGATTTTCCTAAAACACAGATCTATCTATGTCACCCCCCCCTCCCCACTTGATAAACTCCAGTGGCTCCCTATCACCTCCAAGATTAAATACAAAATCTTTTGTTTGATTTTCAAAGCCCTTTATAACCACGGTCCCTCCTACCTTTGCAGTCTTCTTATACCTTATTCTCCCCCTGCCCCACAACATGTATTCTTCAATCTAGTGACAGTTTCTTAAATAAGATACTCCATCTCTCAGTTCCAAGCATTTTCTCTGGCTGTCTCCCATGCCTGGAATACTCTCCTTTCTCATCTCTGCCTACTGGCTTCTTTTAAGTCCCAACTAAAACCCAATCTTCTGCATGAAGCCTTTTTCAACCTCTCTTAATTCTAGGGCCTCCTCTTTCTTAATTATTTCCTAATTATCCTTTATATAGCCTGTTCCTACTTGTTTGCTTTCTTATCATCTCTCCCGTTAGATTGTGAGCTCCTTGAGGACAGGGACTATCTTTTGCTTCTTTGTGTACACCCTGAGCTTAGCACAGTACCTAGCACACAGTAGGCATTTATTAAATGTTTATTGACTGTCAGACAATTTTGGTCATTATAATTTAAAAATAAAATTTTTTAATGAACAAAAATTTATTCTCTCTCTCTTACCTCATTTCCCTCACTGTCAAAAAAAAAAGAAATACAAAACCCTTTAAAGAAATAAACATAGTCAGGCAAAACAAATTTCTGTATGGATCACATCTAGAAAACTCATGTCTCATTCTGCACTCTGAGTTCATCACCTCCCTGTCAGGAGTTGAGCAGCAGGTCATCGTAATTTCACAGTGTTGTTTCATTTTTTTTCAACAAATATTTAAGTTGAATGACTAATGTAAAAATATTTTTTGCATGATTGCACATGTATAACCTGTATCAAATTGTTCACCTTCTCAATGAGGGGGAGGGGTAGGGAGAATAGGAGAGAATTTGAAACTCAAAATTAAAAAAAAAGAATGTTAAATTTTTCTCACATGTAATTGGAAAAAAATAAAAGATTAAAATAATAAAAATCAAATATTTAAGTTGAATTTGATCAGGTGGCTTGAGTTGGTTCCAAGTTGGGCTTTCCAAATTCAATTCAACAAACATTTATGTTTATGATATACACAAGATGCTATAAGTAGATGCTGTGGCTACAAATAGAAAATGAAACCATTCCTGCCCTCAAATTACTTCCAATTTTTTTTGGCAGTGAGGGGAGTTAAATTTGTATTCAGGCAAGTAAATCCAAGGTAACTCGAAGAGGAAGAGAGTACTAATAACTGGAGAGATTTGGGAAGGTTTCACTAGCTCTGGAAGGGGTGTATTGTAAGGAATTAAAAGATATAAGGACTTCCCCTTACCAAGTGACATGGTACGGTGTATCCAGGAGCAGTGAGTTGCTGAATTTATGTGTTTGTGGTCACTCAGTGAACACCTGAAGGGCTTTTTTTTTAAAATTTTTTTTAAGGATGAGTATCCTATTATTATTATTTAAAAAAGAAAGTGAAAAATAGTATGCTTTGATCTGCATTCAGACTTCATCTGTTCTTTCTCTGAAGGTGGATTGCATTTTTTATCATGAGTCCTTTGGAATTGTCTTGTATCATTATATTGTGGAAAATAGCTAAATCATTCACAGTGGATCATCACACAAAATTGTCGCTACTGTGTACAATGTTCTCCTGGTTGTGCTCGCTTCACTTTGCATCAGTTCATATAAGTCTTTCCAGGTTTTTCTGAAAGCATCCTGCTCATCATTTCTTATAGCACAATAGCATACCATTGCAATCATATAACACAACTGGTTCAGCCATTCCCCAGTTGATGGACATCCCCTACCTGAGGGGTTTAAAGAGAAACAGTACTGAAGTAATAGTTTCTTACTTTCTTCTTCATATTAAAATGCAGCAGGAAAAGCTTGGGGTTGTCTTAGATTGTAAGCTACTCAATATAATTAAGCAAATATGCGAAGAGACAAAAATATCAAGTTTAATTACTGAAGTGTTAAGTTTTTCATGTTTGAACTTGAATAATAAAATGGATCAATTGGAGTATTGGGAGAAAAGTGATTTGTAAAGTTTAAAATGATACACAGATAGGAGTTATTATTGCTTCTTTGGTAACAGTGAAGGCCATGATGCATTTGGTATCTTGGTGGTACAAGCAGAATCAGTGGGATCCAGTGGGATCCAGTGATTCTGAGCTTCAAACCTTATCTGAAGACAGGTGGGAGGAAAGGGGAGTCAATGTGCTGCAATTGGGCAAAAGTTTCATTGAAATAAAGAATTGCTATGGAGTTTCTGTGGGTGAAAATTCCACATTCCTATAATAAAAAGGTAAAAATAGGAACCTGTTATAGATCACCTGATCAGGATGATGAGACTGAGAGAGAAATGTTAAATGAAGTTGGAGAAGCAGCAAAATCAGGGCAGGTAATAAAATTATCTCAACCTGGATTGGCAGAATGCCTCATCAGGAGGAGAGGTGAAGGTGAGGTTTTTAGAGAGGACAAAGGACAGACGCTTCCTGGCATAGTTAGCCACGTGGAGAGGAAATATTTGGGACTTAAGCCTGACTGATAAACAGGAACTAGTCGAATAAGTGACTGGGGGTGAGTCACTGAGGAATAACGAATGAGACACAATTAGATTCAACATCTTAGTGAAAAAGGGGAACCCCTCCCAAATCCATCAACACATAGTTATCCAATTTTAGAAAAGAGGGGCAGGACAAGATGTAAACACTAGTTTGGAAGAAAATTGAAAAGCAGAATTTTAAAGAACCAATAACCTACAAGAAGCTTGGAGACAATTCAAAAACACTTTATTGGAAGCTTAGGAAAAGCTTGTTCCAAGGGTCAGAAACACCTGGCAATTGGGGGGAAAATACCTTGTATGACTAAATAGCAGAGTGGAAGAAAGTTGTTGAAGGAAAAGAGAAAACTTAAAAAAAAAAGAATGGAAAGCACAATCAAAGAGAACAGGTAAGTCCCAAGACTATGGAAACACTCAATTGTCAACTACAAATTAGGCAGCTGAACTGGAATTTTAGCAGCAACTTAAAAATCCACTGGACTGAAGACTTGAGTTCTGGTCCTGGCCCTTCCACTTCCTAGCTATCTGATCTTGGGAAAGTCACTTAACCTCTCTAGGCCTCAGTTTCTTCACCTGTAAAATGAGGATAATGATACCTGTTTTGCCAGGTTTGTTGCAGATGTCATATGAAATAGATTCTACTCAAAGATAATTTTAAAAAGTTATTTAAATACATGAAAGGGAGACAGATATAAGGAACACTTGGAAGAGCATCAGTAAGATCTCTTGATGGCTTGTGGGCAAATAGAGAAGTCTAGGACACAATAGACCCATCACTGTTTCCTTATCTACTGAGTAAAATTTAAATTCCTCAGTCTGGCCTTACATGCTTTCCACAGTCTGGTACCATCCCGCCCTTCCAATTTTAATTCATACCATTCTCTTACTGTCCTCTATGCCCCCAACCAACTGGGTTCCTTTCTACTCTCTACCCCATATACACCTGTATTTTTCCGTCTCTGTGCCCTTGCTTATGTTGAATCCCACCTCTTTCCTCCCCATCTCCATGCCTTACCCAGCTTCTACTAGTTGAATTTGAACCTAGTTCATTGCTACATTAATTCTTTACCTTCTCCATTCAGTTAAACAACTTATCTGTGGCCCTCCCCAGTTCTGTCATCTCTAATAAAGTAGATAATGTATATAAAATGCTTCGCACTCTGAGAACACTATATGCCTGCCAGCTATGATAATAGTAATAACTATTATGCTGGAGTTTTGCGACCCTCATCTTTACCATGTGCAGGATACTCTGCTAGATACTTGGGGGGGGGGAATGCTACATTTTTCTTTCTCTCTTACATATGTACATGCTTTTCCCTTCTTTTTCTCTTACCCACTCACTCCCGTGCTTGTCTCTTGCTAGCATGCTTCCTTTCTCCTTTTTTCCCTTTTCCCTCCCTCTATTTTTTTCCTCTCTTTTCTCTCTTTCTCATGCTTTCATTCATAGTCTCTCTGCCAGGGCTTGCAGCTAGAGAAGCTGTGTTTACACCTTTCTTAATTCCCCTCAGTGAGATTAAAGTCAGACGGGAGGGGAAGGACAGATGCTGCTCTTGTCAGGCAAGTCCCTGCAAGTGGGAGAGGAGCCTCGTGGTCCTTCCACCTGAGCCACCTGGCCTGGCTTCTGCCTGGAGCTGCCTTGCATGAACAGAGCTGCAGGGCTCACCTCATCCTGCCAGAGCAGGGCAACTCCCACTATCCCTGGGTGCCTGAATCTCGTCCTGCACACTTCTGTGGGACCAGAGTGGGACTCTCCATCGCCTGCGATGGAGAGCTACCTCACAAGTCAGGTGGGTTAGCTGCTTCAATGAAGCTCCCGCCTTTGAACCCTGGCACCCAGGATGGTGAATGACGGGTGGAAACAAGCCCTACAGACTTAGAATGTAAACTCATAGAGGGAAGGGACTGTTTATCTTTTGTCTTTTTATCCCTAGTACTTAGCACAGTGGCAAGCATACAGCAGGTGCTTAATAAATGCTTGTTGATTGAGAGAATAAGTGAACTAGATGATTTTCTGGCACATAGTGGCTATGACTGAGAAATGCCCGTTTTCCCTGATTCCCTCTCTTCCTCCCTCCCTGCTTAGCCCCTCCCCTGGGGAATTGGGATAAAAAGAATGGAAGGGGTAAGAGACAGATGGACAGAAACATAGAGAAAAGAAGACAGAGAGAGACAGACACAAGCAGAGAGAAAGAAAGAGAGAGATGGATGAGCAGGCAGACAGAGAGAGAGAAGACAGACAGACAGATAGACAGGTAGACAGAGACAGAAAAGCAGACACAGAGAGAGACAGAGATGGACAGGCAGTCAGAGACAGAGAAGAAAGAGAGACAGACAGATAGACGGACAGAGAGAAAAGCAGACAGAGAGGGAGACAGAGAGACAGAGATATAAGCAGAGAGTGACAGAGAAGAGAGACAGACAGACAGAGAGTAGAACAGAGATATGGAGAGAGCAATAAAAAATTTCTATTTTTCCTTCCAAGAAAGATAATGGGGCTAAGAAATAGTGATGGCAAAAACATTAGTTCCTGACTCTAAAGCTGGAAGGGACCCCAGAGGCCATCCAATCCAGCTTTCTCATTGTATAGATGACAAAACTAAGGTTTCCAAGAGCTAATAGCTAAGAGTGAAAGCAAGATTTGAACACAGGTCCTCTGACTTCAAAAGCCATCTTCTTTTTCAATGAACCATTTGATTTCCTGAGTCAGAATTCAGATTCTGTTACTTGTAGTCTTGAGTGAATCATTTCTCCATTCTGAGCTTCAGTTTCCTTAATTATAAAATGATCTCTAAGGTCCCTTAAAGGCAGCTAGTAACTTAGTGGATAGACTGCCAGCCCTGGAGTCAGAAAGACCTGAGTTCAAATCCAGCCTCAGATACTTACTAACTGTATGACCCTGGGCAAGTCACTTGTTTGTCTCAGTTTTCTCATCTGTAAAATGAGCTGGAGAAGGAAATGGCAAACCGCTCTACTATCTTTGCCAAGAAAACCCCAAATGGGATCATGAAGAGTTGGACATGACTAAACAGCAACAAGGTCCTTTAAATCCAAAGGTCTACCATCCAAATACCCTACATACTCTATAAGCAAACCCCATGTATGAAAATCTGGACTAGCCATAAAAGATGGAGTGTTAGAGCTGGGAAAGACCACTTTATTTCATACATGACAACTCAGAGAGATGAAGTAAATCACCCAACGATGCACCTCATGTTACGATCAGAGCTGGGCCTCTAGTCTCTTCTTCAAAAAAGATCTTTTCACTGTATAACATTGACTCAGCTTTATAAGGGATTCTTTGTTTTACAGACGAACTATTTTGTGATTCCTTTTGAACAGTAATCTTCCCTAGTGCATTTCAATTCAATTTTAAAAATGGGTTTAAATAAGTCTTTTCAGAAACTTATTTGTAGCTTTAAAATGATAGACATCAATATAGTTAAACACAGTTGACACCTGTCATGTTACAGGATGATCCATTAGAACCAGAGCTAGAACTAGGAAGAGGCGGTGGGGGCTTTCTCTCTGGATGGTGAGGCTAGCTCACATCCAAGGGACTAACTTCCTCCCAACAGCCATCTAGCTTCCCACGCCCTTATCTCATCATCCTCTGGTGGTCCTATACCACACACCACAATTTCTCTTGTTCTTTTGTTCATCCCGGGGCTACCACCCCCAGGAGTCCTGTCACCATGGTACCAACTCTCCTGAGATCTGCTTTTCCCTATCACTGCAGGGCCAGTTGGCTTCTTCTACTGTTTCTTCTGCACTCAAAAGGGGCTGCCTTCCCCTCCCTCCTGTTTAAGTGTTCTCAAGGCACTGGAATTCCTAGTTATGCCTCTGGAGTAAATAGAGTTTGGCTCTTTTTGTGACTGTATGACCTTGGGTAAGTTAATTCACCTCTCTGGGCTTCAGCTTTCCCATTTCCCACTCCCATGAAATTAAAGGGTTGTCTGGGGAGGGTGGTGCTGATAAATGTTTAACAACCAACTTTCTGGAAAAAAAATATATATATACAGGACACACTTTTAAACTTAATCTCTATCACTTTCTTGAGTCTGGACAATCAACAAAACAATAAATCAAGCCCTGATTGGTAGCATTTATTTCTGGGGTTAAATGCTTGCACTGAAAATTTAGCAATCAGCTCTTGTGAGCCAGTATGAGCTGGCACCAGCTCTAGATTGAGGATTTTTAACCTTTCTTGGGTCATGGAGCCCTTTGGCAGTCTGGTGAAGTCTATGAGCTCCTTCTCAAAATAAGGTTTTTTAATACATAAAATAAAATACATAGGATTCCAAAGAAACCAATTCTATTGAAATACAGTAATTCTAGTGTATATATATGTAATATATATACATATATATGTATATGTGTCTATCTATCTATCTATCTATCTATCTATCTATCTATCTACCTATCTATCTATCTATCTAATCTTCATGATCCTCAGGTTAAGAACCCAGAATCAAGACAAAAAGATTGCTAAAGTGCCTTCTGTCTATACCATTCTAGGGTCTGAGTTCTGGTTGCTGACCCTTTTGGACTGGATTCTCCCTAGGGACAGGAAATGTGACTCTTCTGTAGTGGGCATTCTGAAGAATTAGAACAGTGCTGGGTGCCTTGCATGAACTCATCAATACTGATTCCTTGCCTGGGAGCACAAAAAGGAAATGTGGTTCCTGTTGATCTCAGCTTGGGAGATGGAGTCCTTGAGGGATGATGGCTATCTGGAGACTGGGGCATTTCTGTCCACATTCGGAATTTCTGGAATATTAGCCAGCTGTGTTGCTGACAAGCTGAGTTTGAAACAGTGTTTTCCAAATGTCAGCCTGGAGGTCATCCAGGGACTTGAACCGAATTAAATCTCTGATTCAGGTTGGGTTTAGAAAGCATTCTGATGTTCCTGTTTTGTTTTGATTTAAACGTTTTAGGAAATATACAAATCACCAACTACTGGATTATTTGTTTTTAGAGTTTAAATTTGGGTTGATTCTCAGTTCAGTAAGAAGCAAGCATTTTTACTCCTCTTGTGCTTTTCATATTTTAATTACTGTGATATTTAAATGTACAATTCTCATCACTGACCAGATAGTAAACTCTTTGGAACAGTTATTTTTGTATCTCTCAGAGCTTTGCACATAGTAGGCATACAACAAATCTCTGTTGAATGGGTAAATATTTGGTTCCTGGATCAGCAAAATAAAGATGTTCATTTCAGTTTTTGATTTATGGCCCAACAAAAAACCGTAACAATAACCCATATTACTCCTGTGCTTTAAAATTGACAAAGCACTTTCCTTAAGATAACTCTGAGAAGGAGATAGTATAAGAATCAGTCCCATTTTACAGATGAGAAAAACTGAGGCCAGAGAATTGACTTCCCTATGGCCACCCAGTTACTTAAGTGCTGGGACTTGAAATTGAGTACTGTACTCTTTCCACTATACCACACATTCTCCCTCAGATCCCTCAAACCCTCTGTTACTCAATCCAGAGATTCTTGTGTCCCTCAATGTTCTCCTTTCCCTTTCTCCTGACCATCTATGGTAGAGGAGGGATAACCATTCAAAGGCATGGGTGAGAAAGGAAAAATGAAGATGGTGCAAAGGTGTGCATAATGAAAAGATTTTAGTGGCAGTAGCTCCATGCAGATCACCAGCATAAACACCCATGGCCCCGCTGTCCCTCCTGAGATACGGTCACCTGGATGGATGGGACTTTTTGGATGGAAAAGGAAGAACGGGGTTTCAGGTCTGGTTTTTATCATGGTGGTGAAATGATGACATGGAGAGTATTTTTTCGGCCTGTTGTGTTGGCTGCCCTCATCCTATAATTGTTTCAGTCTGTACCCTTAGACCCCTTAGCTAGATCACTTCCTGAGTCAGTGATAGATTCAGACCATGTGGGTCACATTGGCACTGAGACCCTGGCACAGCTCCTTCATTATCTTTGGGGGTGCCATAGTGGAGAGGACGGGCAAGCAGCATATTCTACTGGAAGAAACACTGGTTTTGGAATCAAAGGTTTAAAGGTGGGTTTGGCTGTTGTGAGACATTTGGTGAGTCACTTGATGTCTATGAGCTTTGGTTTTCTCAAATGTAAAATGAGATTGGCCTCGATGACCCCTCAGATTCCTTCTGGCTCCAAACTGACAACCTTGTAAAGATGACTCTTGTAGAAAGCTGAGGAAAAAGAAAATGGGTTGTCCTTGTCCAAAACAGAGATCAGAGGTATGTGAAGTATATCGGCAAAACTTCTGGCACCATAGTAGCGTAAGTTGTGATTAGTGCACTTCTCTGTTGTTTTCTTGCTAGTTCAGACACTTCTCTACCCTTTCCTCTTCTTCCTTCTCCACCTTCTCTTAGCTCTATTCCATGAGTTCTTAGTGGTTAGCCATCCCTTTCTCCTTTTCCCTTGGAATGAGTGGGTTCATGTTCCAGGGATGAGATGAAAGAGGAAGGTGTCTCAGGTTCTCGTGCTCTTGCCTTTGGAACCCCTACCTGATAAAAGGAACATTTTCTGTCCATGAGGGGAAGGATCTAGGCTAACCACTTCTAGGTTCCCTAAACCCTGGTGGCCCCTAGGCACATGCCTGGTGAACCTTTCCCTGTATTCAGATGTGTACTATTTGAAGTTACAATTATATAAGATATGGCAATTAGTTCCAACCCAGTGGAAATATGCAGTGCAAATTCATATAATGCGACTACCTAATGGGATTTGTTATTCATACTAATAGGGACCTAGCCGTATTAGAGAATCTGGTTGTGGTCTTGGGGAATCTGTGAAGAGGAATTCTAGGACTCTTTCATCCACTCCTAGTTCACAGGTATCTAGTGCTTACTGTGTCTGTGAACACGTTTATTGAACACCTATTATGTGTCAGGCGTTGCACTAAACTCTGTGTGCAAAGAAAGGCCAAAATTAATCCCTGCCCTCAAGGAGCATACATTCTAATGGGGGAGACATGTAAATATCTAGGTACATACAAGATGTGTGTGTGTGTGTGTGTGTGTGTGTGTGTGTGTGTTTATTCTCTCTCTCTCTGTCTCTGTTTCTCCCAGATGAAAGTAATCTGAATTGGAAGGCATTAGAAGCTGGGGAGGTGAGGGGCACCCAGCAGGAAAAGTCTCAAGGTGAAAGTGAAATTTGAGCTGTCTTGAAGGAAGCCAGGGAAACCGAAGAGATGGAGGTAAGAGTGTGTTCTAGGTGTGGGGGCCAGCCAGTGACACTACGTTAGAGACTGTTAGGGATGCCAAATTAAATCATTCGCTTGGCGTGCAATATGGTGTGATATAACTGTCTGTATTGATGAGACAGCACGGTATAGTCCGAGATCTGGATTCAAATGCTACCTCTGATGCTAACTACCTATGTGATCTTGGACCTTTCCTCATATGTAAAGTAAGAGAGCTGGTCTAGAAGGCCTTTGAGATCCCTTTGGCCTCCAGAGAGGGATCTGGGTCTTTTCCTCCTTCTAGATCAGGAGTTCTTAATTTGGGGTCTGTGACTTGAAAAAAAAATTTTTTTTGAGAGCTATATTTTAATACAGTTGCTTTCCTTTGTCATCATGTACATTTTATTTTAAGTATTTAAAGACATTATTCTAAGAAGGGGTCTACAGGCTTTACCAGACTGAAAGGGGTACCTGTCACAAAAAAATTGAGAACTCCTGGACTGTGAAGGCAGGAACCATGTTTCATCCAAGTATTGTATCTTCACTTACATTGAAAACCTGCATACAGTGGGCACTTAGTAATTAAGGCATAGCAATAAGATCAAAGAGTTAGAAGGGACCTTAGCCATTTAGTCAAACCTCCTTCATTTTACAGATGAGGAAACTGAGGCCCAGGGAGGTTAAGTGACTTGCTCAAAGGTCACATAGGAACTCAATCAGGATTTGAACAGTGGTCACTGAGGTCCTCTGACTCCAAAGTCAGTGTTCTTTCTACCATGCCATGACTGCCTTCCCTCTCCAGGCTTATAGTGTAACAAGGGGAAATGAAACTTGTATTTGTGAACAATGGAGGCAGAATATGGTAAGTCCCATTGAAAAAGTATAAGCCAGATGCCATATGTATATATACTATATGTCTATGATTTATAGAAGAGAGAAAGTAGGTCTGTGTAGGGAGGTATTGGTAACCACTGGTTGCCAGGTTGGCCCAGAGGTAAAGGGGGTGACATTACCACAGGTCCCAGGGCAAGCGTTTGGAGGGTGGAACCAGACCCAAGTCATTGTCTCAGCTTGGTAACATCCATGAAACCACTTCCCAAGTTGCCCCTGCTGGCAGCTGGCTCAGACAAAGGCTGCAAACTGCCAGTGTCTCACCTTATAATTAATCCAGCCAGCCTGTCTTGGGCTCTTGTTTGCTATCATCTCCCAGCTTCCGGAAAGGGGCCCTGCTTCTGGTGGGGAGCCATCTGGTGATGGTGGAGTTTTCTCACTGCAGATAATCCATCCTCTCCTCCCTCTCCAGCCCATGCTGTGTGCCGTCAGCTGGCTCTTGGGTCTTGTAGTGAGAGAGAGTTAAGTTTCTCGAAGCATGTGTGTGCAAGCCAGTTTACCGAGGCATTAGATAAAACCTGAGAAGGTATGAAGCTGGTGTAAGGGGAGCTTCTAAAGGGGTTTATGGTGGAGTCTGTTCTTGCCTGGACGGAAGAATCCCAGTCTTTGCTTGACCGGATGCCATGAGAAAGAACCGGCACTTGGGGAGCCAGGTAACTTTAGCAGATACCAAGGCCCAGTGACACAAAGTAGACGCCACCTGTCAGTGAGTCTCCTGCCACTGAACAGGAACTGGCCAGGATCAGAGCATCAGTCCTGTGTAAAGGCACAATCTTGGGCCAGGCCCCCAAGGAGACCCTGCAAGAACCCTCGCCTTCATTTCTCAAATGACAGCATTCACTTGTGTGAAATTATGGCCAAGAAACGACGCACTTGTGGATCTTTCTCCTTTTCCTTTTTCTTCTTCTCCTCCTTCTCTTTCTCTCTCTTTTGATTTTTCTTCTTCCTTGCCATTTTTATTTCAGACACTTGCTCTCTAGGTTTCTTATTGTATCTGCAATGATAAGGACCTCTCACTTAAAACCAGGTGGAAAATTCCTTGAAGAGAACGGTCTCCTCACATAGAAGGTAGCCAAGATGGCACAGTCCACTTTCATGACAGCATACTATCAAAGTACCGGGCCTGGACTGGGCCACAGCTTATACCTCAGACAGGGTCTATGCCACCCTTATATCCCCCACTTATCAGCATCTGGCCAGACACCAGTGAACAATAATTGAACAATAATGCCTTAGGTTTATATACAATTTACACAGTATTTTCCCATCACTTATCTCCCTTGGAATCAATAAATACACATTGTAGCCCCTGAGGTAAAGTGAGCAGGGATTATTGTCCGTGTTTGTTTGTGGTTGTTGGACCTCTTATTTCATGGATAGAACTCTATGTACAGAACTTCATATAGAACTCCATGTGAGGGAATTCCCTCCTCTAGAGCTGAAAGGCCGGGCATCTGCTCTGTGACTTATTATCTTAGAGCACTGAGAGGGTCTCACAGCCAGTATATGTCAGAGGTTCAGACTTGAAACCAGGGCTTCTTGACTCTGAGACCAAGACTGGCCCTCTAACCACCATGCCAGCCTGCCTCTCATCCATGTCACAAACGAGCACTCCTAGGTGAAGGTATTCACCCAAGGCCACACAACCAGGATGTGACTGAGCCACTGGACAAGAACCAAGATCTTCTCTCTCCTCACCCACGTGCTCTTTTCATGAGACCACAGTTGCCTCTCAGAGGCTGGAATTGGTTGATCTCCCTATTTTACTTGGGAAGCTTGAGCTCTGGAATCACAGAATTTAGAACTAAATGAGACCTTAAAGGTCATCTAGTTCAACCACCTGTTGTTTTCTAGAAGTTGATTTTTTTTAAAGGTGAATCCTTCTAGGCGTTGACCTTTTGAGAGAATAAATATTGTTTGCATATGTAAGGACATTATGAAGTTATTTTGTTTATTTAAAAAATATATTATCTGTGATGGATAATTAGCTGAGCCCAGAACTGAATAGGAGGGAGAAGAGATGGGCCTGAATGCTGCTTGGGAAAGCGTGCAGTGCTTTTAATGGCCCCAAGGTTCTCCCCAAAAGGAAGATCTATCTTTTCAACATTAATATTCTTCTGGTGATGTTGTGTGTCTGCATATCATGGAATACCACAGTCTCCAAAGAATTAAAGTTGTGGTTCACCTAAAGGGCAATGGAGAGGTATGTGGTAGGTGTGAGGAGTCTACCACATATTTTCAGTCGAGGATGGTGCAGGAGATGCCTCATAAAGGATATCATCAGAGACCTATGGGATTGGAGAATGAGGTGGGACAGTTAGGTAGTGAGAGCGTGGGATAAATTGCTCTTCATTGATATCCCTGCAATATCTAAGGATCTAAGGGTTTCTTGACCTAGGGTCCATGGATGCTTAAAGGGTCTATAGATAGATTTCAGGGGGCCTCTAAGCTTGGATGGGAAAATATTTTTTTATCTTTACTAACTGGAATTTAGAATTTTATTAAATTATGAATAAAAAAATTCCACTATTTCAAGGGGTTCATTGGCTTCACCACACTTCCAGAGGGGTCCATGACACAAAAAGGTTAAGAGCCTACTGTGCTAGAGAAGGCCCCCTAAATGTGGGGTGGACCCTTGTGGATGGGAAGAAATGGACAAGCATTGATCACTATGAGAAGGCACAGATAAATATACTGTTGGAGAAAACACCCACATTGAGATCACAGATCCATCAAAATATTGATGCGTTGTCTGCTAGTGGATGAATCTCATTGCAGGTGTCCCTCCATGTATGCCTGGAGAAGGAAATGGCAAACCACTCCAGTATCTTTGCCAAGAAAACCTCAAATGGGGTCACAAAGAGTCAGGCATAACTGAAAATGACTGAACAACAATAACAACAAATTCCATATATGCCAATCCACATTGGATTTTACTGCTACATGGAATTCATGTGGAAATGTGAATCTCTAAATTCTATATACTTCTGGAAGGAGGAGGTTGAACTATGAGTGCCGTGTTAGGATCTTATTCTCCTAAGATTTATATTTTCCTCTGAGAAAACATCTACTTTTATGATAGAAGCCTATGGAAAAACAGCATTCTTCTATTTGGGGGGACTTTGCATTAACAACAACTTTTGTCTACAATGTAGTTATTGTATATATTGAATGATAATCATCTTGTTCATAGTTCTTGGCCTTCACAAAATATCATTTGGATTACCTATTTCATCCTTTTTGTAAGGGATTTATCATAACTATCTGATGAGATGGGGTTAGGGGAACGTCTATGGGGTTTTTGTCAGAGACTGCCCCTTCATTGACTCCTAGTCCATAAGTATTCAGAGGCGGTATTACAGAGGAGGAAAATAAGGGTCAGTCCCACACCACACTGTTAGCCAAATTGGGAGAAGATCCCATGAGTTACCAATCTTAGTGAGCTAATTCCCTCCTATTCCCATCATCTCATTGATTATATTTATTAAAAAAAGTTTATTGATGATTTTTGGTTTTTATACCATAGACATTTCCCAATATTACTCTCCATCCCTGACTCTTCCCTGTAATAAGGAAAAACTGATGACTCAGTGACTGAATCAGACAATGTATGTCACATTCTGAACCACTAATCCACCACTCCCCCAAGAGGAGGGAAGTGTGTTTCATCATCTGTCCTTTGGGACCCACTTTGGCCATTTTATTGAATCTGAGTTCAGCAACCTGTTAGTGATGTTTCCATGTGCATTACTGTCGACATTGTGCCTATGGTTCTCTTGTTTCTGCTTTCTTTGTTTCATGTCAGGTTTCTTGGAATCCCTCAAAGTCATCATTTCTTATGGAACAATGATGTTCTACAAGATTTATATATCATAGTTTGTTCAGCTCTTCCCCAATCCATGGACACCCACATTGTTTTCAGCTTTTTGCAGTCACAAAAAGTGCTAATAATTTGGTATATATGGGGCTTTTTCCTCTTTGATTTCTTTGAGATAAACACTCAATAATGAGATCCTGGGGCCTATAGTTCAGTTACTTTCTTGTACAGTATCAATTGTTTTCTAGAAGGTTAGATAAATTCACAGTTCCACCAATAGTGTATGAGTGTGTCTTATTTTCTCTGATGTCTCTCCAACACTTAGCTTTTCTATTTTTTATCATATTTTCTAATTCCATTCATCTAAAGAAGCAGAAAGTAATGTGAGGAGACTCATTTGTTTGTAAAATCTAAGTGCATCTAAGATATTAAAAAGTATTTGCCTTGGCTTTGTCTCTTAAGGACTTTTCTACCATTCCTCAGTGGTCTTCTCATCCTGGAACTTCTCTCAGTGCTTATCACCTTCCCATTCTGGAATATCCCTCTATTCATGCAGTCTCTTTCAACCTTTGGTGAGTTCCTCCTGGGGCCTCCATTTTGGAGAGGGACCCAGGCCAACGGCCTTTCATTCTCTCCTAGCTCTATTTCTGACTCAATGGACTTAGCCACTGTGACCCCTACAATGGTCAACCTTGTGGAAGAACAACATTCTCTTTCCCCTTCCCATTTCCATTAGAATGTAAGCTCCTTGAGGGTAGGGATCTTCTTTCCTTTTGCTTATATTTTTGTCTCCCCTGACTCCTTTTAAATGCTTAATAAATGCTTATCGGCTGACTGATGGCAATAAAGATGTAATCTAAGTGTACTGGGACTGGTAGGAATTTCAGGGCAGGGAGAATCAGATTTCTGCTGGGTTTATAATTTTGCTCTTCTAATCCTTTCTCCCAGGTTAAAACACACACAGACACAGACACACAGACACACACAGACACACACACACACACCAATTAGGCTATCATAGATTTAGGGCTAAAAGGGATTTTAGAGACTATCCATCTAGTCCAGGGGTGGAGAAACTGCGGCCTTGAGGCCACATGTGGCCCTCTAGGTCCTCAAGTGGCAGCCCTTTGACTGAATCCAAATTTGAAGACCTAGAGGGCCACATGTGGCCTCAAGGCCGCAGGTTCCCCAGCCCTGATGTAGTCCAACCCCCTCATTTTGGAAATATGCCAAGAGAGTTCCTCAGAATTTCAGTGACTTCTCTAAAGACCCAGGTAGTTAGTATCAGTGATGCAACACACCCCTTTTCCAACCAAGCTCAAAGCATTCTGCTCCCAGGGGACTTGCAAGGTGGGACTGCAACCTTGAGGGGCCTGGAAAGAGGACCCTGAGGGGTATCTGGTTTGTTGATACTGGGAGTTCTAACCTGCAGACCCAAGATAATTGATTTAACTTCTCAGTTCTCTAGTCTATAGGAGAGGCAGGAAGGGCATAATGCTGATTAAATCATTTCCCTCCCCTGCTGTGGACTTCATCAGTTAATATGTAAAGGGCTAAATTTCATTCACTTTAGCTCTAAGTATATATCACTGATATCCAATTGGCTTTCTTTGGTTGGAATTTGCATGCACAGAATGGAAACTGTTTTGTTCCCTCCCTTCCTTCCCCAGCTCCCAACCCCCAACCCTTCTTGGAGCAAAACTGGCTTCTCAGGTCCTATGCAAAAGGGGTGGTAAATTGGGGTAAAAAAAAAAAAAGGCAGCATTTTTTTGGCAGGGTGGGGTGGTAGTGTTGTGGTATGGGGAGGAGGGTGTCTGCTTGGGAAGCTGACAGACCTGTAGTAAAGATGGGGGTGTATGTGAAGAGATAGGGAAGGAATTTGGAATTAAATTGGGGGTGTGGAAGTATGGATAGGGAGGAAAGGTGGGGCCAAAGGGTCAACTGGCTTCAGGCACCTTATTGCAACTGTAATTGGCTCAGGTTTCTTATTTGCCTAGTAGCCTCCAATGGGAGTCAGAGTAAGAAATATTATTTTTCACAAGCATTCTCTACCACACTTTAAAAAATTGCCCCTCACACGTTGTTTACACAGCAGACAAAACTGCTCTCAAGCTGTGATGTTTTATTAGGTCAGTGGCTCCCAAACTCTCTCCCTTTTCAAATCCCTCAGTTCCTTTAATTGATCCTTGTATGGCATAGCTTCATAGGGTCTAGAGCTAGAAGATTTCCTAGAGATGATCTAGTCCAGGAGTGGGAAACCTTCACAAGTTTGGATTCAGTCAAAGGGCCACACTTAAGGATCTCGAGGGCCTGGTCTAGTTCAAGGCTTCTTAAAGAAGGTTGTTTTTTTTTTTTTTAAAAGCCCGAGTGTCTCATCTTGCCTGACTAGATCCCACTACTGGACTGGCACATAAACTTTGGCCTGATCTGTTTCTGAACTGGCTCAGTTCTGTCAGTCAATAAACATTTATTAAGTGCCCACTATATACCAAGCACTGTGTTAAATGCTGGGGATACAAAAAAGAAACAAAAGACAGTCCCTGCCCTCAAGGAGCTTACAATTGAATGTAAGCAAATATATATAAAGCAAGCTATATACAGGATAAATAGGAAATAATTAACAGAAGGAAGGCACTAGAATTAAAAGGGACTGGGGAAGGCTTCTTATAGAAAGTGGGATTTTAGTTGGGACTTAAAAGAAGTGAGGGAAGTGTGTAGTTGGAATGGAAGAGAGAGAGGGGATAGCCAGAGAAAATGCCCAGAGATGGAATGTCTTGTTTGTAGAGCAGCCAGGAGGCTAATGTCACCCCTCCTTAGGCAGCCTGGCTGGCCCCAGGCTTCTGAGGACTCACACCGTATTGGCACTGGACTTAGTGTGGACATCTGATCAGCTTTAGCCCTCCTGCAGCTCAGAACTCCTAAATTGAAGTAATCCACCAACCACAGGCTCCTTGCAGTAGCTAGGATTACAGGCATGTACCACCACACCCAACCCTATGAACTAGTTTCTAAATAATATTTTGATAATGGTATTTCAATATAATTGGTCTCCTTCATAATCTTACCTGTTTTATTATGTGAATTTAAAAGTATCATTCTGAGAAGAGATCCATAGACTTCCCTCGATTGTAGATAGGGTCTGCGACAAAAAAATTTAAGAACCCCTGATCTAATCCAACCTTCTCTTTTTACAGATGGAGAAACCAAGGCCCAGAGAGGGGAAGGTACTTGTCTGAGATCACAGAGTTAAGATTTGAGCCTGAATCCACTCTATAGCACTGCGTCTGTATGGTCCTTGTGTGTTTTAACTGAATCTGTTCTTCGACTAGGAGAGGCCTGTCTTGCTCTCCTCTTATTAACCTACCGATGTGTATATCCTGAGTCCCCACTTGTTAGACTGTAAGTTCCTTGAGGGCTGAGAGTATAATTTTCCATCTTTGTATTTCCTATGTGGACAGCAAGATGGCACAGTGGATAGAGTGCTGGGCCTGGAGTCAGGAAGACTTGAGTTCAAATGTGATCTCAAACACTTACTAGTTGTGTGACCCTGGACAAGTCACTTAACCCTGTTTGCCTCGGTTCCTCAGTAAATGAATAAAATGAGCTGGAGATGCTCCAGCTCAGTAAAATGAGCTGGAGAAGGAAATGGCAAACCCCTCCAGTATTTGGCCAAGAAATCCCCAAATGGGGTCTGATTCAATAACAACAAATTTCCAACACCTTGTCCCCAGGTAGCTTGGTAGGTATACTTAATAAATGTTTATTTAGTGATTAAAAATGTTTCTAGAGTCTTCTGAAGGAGTTGATAAGATACTGTATTACTTTCTTTTCTACCTTTTAAAAGCACAGGTCTTCAGAAAAGCCAGTCTGTTTTTAATTCCTGTGCTATTCTGGTCACAGAATTCACCCTCAGTTGGATTATTGGTGAAGAACCCTGCCTCAGTTAGTGAGACTGGTTCTCAATCAGT
The DNA here is from genome assembly GCF_900497805.2 of Vombatus ursinus. NCBI lineage: Eukaryota > Metazoa > Chordata > Mammalia > Diprotodontia > Vombatidae > Vombatus > Vombatus ursinus. Next base: position 10,565,322 of record NW_020954571.1, on the reverse strand, counting down.
AGACTGCATGTATGGGCTTCTACTGGAAATCTTTCTAATAGATAGAACTTGCTGGAGCTCGCACAGTCTCACTGTAGCGTTGAGGGGACCTCGAGGTCTTGAATGTGATCTGGGGCTGTAGCACCTAGCATGAGTAAGGTGATGGCTCCATTATACTCCTTGCTGGCCAGAGTATTGTAGTCACTTTTAGGTACCACAGGTTAGGAAGGATCCTGCTAACTGGACTGCTTCTAGAGCACTCTCTTACCTATAACTGGTGTCAAAACTCAAATAGAAATAGATTCTGGTGGGGGCTGCAGTGCATTATGATGTAATCCCTCAGGGAACAAGTTTGAATATTGTGATGAGGGGGAAAATCATGGATTTTGTATCTGGAAGGGACTTTAGAAACCATCTAGTCCAACCCCATCATTTTTACAGATGAGGAAACTGAGGATCAGAGAGGTTAAGTGACTTTGTGGCAAAACTAGGATTTGAACTCAGTCCCTGGCTGCACATCCATCATGCCTTCCACCATACCATGCTTTGTCCCCAGAACTTGAGAGCATATCTTTGGAGGCTAGAGGAGATTTGGAGTGGGAACTTGATCTTTCTCTTCAAATATTTGAAGGGCTGTCATGTGGAAGGGGGAGCAGACATTTTCTGTAGAAACTCAGAGGGTAGAATTCAGATCAACTGGAGGAGATTATAGGGATGAAAATTTCTAGTTACTTGAAGTGTTCAATCAGAGTACCTATTCAGTGGGCAGCTATGTTGTAGAGAGGATTCCATACTGGTTGGGAAGCTGGATCATGGGGCTTGGGAAGGCCAAGGTCACCCGCTGCCTCCTGGGCCATCACCAGTCATCTTGACCTATGTCTTGCCGCTGGACTTCCATGACTCTGGAGGAGAGAGTGAGGCTGATGACTCTGCACAGCTCTGCCTCTATTAAATCCAATTCACTTGCAAGTCAAGACCTGATGTCATTGGTTCTTCTCCTCCTCCTCCTCCTCCTCATCATCATCATCAACAACAGCTACTACCACCACCACCACCATTACCACCACCACCACCACCATCACCACCAGATATTTAGAACTTGGATGGAATCATCTATGTCATCTAGTCAGATCTCTTTATTTTACAGATGAGGGAAATGAGTCACAGAACGATTAACTGATGTGCTGGTGGCAGCCCTGGGACTCAAAATCCAGACATTTCATTCCAAATCCTTTTCACTGATAGACTTGCTTTGGTACAGAGCTTAACTGTGTTTTAATATTTCATCCATTTGACCCCTGCAACAATCCTATGAGTATTATTCCTGTTTTACAGATGAAGAAACTGAAACCCAGATTGGTGAAGAGATGTGACTAAGGTCACATAGCTAGCATGTGTTGGAGTCAAGCCTAGTTCTAAGATTAATGCTCTTTCCAATACATATTATACAGACTGTTAGCTATAATCCTAAAATTCTAAGCCTTCTAAATCCTGTGGTTCAGCAATAAAGACTAGGAAAAAAATCTGCATAGTAACTTTGGGCTGGTCATTTCACATCTCTGGACCTCAGTTTCCTGAACTGTAAAATGACCTGTTGACCTCTATGGCTGTTCTAGGTCTGCTTTAGTGACGTTAGTATGCCTATCCTGTACTTTACTCTCTCCTCCCCCTGTATACTCCCACTCTTCCTGTTCCTCTCTCTTCCTCTCATCTCCCTGTAGGAGGTCTTGGGGAAACTCCTGGTACACAGGGATTGTTAGCCGCTCTCTTCTCTCCTCTCTGCTCTCATCTTTCCTCACTCTCTCCCTCTCCCATATCCCCCCTCCCTGTTCCTGGCCAGTTGCCTTGTGTTTCAGTTGTTATAAATAAAGCTCCAGGCGCTGATTCTGGTGTACAATGACACCTTGTGTTATTAGACAGCACAGGACACTCTTAACAAGGAGAACCTGCTCCCGCTCTCTCTTTTTCCTGTTGTATTATTAGCGCCTGCTGTTTGAAAAGAGCTTCACTTGCAGCTCGAGGTGGGGGTGAGGGAGAACCGGAAGGTGGTGAGGGGGAACTGGCACTGAAGCAGATGCTCCAAGTCTGCTTCCCAGCTCTGTGTGCCAAGCTACGGGCACTCAGGCACCCTAGCCATCACCTTGCTGCTTCTGTCAAAACACAGATTCCTTCTAGCCTGTGTGGAGGGAGGCTGGGAGGGAAGTTGGGAAGGCAGGGGAGAAGAGAGGAGGAGAGGTATATTTCTACCGCGTCAGCCCTAGTGGGAGGCAGCCTGATGGTGTAGGCTTGGTAGAACACTAGATAGGGATTCTAGGGACCTGAGTTGGAGCCTCGGCTCTGTCACTCATTTGCTTCCCTGGATACCCACAGTAAACTTTTCTCCCTACCCCCAATGTAGACTACAAGTGCCTTGAAGACAAGGATTGACTTTTCTTTTTGCCTTTTGATCTACAGTGCCTTTGATATAGTAGTCACTTTAATTGAATTGTGGTTGGATCCCTGAGTGGTCTTGGACCACTTTTCTGAGTCTTGGTTTCTCCATCTGTAGGATAAGGAAGATTGGACTAGACTTTGTCTAAAATTCACCCAATCAATCAACCAAACAAATATTCATTAATCACTGGATTCTCTGATTCGAAAATTGGGACATTCTCAAAACTTGGCTTTGACACTCCTAGCCTCCCCTTGATTTTTCCTTTTCTTTCCCTCTGTTCCTTCTTGTCCTCTATGCCCCATTCCCTTTTGATGTCTTTTCCTCTGTCCTCACAAAATCTGCTGCAAGGAAAGGATCTGTTAAGTTTATTCTGATTAGATTTCCAATGACTATTCATCATCACTGCTTAGAATCACATGATGTAGACCTAGAAGGAAACTTAGAGATAATCAGGTCTGATCTCATCATTTTATAAATAAGGAAACTGAGGCCCAGAGAGATCATGATGGCTGAATAGTAGGGAACACTATATTACTGATCCATGGTTTTGTGCCAGTCGTAACCTATCTAAAATACAGTAGATAGTCTTAGAGAGTTGTCTGAGACTCAGGGAGAGGATGTGTTCACAGTCACACAATTGATAAGTATCAGACACCGGGTTTGAACCCAGGTCTTCCTGATTCCATGTTCAGAACTCTTTTCTCTACACCAGTGGTGTCAAACTCAAATAAAAATGGGGGCCATTAACTATACCTAAGGATCATCCATATATTGACTTAGTTTTAAAATGTAATATCTATTTTCTATTGTATTTTTATTTATTTTGTTAAATATTTCCTAATTATAAATGAATCCAGTTCAAGTGGCACTTGGAGTGTTGTGATCTGCATGTAGCATTTGACAACTCTGCTGTACACCATCCCACCTCTCAGAAGTTTTTGTATTTTAATAGAGGAGAAAAAAATCTCTGGTTTGAACCAAAGGAATGTTCAAAGTTCAGGCATCAGGAGTAGAGGAGTTTCTTTTTTTAGGCTGTTTTTTTGGGGGGTGGGGTTGGGTCAAGGTCTTTCCAAGCATCCCTGATGTCATATTCCTTAGGAATAGATATTTAGCTATTTATATGGTTGTGAGGCTAATTTATTTCTAGGCCCCAAGATGTGGAGAAACTTGGCCCCTAGGACTTGCTTTAGAAGGTTTGAACTTGTCCAGCTGCAGAGACTTAGATCCAGGTGAGAAGTGATTGTCTGTGAGACAATAGCTGGATTTGGACTGTCTCCAGCTTTATATCCACCCCATGTGGTACTCACACTACCATGCAGGAAGCCTCACTAGCCAGAAGTGGTTCAGAAGGGAGTAGTCAATATGCAAATGCACTAATTAGCGTAATTTAGGTAGCAACTGATTGTTCTGTTACATCTCCTTCCACAGAAAGAGAGGCTGGTCGTATACTCTTTTAAAAATACCTTCCATGTGCAGCACCTGTGTGTCTGAAGGTTAGTGTCATTGATCTCAGGAGAAAGGGAGAGAAGGAAAAAGAGAGAGAGAAAGAGAGAGAGAGAGAGAGAGAGAGAGAGAGAGAGAGAGAGAGAGAGACAATAAATTTATTTACTTAACTGTGTATTATTACACTTATGGCTGTATTTTCTGGGAATGCAAATACAAATGAGCAAGACAGCCCCTGCCCTCAGAGAGCTTACATTCTAATGGAAGAAGACAGCACATAAAGGAATACTGTAAAGCAGAGGGTGAGGACTGGGAAGGAGATTACAGGAAAGACTCGAGGAAGTTTTGTGGAGGCCTTAGGCCTTGGCAAGATAAGGCAAAAAGCTTATCTGTAAGAGCCTGTGGAGTCCGGGTTTCCTGTTGGGGTAGAGATGACTGCAAAGTTGGGCCATGGTAAAAAGCATGGTAAAAAGCAAATGTACTAGAATCTAAAAAGACTCAAATTGTAGAATCTGTGAGTTAGAAGAGATCTTATTGAAACCAACCTCTTCCCCAAACCACCTACCTCTATAACATTCAGGATGAGTTGTCATCCAGTCTTCAATTAAAGGCTTCCAGTGACGGGGAACTCACTACTTCCTTAAATCAGTACATTCCATTTCCAGACAACTCTACTAATTAGAAAGTTTTTCCTTGTATGTAAAACTATTTCAACCCTTGCTTGTAGCTCTACCCTTTGGGGCCAAGGAGAGCAATCACTACTTTCACATAATGAGTTTCATAGGGATTTGGGGGGATGGGGGCTGAAGGAGCCAGTGTCCTGGGATGCTAATTCCATTTCACTCAGGGTGTTGGCATGTCATCTTGGACACATCGTGAAGTCTCTTCAACTCTCTGTTTTTACTGTGACTATATATTGAAAGGGTAATCGAGGGGATGAGGTGGGCTTTACCAGGAGGCAGCAGGGCCATGCTAAGGAGCATCGTTGTGAGCCTATATGATTTTAAGTCATGGAACACCATCACAATCAATGAATGTGAAAATTGTGAGTGACCCAAAGTGCAATGAACCACAGACAGAACTAGAAAGGACCTTTTGAGGACATTGAGTCCAACCTCCTCATTTTTACAGATGAGGAGATTAAGTGACTTGTCCAAGACTGCACAGGTAGTAAGTAGCAAAGGTGGGATTTGAACTCAGGTCTTCTGACTCCAAATGCAGCACACTTTCTACTGTACCATATTTCCTGTCCATGAAGATGCATGGTGGATGTAAATATGCTGGTGGAAATAAGGAAGTAGGTTGGTCATGTGTTAGGAGAGTGGGATAACAGATGGACAGTCTGAGTATTTCATGTGTATCCATGAAATTTTTTTTTCAGGGTTTTTTTTGGGGAGATTATGAACTTGACAGCCATCAACAAATGTAATCATTTCCATATTCAAAGAACAGAAAAAAGAATTGAATATGAAACTATTAATATCAATTATGTGCAGTTTTAAAAAAAGTATATAATAAATTTAACGGTAATTCTAATACTGTCCTACTTGTTGGTGTTTCGTTCTGAATTACCTTCTGCTCTAGTTTGTATATTTTATAAATGTTTCATTAATGCTCTTTTCTTTTCTTCTTTTTAGCATCATTTTTACCATTTTCCTTCTTCCCTCCCACCTACTAACCCCCCCCCCAAAAAACTCTTTCCCTTGTAACAAATGGATATAGTCAAGCAAAAGAGAGCCATACATTGTCCTTCTCAAAAAAGTTATGTCTCATTCTGTACTCCTAGTCTGTCACCTCTCTGTCATAGGAGTAGTGGTTGTTCATTGTTTTCAGATTTCTTAAGTGAATGAAAAAGCTATTAAACATTTACTTTCTGCCCAGCTAAGCTACGTGCTAAGCTATGAGCATGCAAATACAAAAGTGGAAACATTTGCCCTCAGGGAGCTTACATTCTAATGGAAAAGACAAAACTTCTGGGGAGTGGTGGCCAGGTGTTTTGGTTTGAAATCCATGGATGGTGAACGGAGCCATTAGGGGAGTATACGCTGTTTGGTTTTTTATTTGTATGGTTAGGCAATGGGGTTAAGTGACTTGCCCAGGGTCACACAGCTAGTAAGTGTTATGTGTCTGAAGCCGGATTTGAACTCCCATCCTCCTGACTCCAGGGCCGGTGCTCTGTCCACTGCGCCACCTAGCTGCCCCAGAGTATACACTGTTCTAAGAGTAATGACAGTGTTGATTTGATTATGGCTCCAGAAATGGGTTGCTCTCCTTTGTAATGCTGTAGCCATCTTATATGTTCTTTTCCTGGTTCTGCTTATTTTGCTCTTCATCAATTCATGCAAGTGTTCTCAGGTTCTTTGAATCTGTCCTTTTCGTTTACTATGCAATAATATTCCATTCCATTTTAAAAAATCAATCTTATTTTATTTTCAGGTCTGCATTCCTTATCTCCAGCCACTTCCCAGAAAGCAAGAAAAACAAAACCTCTGTTGTAAACATATACAGTCAAGCAAAACAAATTTCTGCATTGGCCACGTCCAGAAAAATGTTTCAATCTGCACCTTTTCTCCTATATCAGCAGGTGATTAGTTGGTTTCATCTTGAATTGTAATGAATTGTGGTTTTGTCATGGAATTGTGGTTAACTATTGTTTTGATCAGAGTTCCCAAGTCTATCAGTTTGTTTGTCTTTACAATATTGTTGTTATTGTACACATCCTCCTGGTTCTGCTCTCTTCTGCTTTTGTTGTTATTGTTGCTAGTCATTTTCAGTCGTGTCTGAGTCTTCATGACCGCATTTGGGGTTTTCTTGGCAAAGATACTAGATTGGTTTGCCATTTCCTTCTCCACCTCATTTTACAGATGAGGAACTGAGGGAAGCTGGGTTAAGTGACTTGTCTAGGGTCACACAGCTAGTAAGTGTCTGAGGCTGCATTTGAACTCAGGAAATGAGTCATCCTGACTCCAGGCCCTGAGCTCCATCCACTGCATCACCTAGCTGTCCCTCTGCTCACTTTGGTTTGCATCAATTCATACAAGTCTTCCTAATTTTCTTCATCATTTCTTATAGCATGATAGTGTTCCATCATATTTACATGCTATAATTTGTTCAGCCATTCCCCAATAGGCACCTCCTCAATTTTCAATTCTTTGTCACTACAAAAAAATGTGCTATAAATATTTTTGTACACATAGGTCCTTTCCCTCTTACTTTGATCTCTTGGACATAAACCCAGTAGATTACATCATCTATATGTAATATATTTTAATATATATGTGTATGTGAATATATGTATGTATGTATGTATGTATGTCCTTTTCCTCTGCTTTGATCTCTTTGGAGTATAAGTCAAGCAATGGTATTACGATGTCCATGAATTGCTGAAAGAGGAAAGCCCATAGGGAATTGGGTGTATCTTCTTGAGGATTGATGGGAGGATGTGGATAAGAATTACAGTGGATGAAAACGTGTGAATGGGCTGCAAGCTATACACTGTTGAGGGCTATAGCTTCACACTGATAGCATCATGGATCCACTTAAGTACTGAAATGTTGTCATCATCTCTTTGGCATTTTGTGGGGGCTCTAGCTACTTGCTCCCTCTGCTTGCCAACTGTTTCCAGGGACATTAAACTCATTAGATTAGACCTCTGAAGTTCCTTCCAATCCTGAGATAACTTAATTAAAAGACAGGTTCATTTCCTTTTTTGGCATAACCCCTTTCTCCTGCCAATATCCCCTCCTTCTCCCTACCCCCTCCTATCCCAATTCTAATCATTTATCAAAGTCTAGATCAAGTTCCATTGTTTCTAGTAAGCCTTCCCTGACTACTTCAAGGCATGGGAAAATACCTTCATTGGTTCTGGAGTTTAGAGAGCCTGGCTTCAAATCTCATCTCTAATGTTACTTAACCTGTGTGACCTTGGGCAAGTCATTCAACTTCAACTTAATCATATGGTATCAACATTGCCCATGCCTTTGATCTGAATTTTGTTACCCTTTAGTGTTTTCCATAGAGCTGGGTTTCTTAACCTAGGGTTCATGAATCTGTTTTTTAAAAAATACTTTTTGATTACTGTATTTCAATATAATTGGTTTCCTTTATAATCCTATGTATTTTATTTGAAAGCAGTTAAAAGCATTCATCTGGGCAGGCCACTAGCCTTCAGCAGATTGCCAAAGGGGCCCTTGACACAAAAACAAGGTTGGGAACCCCCGGCCATGTATGTTGAAATTCATAAAGAAATGGGCTGCCTCTGTCCCTACTCAGAATCTCAGAACTGGAGGGGTCCATTTAGCACAACCTGTACCGGAATAGAAATCTCCTCTACAACATTCTCAGTAAGTGGTCATTTTGATTTTGTTTCAGGACTTCCATTTAGGGGATACTTACTACCTCCAAAGGCAGTCCATTCCACTTTTGGCTAGCACTTATTGTTAGGAGAGTTGAAGGAGAGCACAGAGGTAGCCGGGAATAGTGGTGTACTCCTGAAATTTCAGCTACCAAAGAGGCTGGGGCTAGAGAATCTCATGAGCTTTGGAGTTCTGAACTTGGGTGGGCTAAGTCAATCAGGTATCTATACTAGTTTCAGCATCAATAAGTTGAGCTCCTAGGAGGGGGTGAGTGGCTCCTAAGTTGTCTACAGAAGAGTCCCAGGTTGGAAATGGAGCAGATCAAAGCTTCCATGCCAGTCAGTACTGGGATTAAGTAGAGAGAGAGAGAGAGCAGACTTTATTTTTCATTTTGCAGACCATTTTGGCAACAAAGACAAATACCCACAGACTCCTAATTTCCACCCTTGACAAACCTGGGCTTCTCATTCTAGAGAATGACTGCTTATCATGACACTGTTGATTCTGATGATCACTCTCTATTATTAAAAAAAAAAGTCTGAAGTATACATGTTTTAAAAGAAAAAGTACTATTGTATTACTTTTTTAAAGAAAATTTATTAATTTATTTTGATTTATCAACAATCACTTCCATATGCTTTTGAGTTTAAAATTTTTCTCCCCCTTCCTCCCCACCACCCTCCCCAAGACGGCACACAATCTGATATAGGCTATACATATACATTCCTATTAAACATTAGTGATGTTGTAAGTAAAAATTAGAACCAATAGGAGGAACCACCAGAAAGAGGAAACAAAACACAACAGAAGAGAAAAAAGATAGCAGTTCAAATTCCATAGTTCTTTCTTTGGATGTGGATAGCATTTTTCATCACGAGGCCGCATTACTTTTAAATAATGAAACTTCCTAACAACGGGAACTATCCAAAAGTGGAAGTTGCTACCTTGGAAGACAGTGGATTGCCTCTCATTAGAGATCATCAAGAAAAAGCTAAACTTCCAGGAAAAATAATCTATGCTGTTATCTATACTTTCTCATCCCTTACTCTTTACTTCCTTGAAGCCTGGCTTCTGGTCTTCTGAAATAGCTCTCTTGGGAGTTATCAATGATCTTTTAAATACTAGATCTGATGGCCTTTTCTCAGCCTTCATATTATTTGACCTTTCTGTAGATTGTGACACAGCTATTCCTTCTTCCTGGATGCCCCTTTTTTCCTTGGTTTTTATGACATTTCACTCTTTTTGCTCTCCTCCTACCTGACTGGCTGCTCCCTCACTATCTTATTCTTTGCTGGATCATTATCCATCTCCTGCTTTCTAAGCATGGATATACCCTAAGGTTCTGTGCTGGGCTCTCTTCTTTCTTCCCTCTCTCCCCTGGTGGTCTCATCTGCTTCTTGGAGTTTAATTATCTCTATGCATTTGACTCCAAAATCTATATACCCAACCTCGATTCCTCTTCTTCTATACTATATACTATTATACTATATCCTCAAATGTTTGCTGGGTGGCTCTATCTGGTTGTCCACTGATATCTCAAACTCAACTTGTCCAAAGTAGAATTCATTATCTTCTCCCTCTAGCCCAACCCTCCTCCAAACTTTCCTGTTTCTGTCAATGGCATTCTTCCAACCATCCAGTCACCAAACCTTGGAGTCTTTCTTGACTTTTCCTTCTCCCTCCCATTCCTTCTCCCTCCCCTCTTAATTTGCTGCTAAATTCTGTCAATTCTACCTTTATAACATATCTTGCCTGGCATCTTTCCCTTTTTATCTACTCAGCCTTCATCAGAGTTCAGGCAGATCCGAATCACCTCACATACAGACTATTGTTATAGACTCCTATTTTCCCAGATTTCAGCTTCTCCCTTCTCCCATCTCCAATACTTTACAATTCTTACAAAACAAAGTAATCTCCCAAGGTATAGGTCATTTCCCCACTTTAAAAAAACAAAACAAAACAAAAAAAAAAACAAAAAACAAAACCATGGGAGATTCCCTGTTGCTTCTGGGATAAACCGCAATGTTACAATGCCCAGTGCCTGAGAAAGTGTTTCCAAGTGGATGAGTGGCTTAAACAAACTTTGTAATTAGCACATTAATTGTAAAGCAAATATTGTTACTAAGGCATTGAAAATAGTTTATTCTGCTAATTGGGTCACTTTCCCCTTCCATCCTTGTTTATACTATGAGTTCATTCTTTAATCTTTCCTTTTCCATTGTGTTATAGGACTTAAATCACTTTAGATTTCTCATACAATTTTGGTATTTTTTTTTTTTTTTTTTTTTGCTGCTTAATATAGTCCAAATTTCATTACAATAGGTAGTTGTGTACATGTTTTTGCCTCTCCCATTAGACTGTGCTCCTTAAGGGAAGGGACTGTGTCTTACGTCATCTTTGTATATCCAGTGCTTTGGCATAATCCCTTAGTAAATTTCTGGTGAATTGGGTGAATTCATGGAAAAAGAAACCAGCCTAGTTTGTCCAAATGATCATGCATTCTTAATTAATGGGCTTTGAAAGAAGGAGTTTCTACTGAATTTAGGTGAATAAATTACAGAAGCCTTTGAGAGTCAAGGGAGTTTATAAGATTTTAGGGAATATAACCAATGACCTTGGAAGGAATTCTATTCTTTTGAGGAGTAAGAGCTTGCAGGATTAGGGAAGAGGGTGGGGTGGGGTGGTGGCTTCCAGAAATCTTCTGCAGACCTCATGGTGGATGGAGTTTGAGGGGATTTGGCAGGTGAGCAGTCTCCAGTGTGGTCTGATTCTACACAATTGGCTTTAAAGTAACAGCAGGTAGAGCTGCTTAGAAGAGCCTTTCTGCATGCTGAATTCAGCATTTAAGCAGCCTCTCCCAGAGTCTTGGGCAGGTCGAAGTGTTAGAAGTCGGCCAAAGGATGGTCTTTTCAGTGACCTTGCTTCATTCTTGATGCAGAGCAGCCTGGGTCAGGGATGTCAAGAGTTTTGTCTGCTCTGGCCCCTCCACTAGCTGTGTGGTCTGGTTTTAACAGATGCATCATCTCCATTTCTTCATCTGTAAGACTGGAATCTGCCTACCCTGGGGATGGATGCATGGTGGGCAGACTAGTTAATGTTGACCAGGCCTGTGCTATGATATGGATGGAGCTTAGTGCCCTTGTGTGCGCGCTCTCTCTCTCTCTCCTTTCCCTGCACTGTTTTTATGCCATTCTGTGCTAGGACAAGATGCTTGTTTCCTGAATTATACTCACTTGTATTGGGTTGTACTGCACCCTTTCTCAGCCTTCACACCCATTTATATGCACATTTAATGTTGAAACCCAATCTCTATTGTGTATTCACTTAATACCTTGGATTCCCCTTCTCAGGATGAGGGCTAGGGAGTACGGTATCTGGATTTCTCCCAGATTTGTTCCAATTACAGGACTCTTGGGTTTCACTCACACATTTTTCCCCCTTTCTTTTTTTTCGATTAGCATATGCAAATGCCCCTTTCTCAGGTGGTTTGAGCTGTGAACTCTGTGCATTTGGATTCTCTTTCTGTAAATACTAAATAAAATTGGGAACTTTTTGTTAAAACTGAAAGTAATTTAGACATTAAACATATGCTGAAGAAGTAACCCAGAGTCTTGTGGGCACCTTGGCTGCTAAGAGAGAGGTGCCTAGGATTTTATTTATACTTATATAATATTAAATACCTATATAATATCAAATTCAAAATTTAGCAGATGTTTGCTTATATTAGCCCAAGGGGGTGGAGGGGAGGAGAAGAGCTCTTGAAATGTGTCAGGGGAGGGGGAAAAAAGAACTCTAGAGAGAAAGTAGACCCATTAATAAATGAGGAGGGAGGCAAAATCAATGAAGGCTATAAAATGGTGAAGCTCATGAGTTACTCTAGCAAGAAAAATGGAAGGAAAAGGGCATTCTTGATTTGGACATGATGAAGACCCTGTCGATACAATGGGTTTATTAAAAGCAGATAAAGGATCATTTGGAAACACAAACACACAGGAATAGGCCTAGTGAAAGAAATCAACCAAACCATGGCTATTTGTTTTCTTTTTTTTCCAAAGTCACAGAGAATTGCGGGGGGGGGGGGGGTGGGGGGGGGGGAAGCTCAGGGGGGGGAGGTAAGGAGGTGAGTATTTTCCAGATGAATGAGGAAGGTAAACGAGATACTGATTTTTTTTAATTCTTCTTCAACTTTTTTTTTTTTTGGCCAAAGGATGATTGTAGTCTGTGGATAATTTAGTCTTAGTTCTTGGTAAATTCAATTCAGCAAATATATCTGAAACACCTATCATATGCCAGGCACTGTGTTGGATGCTAGAAATCACGGAGAGTTGGAAAGGACCATAGATAGAAATAATGTAACTTGGTCCAACTCCCTCATTTTACAGATGAGGAAACTGAGGCACAGAGAGGTTTAAGTGACTGTCCCAATATCACCCATATGGTAAATATAAAGATAGGATTTGGACCCAGGTTCTCTGATTCCAGATCCAGTGTTCTTTCTACTCTACCATGGTATCAGCATACAAAGACAAAAACCCCTACTTTAATAAAGGAGAAAAGAGGATATTAAATCTGTGTATGTGTGTGTACATGTGTGTGGGGGAGAAGGCAAGGACTAGTAGTAAGGAGTCCAATGGGTTTATACTGTTTATATACATTTTAAAAATCCTGCTTCACAAGACCTCTCACTTAAAGCAAATCTCACAATAAGCAGATGGAGCAAAGAGACCAGCTGTAATGTTCGATCCTAGCTCTCGGAGAGCATGTAGTGCATAGCCTTCCGGAATCTTCCATTCACTCAGATGGACTTGGAGATGAGCCCTGTGGCGTGGACTGAGGGGTGAAGGACACTGGGCAGAGGTTAATGGATTGAGTTGGTGGGAACTTGTCCAGAGGGTTGCCCATCAGAATGGGTGTCAGGTCCTGTTTTCTTTAACCTCCCCATTAGTGATCTGGATGCTAAGAAGGGCTTGGCATGCTCATTAAATTCACTGATGATATTGAACTGGAAAGTCACCAGCAGCAGCCATTGCTTTAATTTAATCCAGGCGGCTATTCTTCCCCAGGTTCCAACCCCTTAGGCCACCAAACCTGTCTCTAATAGCCCCTTCTTAAAATCCCTTGCAGGGTTGTACTACCTCTAGAGAATTAGACCCATGGCTTATGGGATAACCTGTATTTTTTTTGATGGAGAAGTCAAGAACAGTAGTACTTTGAATCCTTAGAAACTGTTTCATTGCTTAGCATCATGATAATTTTACCTGACTGCCTAGCTAAAGTTGTTCTCTTATCTGCCCCCCCGCCCCAGCCCCTCATGGTGAGACAGTCTTGTTAACACAGGCATCCATCCCATTTGCCTTAGAAGTAAAGTCTCTTAGAGTTGGAAGATCTGAAGCCCAAAACCATGGACATATGACTGATGGGGAGGAACCATCTAGAACAGCCCTCTCAGTTTACAGATGAGGAGACAAACTGAAGACTGGTGAAGTGACAGATAGGACTAAGGACACCCAGGGAATATATTGAAAGTGGCAGAGTGAGGATCTGAACTCAGACTGTCCCAGTGCTCCAGGTTACATCAAACAGAAGTGGCTCACCTAAGATCCCACAAAGAGAAGAGATGTGGACCCAAGTCCTCTGATTCTATGGCTGGGGTGCTTTCCACCACCCTACTCATCCTCTTCCTTTTTCTCCTCCTCATCTTCCTCCTTGAGGTTTGACTGCCTAAGTGCTTTTTGGAGAGGTGCCGTAAGTGAATTCAGGTGCCCAGTCTGTGCGATGATTTGACTTTGGAGGAGGAGGAGGAAGAGGGAGAAGAGGATGAGGATGATGAGGATGCATTCAGTTGTCCATTGACAAGTGAATAAACTTAGCCCTGGAACTCTGAAGTCTTACCGGCTCAGGCTCAGGTGCAATCCAACATTGCCATTGTCACCAAATGCTCTCTGCAGCTGTAAGCATCCGATGGGGAAATAATCATTCTTATGATGGGCACTGGTTTCAGTGTGGCTCTGAAAAGATCCCCGAAGGATAATCTAGGCTTTAATGTACTCGGGGATCTGAGAACCATGGTCTTGGCAGGAGGAAACAGAGGATGATTTTTTACTTCGTAGTTATTAGGGATTGTAAAAGGCTTTCTTTCTTTTCCTATCCTTTTCTTTTTCTTCTCCTTTTTTCCTTTCCTTTTTTTTTTTAAGCCTTTGGTAGAGGCTGTGATATGAAGCCAGAGCTATTTTTTCCATTTCTCTTCTTAAAGCAGGAAGAAAAGGAGAGACGCACTCGAAGAACTTGATGCCAAAAAAACTACATTAAGCCTCCCACAGAAACCTTAACTCTGCCCCCTTGTGTGTATGTATTATGACAGAAAAGGGTGTCTCTGCCGGATGCGCTGGCCAGGAAAATATGCTACATCCCCCTGTAGGAAGAGGACAGCTCCATCCAATGCTTTGGAATTTTGCTGCCCCAGCCTCCGGTCTCCTCTGGCTCAGCAGTGCTCAGAACTCTGGAGAGGGTCCTTTGATGTTTCAGATGGCCGTGTTCCCCGGGAGGAGGGGGGGGTCTGGGTGTCAGGGAAAGCAATGCTAAAATCAGCTGCCTAGGGCCCAGCAGCACACACCTGCTTCTCCCTGTCTGAGAGTCACACCTGTCTTCAGGGCACAACTTGACCCAGGAAGAAAGGTTTTTTTCCCTGCCTCAGAAAGTTCCAGGCTATATGGTCCTGTGCCAAGGGGAAGAATTTATTCAGACGTGACTGGTCATAGGCACCATGGAGCAAATCCAGTGGCCTTTTTGCTGTGAAGGGAAGAGGGTCTAATAGGTCAGGAGCTCCATCCCTACCTGGTCACTGCCAGAGCTTTAATGGTTTAATAATAATACCTTCCACTTATAGGGCACTTTTAACTTTTCCAAGGGCTCTCAAATGCATCACTTTGAGGAGATGAGTCCAGCCCCCCTTTTTCATGTCTTCTAGAACTCAGCCCCTGATCTGACTGGTGAAAGCTTAGGGAAACCCTCTGGGGTCATAGAATCATAGACTATTAGGACCAGAAGGGCTTTTGTGGGCAGAGGGACTGGCAGGGAATAGATTTGTCTAAAATATGGTGAAGACCCAGACGTCTTGGGAAGACCCTGAGTTTGAAGCTTGGTAACACCAGGAAGATCCCATACTTTAAAATTAGCTGAATTTCTTTGAGGGCAGGGGCTCATGGCTAGTATTTCTTGTATCTTCTCTGAGCTAATCTCCCTTTTTTGGATTTTAGTAGCACTGCTCTCTTTGCTCTCTTGTTTGTCTGACTGCTCCTTCTCAGTTTCCTTTGCAGATTTGATCATCATACATATCAAGTCTATTTTTTGGGGGGGGGTGTTATGCTTCCATGCCCTTAAAAGTAAGGAAGGCATACTTGTTTTTTTTTTAAGAAGAATGTATCAGATTAGTACAAATATATAATATCATAAACTCCTAGAAAGCAGGTATTATGTTACTGTTCATCTTAACATGCCCAGCCCCTAGCCTAGGACCTTACCTATGGTAAACAGTCTCTTAAATGTTTGTTGTGTTGAATGGAAAGGCAAAGAATCACAGTCAGTTACCAAAACACATTCACTTGACAGCAGCCTTCACTTAAGTGAAACTGTGCACAGAGTTGACAAAGAAATTATTTGCTGCTTAGGACTCAATAACGAAATGGTCTGGAGTTTCTCTTTATATTACAAATGCTAATCCTAATCTCACCCTTCACCATCCAAGGCAAAATGATGTAGTAGAAAGAACATTGGACTTGGCGTCGGAGGACCTGGGTTTAAGCCCTGGCTCAGAGATTTATGAACTATGTGAACTTTGGGCAAATCACTTCTTGAGTTTCTTCTTCTGTAAAAAAACCAAATATTTATTTAGTGCATACTATGTGCCAAGCACTGTGCTAAGCTCTAGTGGGGATACCAAAAAAAAAAAAAAAAGTGAACCATCTTTAGCCTTTCCAGAGCTCAGCAGGGGAAGACAACAGCTACATATATAGGTATATATGAGATACAGGGTACTTTACAGAAGAGTAGGAAGGCACTAGCAGCTGGGAATCAGAAAATTGTTGTTGTTTGTCCTTCACTCTCAGAGGGGACCAATGACATGATGAGGGTGATGACTTGACTTGCTCATGGAGGCAGAGTTGTACAGCTCAGGGATTAGGAAAAGATTTTTGTAGGAGGTTTATCTATTTTACAAGGTAGATTAAGAAACTTAAGTTTGGAGAGGATTGTTGGGAGGAAAGTGCCCTCCCAACATATATATATATATATAATATATATACATGCATGTATATGTATATGCATACATATGTATATATACACACATATGTATATACACAAATAACAGTGAGTTATTACTATTTAATTCCTATTTTATTACTATTACTATTATTGTTATTGTTATTATTATTATTATTAGAGCTGCTATCTTGGATTGGGAATCAGATCACCTGACTTCTACGTATTACTTCTAGCATCAAACATAAACTCTCTTTTTGCTGTAAAGTCCTCCTTGAACAGGACCATCCATTAATTGCCTTCAAGCCTTCATTGGTGGCTGACGTCCATCCCTTAAATGCTCTACTCCCTCACCTATGCCTCAGTCCTCTCAGATGCTTGTGCCTTCCCCTCTCAGGCTACCTTTCATCTATTTGGTATCTCTTGCCTGTACCTAGTCATTTACTGATTGTCTCCCCCATTAGAATGTAAACTACTTGAAGGCAGAGGCTGTGTTTTGCCTTTCTTTGTATCCCTAGTGCTTAGCATAAGGCCTGGCACATGGTAAAGTGCTTAATAAATATTTGTTGACTAACTCCTAAAGCCATGTTTTCCTTACTATAAAAAGTTGTGGATATGTTCCCTTTGTCTTCCTCAGTTCTCCCATATTTTGAATAGGGATAAGAATTCTTGTAGATGAATGTTTACAAAGTACTTTGAATCACCTCTATCCATGAAGACCTTTTGCTAAGTGTTCAAAGGGAGAAAAAGTCCTATCCACTAAGATTAAGATAGTGAGAGTGTTGGTTTATATTTAAAAACATGTGTGATATAAGACCACCTTGCATGTTTTTAATAGTTTAGATTATAGTTAAAATAAAAAATTAAGGCATAAAAGAGTGGCATGGACCTGGCAAAAGAGCATTTGTGAGGCACCTGCTATGCATAAGATCTTGTGCTAGGTACTAGGGATACAAAAATAAAAATTAAAAACAGTCTCTGTCTTCTAGGAGCTTACATTATACCTAGAGGTTACAATATGTATAAAGATACAAAATACAAATATTATACTATCACTCAACAGGAATGCGCCCTTTCCCAAATTACCAATGATTTCTTGCCAGGTCCAGTGACTTTTTCTTCATTGTCATCTTTTTTTTTTTTTTGGTGAGGTAATTTGGGTTAAGTGACTTGCCCAGAGTCACACAGCTTGTGAGTATTACGTGTCTGATGCCAGACTTGAACTCAGGTCCTCTTGACTCCAGGGCTGGTGCTCTATCCACTGCACCACCTAACTGCCCCGACTGTCATCCTTCATTACCTCTCCTCTTGGGTACTCTCTCCTATTAAGATTTTAGTGAGTATACGATTCTCTCTTGATTTTCCTTCCTCTCTGACCACTCTTTCTCAGTTTCTTTTGTTGGATCATCATTTATGTCATTACCCCTATCAGGTGGTCTTCAAGGCTCTGTCCAGGGCCCTCTTCTCTTTTCTCTCTGTTTTCCCCTTTGGCAACCTCATCAGTTCACACGGGCCTACAATATCTTCTATGCAGGTGTTTTATCTCAGGTCTGTGTATCTAGCCCTACTCTGTCTCTCTCTCTGTCTCTCTCTCTCCCTTTCTGCAGTCCTGCCTCACCAGATTGCCTATTGGATACTTCCAGTTCTGTCTTGTGTAGGCATCTCTAACTCATGATGTCCAAAATCAGAACTCATTATCTTTCCCCTCAAACCCACCCTTCTTCAAAAGTTACTGCTTCGATCAAACATACTACTATCCTTTCAGTCACCCAGATTTACAACCTTGTTGTTATCCCTCAATTCCTCACTCTCCTTTACTCCCCATGTCCCCCATATCCAACTAGTAGTCAAATCTATCCCCTTCTGGCTGTTCCATCTCTCAGCTCCAGGCATTTTCTCTGTCCTGCCTGCCTGGAGTGCTCTATCTCCTCTGCTCCGACTACTGACTTCACTGGTTTCCTTTAAGTGCTAATCAAAATCCCACCTTCTACAGAGAGCTGGCTCCGATCCGTCTTGAAATGCCTTCACTCTGTTAACTATCTCCTATTAATCCTGTATATAGCTTGCTTTGTATGTATTTATGTGTTGTCTACCCCATTAGATTGTAAGCTCATTGAGGGCAGGGATTGTCTTTTGCTGCCCCTCCCACCCTTCTTTTGTGTCCCTAGAATTTAGCATAGAACTATGTGCCTGGTACATAGTAGGTGCTTAATAAATGTTAACTAATTGATTGAATGTCTATCGCATCTGTCCTCTTTTCTTCATTTCCACAACCAATACCCCAGTTCAGGCCCTTATTCACCCTTGACTATTGCAATAGCCTCCCAATTACTCTCCTTGCCTCAAGATTCTCCTGTCTCCAAGCCATCCTTTACACAGTTGCCGAAGTGATTTTCCTATAGCACAAATCTGACTATCTTGTTCCCTTACTTAACAAACTCCAATGCCTCCCTATTCCCTCTTACCATCTTAATCTTGGTGGATAGGACTTTTTCTCCCTTTGAACACTTAACATAAGCTCTTCATGAATACAGGTGATTCAAAGCACTTTGTAAACATTCATCTACAAGAATTCTTATCCCTATTCAAAATATGGGAGAACTGAGGAGACAAAGGGAATGTATCCACAACTTTCTATAGTAAGGAAATGATGGCTTTAGGAGTTAGTCAACAAATATTTATTAAGCACTTTACCATGTGCCAGGCATTATGCTAAGCACTAGGGATACAAAGAAAGGCAAAACACAGCCTCTGCCTTCAAGTAGTTTACATTCTAATGGGGGAGACAATCAGTAAATAGAAAATTCTTCATTTGGTATTTAATGTCCTTCACAATGTGGTCCTAACTCTACCTTTCTAGTCTTTTTCACACATTTCGTCATTCATAGTAACATAATGGTCTATGGTTGGTCTCTGTCCCTTTGCACTGGTTGGACCCCAAGCCTAGAATGCTCTATTCCCCGCTCATTTCTTCCCCTTAGAATTGTTAGTTTACTTGCAGTCTCAGATTATCTGTTACCTCCTACAAGAATCTTCCCCTGATCCCCTGAGCTGTACAACTCTGCCTCCATGATCAAGTCAAGTCATCACCCTCATCATGTCATCGGTCCCCTCTGAGAGTGAAGGACGAACAACAACAATTTTCTGATTCCCAGCTGCTGGGGCCTTCCTACTCTTCTGTAAAATACCCTGTATCTCATATATACCTATATATGTAGCTGTTGTCTTCCCCTGCTGAGCTCTGGGAAGGTTGAAGATGTTTCACTTTTTTTTGGTATCCCCACTAGAGCTAGCACAGTGATTGGTACATAGTATGCACTAAATAAATATTTGTTGACTGACTGATTCAAAGCAAATACAAAGTAATTAGGGGTGGGGAGTCAGAAGGGCACTAACAACTTGCAAGGGGTAGGGCCCAAAGAGATGAAGAAAAGCTTAGACTAGAATGTGGCACCTAATTGAGCTTTGATGGAACTAGCTAGGGATTCCAAGGAGGCAGAGATGAGGAGAAGGGAGCATTCCATGAGTAATGGGCAGTTAGTGCTGAGGCAAGAGACGTGATAGTCAACGCACAGCTTGGCTGGAATGTGGAGTGATTGAGATAGAATAGCACAAGATATATCTGTGAAGGGTTTTAAATGCTAAAGAGAGTTGGTACTTGGAGGCATTAGAGAGCCATAGAAGCTTCTTGAGCAGGGGAATGACATGGTTAGTGATAGACTTGTGTGTTAGGAGTTTCCATTTGGTAGTTATGTGGAGGATAGATTAGAAGGAGGAGAGAGATCTGAAGCAAGGTGATTCATTAGCAGGATATTTCAATTGTAAAATTGACAATACTCAGCAACTGATGAGATAAGGGTGTATTTGAAGGAGAAGAATGATAGATCCAGAGCTAAAAGAGACCTTAGAGGCCATCTGGTTCCACTAGGTCATTTTATGGATGAAGAAACTGAGGCACAGGAAAGTTAAGTGACTTGACCAAGGTCACAAAGGTGGGATTTAAACATAGGTCCTTGGACTCCAGAGCACATTCTTTCCATTGAGACAAAGATGATTTTTAATTTGAGTGGTTGTTGTTCATCCTTAATTCTCAAAGAGGATTAATGACATCAGGAGGGTGATGTCTTGACTTGCAGGTGGATTGGATTTAAGTGAGGCGGGGCTACATAAAGTCATCAGCCTTGCTCTCTCCTCCAGAGTCATCAGGGTCCAGTGGCCAGACATAAGTCAGGACAACTGGCGATAGCCTCCTTTGAGTGGCTAAAAGGATGATGGGGCCCTCAACAGAAAATTTAGGAAGATTTAGGAAACAGGGTAGATTTAGGAGGAAAGGCATTGAATTCCATATTGTACCCCATGCAGTTTTGAGATTCGTATGAGACATCAGGGTGAAGATATGCAGCAGGCAGCTGATGATGTAGGATTGCACCTCAGTAGACACATGAGAGCAAATACGTAGATTTGGGAGTCATTGGCATAGAAAATCATAGCAGAGCCCATGTGAGCTGATGAGATTACCAGGAGTGTAGAGAGAGCTGAGAAGAGGACCCAAAACAGAGCTCTGGAATACACTTGCACATCGGGGGAGGTACATGGATGATGGTTCATTAAAGGAAACTGGGAAATGACCAGATAGGTAGGAGGAAAACCAGAAAAGATCATTCTTCTCTAAACCCAGGGACAGGTGGACAAAACCCTGTGTCCAGGAGGAAGGGGTCATAAATAGTGCTGAATACCGCTGAGAGATGAAGAAGGGTGAGGATTAAGAAAAGACCATCGGATTTTACAGTTAAGAGATAGTCGATAATCTTGAAAAGAATGGTTTCCATGCAGTGGATGGGTTGGGAACCAGATTATAAGAAATTGAGAAGTGAGTGGGAGGTGAGAAAGAGTCAATGATCACAACCTGCTGTTTCTAGGAGTTTGGCTATGAAAGGGAGAAGAGGAGAGCTATGGAACCAAAGCTTGAGGGGATGGCAGAGTCAAATGACCATTTTTTAAGGATGGGGAGATCTGGGTGTGTTTCCAGAAAGCAAGGAGAGAGGCAGTGGGCAGAGAGATTGAAGATTACAGAGAAAGGGGTATCATCAAAGGGGAGAGTTCAATTTAACAAATTGGTGGCAGATTTGAGAATTTAAAGCCAAATTTCTTCTACATGGAGATATTAGATTTTCTTGCTCTCTGTACCTGTGCCTTCTGCCTCACACTGCTGTGTCATCGGTGATATTCTTCTTATTGCCAGTCTCTACACAAACATCTGCCTCACCCAAACTGATTCACATATTCCCTGAAAATGCTTTTTTCTTCTCTATAATAATAATAGCTCATTTATATTGTATATACAGATTTACAATATGATTTTTCTCAAACAACCGTGTTAGGTAGTTAAAGTTTTATAATGATCATTTTATAGATAAGGAAACTGAGGGTCAATGATAACATAATTAGCGAGTGCCGGAGCTTGGATGTGAACCCAGGTCTCCAGATTCAAAGTCCACAATTCTTATTGCTGTGCACCTAGGAATTTTTACCCCGTCTGTTTATCTAAGTCTTAGCCATCCTTCAAGGCCCCCCTGAAGCTCCATCTTCCACTAGAAGCCTTTACTACTCTCCCTTGGTTCTCCTCCTACCTGTCTGGCCAGTCCTCAGTCTCCATTGCTGATTCTTCATCTAGATTGCGTCTGTTAACTTTGAGTGTCCACCAAGGCTCTGTCCTGGGTCCTCCTTTTTCTTTCCTTCCATACAATTTCTCCAGGATCAAATATAAAATCCTATGTCTGGAGTTCAAAGCCGTTCATAATCTGCTCCCTCCCCCAACCTTTCCTGTCTTGCATCTCATACTGCGGCATGGACGCTGCAATCTAGTGACACCCGCCTCCTTGCCATTCCTTGAAAAAGACACATCTCCCAGTTTCAAGCATTATCATTGGCTGTCCCCCATGCCCAGAATGCTTGCCTTCCTCATCTCTATCTTCTAGCTCTGCTGACTTCTTTCAGGTCCAAGCTAAAATCCTATCTTCTGCAAGAACACTCATAATGTTAGTGCCTTTCTTCTGAGATGATCTCTAATTTATTGCCTACATCTTATTTATGTATAGTTGTTTACATATCATCTCCCCCATTAGATTTTTTTAAGAATAAGGACTGTACTTTGCCTTTTTTTTTTGGTATCCTCATAAATTAGCACAGTCCCTGGCACATAGTAGGTGCTTAATAAATTCTTCTTGACTCAACTTCCCTCACTATTCAGCTCTTAGTGCTCTCTTTAACTCCACTTCTTTTATTACTTTGTCTATAGACTTTGATCCTCATCATTTTATATTCTCTTCCTTCTTATTTCTCCAACTAGATTGTAAGCTCATTGAGGGCAGAGATCCTGACTTATGCCTCTCTGAATCTTTTGTGACCAACATAGAATACCCTACACATTGAGTAGGTGCTCAATAATGTCTGTCAATGATGAAGATGATGACTTATTAAAGTCCGTATATGCTATTTGTAAGTAAAAAGTTCTATTGAGTTTGTGTCAAGGTGAAGTTGTTTTTCTTACCTCCATTCTGTAAAGGGGGGAAAAAGTCAGGTCATAACTTGCTGAAAGCTTTGTAAGTACAAAGGAAGAGCCTTATTCCCCTGTTGAAGTTACTGGGATGTACCTCTGCTAACTGCCCAGTAGTCTGTGGGACCTTAACTTCTTTTCTGTCAAGATGGAAATCCAGATTCAGCATCACAAAAATGTCTGTATTGCTTCTGATTTGATCAAAGGAGAGATTTACTCTAGATTTCTTTATGAGTCCTCTCAGGAACAGAGAAGCATGCATATTACTCTCCTCTCCCATATCCCCACTCTACACAGTTTGGATCTTTCTCCCCTTCCTATACCTAGTTTGGAGCATTGAAAGTCTGTGTATCATCTGTTCAGTAATTTTCTATGGTTTCTTGGGGCACAGTATTCATGAGGCTGAATCCAGGGTTCAATCCCTGGAGGGCTAGTAAACTTTGTTCTAGATCACCACAACTAATTGTGTTGACACCCCTCCCCTCCTCATGAAACCTAGAAATCTCATGGTGTGGTGGGAAGAACATTGAATTTGGAATCAGAGGGTTGAGGATTGAATCTCAGCTTTGTGTGACCTTGGACAAATCACTTCATTTCTGTTTCTTTATCTCTAAAATAGGAAGATGAGACTGCATGATCTGTGAGGTTTATTGAAGCTCAAAATCTATGAACCAAAGATTCCAAAATGTGTCTTTTTGTCACAGAGGAGATTGGGGCAAAGGGTATGGATGGATCTCTAATCCTACTCTGGCCTCTAATATGAAGCAGTCTGGCTGATTGCCTCACTCGTGTGCTCAGTGCCTCCTCTGAGTTGCCAGAGACTACTGTTACTGCCTCTCCTATAGCACCTCTGGCACTCTGCCTTGTATTGCCTTTATTTCTTTGCTTGTCTCAGTGTTGAACCTCTGGTGGGTCTCTATTACCTTTAGAATATAATACCCAGTTGTCTACTTAGTAGGGGCAGCGAGGTGGCAAAGTGGATAGAGCGCTGGTCCTGGAGTCAAGAGCACTTGAGTTGAAATCCAGCCTCAGACACAGCTAGTAAGCTGTGTGGCCCTGGGCAAGTCACTTAACCCATTTGCCTCAGTTCCTCAGCTGTAAAATGAACTAGATAAGGAAATGACAAACCACTCCAGTATCTCTGGCACGGAAATCCTAAATGGGGTCATGAAGAGTCCTCCACAACAAGACTAAACAACAACAACTTCTACTAAGCATTTAAAGTCCTCCACTATCTGACTCTGCCTTATCATCCCAGAGCTATTTCAAATTTTTTCCTTTTGCACACTCTTCTCTCCAGCCAACCAGGCCTAGAATCTTCCATTCCATCTCCCTTCTCCGTTGCCTTCTTTGCTGGCATGTCTAGAATGTACTCCCTCTTCACCACCTTTTAGGCTCCTTAACTTCCTTCCCCTTTCATCTTAAGTGCCCCCTGCAGAACGAAGCTTTTCCCGATTTCCCTAGCTGTTAGGGTTTTCCCCCTTCTCAAATTCTGTTCTATTTATTTAGTCAAGTCAGTAAGCATTTATTGAGTGCCTTCCACGTGCCAGGCACTTTGCTAAAGTGCTAGCAAAAACAGTTTTGGCCCGCAAGAAATCACCATCTATTTAGGTGTTTAAGAGAAAATTCATGGAGCAGATTGAAACCATTGAAAGCTCTACACTGTGTATGGGAATGGGAGAAAGATCCAAACCGTGAGGGTGTGGGGGATGTGTGGGAGGAGAGTAATAAGTGTGCTCCTTTGTTCCTGAGACTACTCCTACAGGAATCTAGAGTAAATCTCTCCTTTGGCCAAAACAGAAGCAATAAAAAGTACAATGAAAGTTCTTTGAAAACAGGGATTTTTTTCTTTTTGTCTTTGAATCATCAAGGCCTACATACACAGTAAGCGCTTAATAAATGCTTAATACACTTAATTTACCCCATGTAAACTACTGGAGGAGAGGGACCACGACCCAGTGACTACGGTCTTATTCGTCCATTGTCTTCCTTTAGAGCCTAGTGTAGGGTCTTGCAGATAGTACTGTATAGTTGCATGTAGTGCTCAATAAATATTTGTTAACATATATGATGCAACGTTCCCATTTTCTATTCCTATTATTCCACTTGCCCAGAACACCCTCTCTTCTCTACTGCATCTAACCAAATATGGCCCATCCTTTAATACTGGGTTTAAGTCCCTTCTTTTCCCTCGTGTGAAAGGGGGCAAAAAGGCAACTCTCCCTTCAGTATCACTTTCTGTGCATCATGCGCTGTGACTCAACACTGAAAAGCTTGGCCCTTTGGGATGACATAGCAAACCCTGGGTGGTCCCTTGGGGCCACACCCTCCCTCCCCCAAAGTGGTGGAGAGTAGGATTCTGTGTCAATTTAGAAGAAGAAACAACTTTCATGATTTCTCCCTCTTCTGCTGTTCCTGAATTTGTCGTGCAACTCCCTCTCTCTAGGAGCTCCTGTGAAGAGTTGGAAAGGGGCACCAAAATGGTGACTGTAGAGCAAGGAAGTCATCTAAGTGAGTCTGAGTCAAGTTCTTAAGACCCTGACTGCCCCTTCTGCTTTGCGTGATTTTTGTCTGAGCACAGCCGCCTGAACTGCCATCCTGACATGGACTTTTCTAACCTTGGAGGCAACCTCGTAAATCTGATGCATTGAGAGCTCCTGGGTCATCCTTTTGGTGCCATCTGGCCTACAGGGGTTGTTCTCTATGGCTACTACAATTGGCATTTCTCGGAGGAGAAGACAACCACTGATAGGAGGGTAAGGCCAGCCCTTATTTTGCCTGACTTGCCGTAAGTCATGAACTTTGAAGGGGTTGTTGAGGCAGTGCAGATCGGAGGTGAAGGTAAAATGTCTTTTTTGTAGTCCCAGGAAGTACTTCATGTTTTAGTATTTTGAGTACCTAGTGCCAAGGAGTAGTTATAAGTCGCTGCTTCATGTTAATTGTTGATGTGAGATTGTGAATCTTTTGTGTTTCAAGCATTTTTTTTTGTGTGGAGGAAATAAACAGCTGTCCTATACCTGATCTACAATGTTTTATACACACACATACACATATATCTATGTATATATGTGTGTATATATATGTACGCATATATCTATGTATATGTGTATATATATATATATTTATGTATATATGTATATCTTTGTGTGTGTACACACACACACACACACATGCACACACATACACATAGATACTTTTCTACTCTTCCTTTTGGAAAGACCTTAGATATGAGCCAAACAAACTTTAAGTGATTCTCCCTTTTTGTTCAAAGTTGGGCAAAGTGCCAGAGAATTTGATAAAAAGAGCTTGACCCCTCTTTTTAGAGGCTGGCTTCCTCCCAGAATAAATCTAGTCCTTGTGCATGGTCTCAGAGCTAGGAACCCCTTTAGAGGGGCAGTGCCATAATCCCCCACTGATGCAGTCCCTCCTCTCAAGGAACCTACATGATATCAAGGGAAATGACACATAACGCCATTTATTCAGAATGCAAAGCTGATGGGAAATGGATCATCTGTCCAACAGCCTCAAAACATTTGCCTTTGACGGGGAGCCCAAACCTGTGGAGGTAAGCCCAAAGCAGAGCTTTAGGTTATTGCCTTTCTGGCAACCCCAAGTTCAGTTCCTTTCTGAGGAGACATTATGGACCATTGGAAGTGCTTTATGAAGTTTTCTGTGTGTCTTTTCAGGTTTTTTTTTGAGTCGTATGTTCTTTTGAAATCTTCTGTAGGCTGAAATAAGGGCTTTTTATCTACCTTATATTCATCTGTGACTTTAAGTGCTTGTACAGGTACTGAGAATTCTGTCACCTACATTTATACAAACCTAGATATACACACACACACACACACATATATACATATATATGTATATGTGTGTGTATATATGTATATATATGTGTATGTAAATATATATGTATATATTTGGAAATTTCCCCAAAGTAAACTCTAGATGAGGGCATAATGAGTCAAAGATACTTGATCTTCTAGATTAGCTCCCAAGATTGAACCTAGGCCATGTGAGTACAAAGCCTTTGGGGCCATGGCTATGGGTTACATATGTAAAGCACTTTATAAATTGTAAAGTGCCAAATCATGCCAGTTATTATTTATTATTATCATTATATGAGCATAGTAAATAGGACTTAGATCTTGAAGGGCACTTAGAGATAATTTAATTCAAGCCTCTCATTTTGTAGATAAGGTCGTAGTGTCAGAGAAAGGTAAAGTGACTTGTCCAAGGCCATACGACTGGGATTTGCACCCAGGTATTTTCACTCCAAATTCTCCTTCTGCTACACCATGCTGAGGTTGGACCTGCACTTTGCATTGGCCAGAGGAGAAATGTGTTGTTTGTGTTGCTTATGGCTTAGGCTGTGTGTTCCCTGAGGGCAGGCACCATGTCTACAGGATGTTAGATAATTGTACCGGCCTGTGTCACATAACTAGAGCTAATAGCCCTTCAGAAAGAAAGAAGGAAGAGGTTATTATCTGTGTATGCTAGGCTTGGAGACAGCAAAGAATGCCTTGCTTGGAAGGTAAATTTTTAAGTCTCACGCCTCATACTGTATGTTGATAAGCTGTTGCCAAGCTTGGTAAGGGCAGAGGTAAAGTTGACTGTGAAAGGAGGGGTAACTGTTCTGGAAAGAAAGTGCTGAAAGCTATGGAGAAGTGCCCAAGATGTTTCCTTTTCTTCTAAAGAATGTGTTCTCATGGATGTTTTTGTTTGTTTTTGTTTTTTTGTTTTGTTTTTGTTGTTTTTATCATCAGTAGTGGTGATGGTTCTGCTCCTTGACTGCTTGTGATCACTTACTTTGGGGATGCTGGGGAGGTCCTTTCCTCTGCTACATATCAAAATTTCTTCCTCTCTAGCCAGCGCCAAGGAGATCAGAAGTCTCATTTTGTTCAGCCCTAAATTCATGGAAACCATGCCATGTCCCATCAGTGTAATGACTGCCTTATCTTAAGGAAACCCAATAGATGGAAAATCCAGATCCTCATGGCATTGCTTATACCATTCATTTAGCACTTAACCACAATCTACCCTGCTGACCTCTCTTAGATTGTCTTGTGTTGTTTCATTCTTCATGCATCTGTGCCCTTTCTCCCCGCCTTAGTTATAAGCTTGTTGAGGGTAGGAACCATACCTCCCTTGGAGGCAATTCCTCCATTAATAAACCCCCGAGAATAAAGTTTTTAAAAATAAAGAAGTGGAGAGTGCTGAACAAAATATTACATCAACAAATTGTGCAATGTGGACTTGGCCTAAGCCGTGTTCGTGAAGAAAACTTCCTTCTCATAGTTTCTAATTGTCCCCGCCTAGTTGAAAATACAGTGGTTAGTCTTTGGTATCTCTCATCTCTCCCTTCTTCTCCTCCCCTCCCCATTTCAAGGGCCCAATGCTTTCTAGACCTCTTAATTCTCTTCCTCACATGAAAATAGGAAAGAATTTGACAGTTATTTATACTTGTTTGATGGAACTGACTCTACTTGAGTGTGAATGAATTTTAGTCTATGGCCACTCAGACCAGCTATTTCCATTTTAAACTTTTTAATCTCTCAACGTGCAATGAAAGACTTTGACTCCTGTAGATGGAATTGCAGGCATCAGCATTGGGTGGGAAGTTGGGAGGAGAGGAGTATGCAGAGAGGAACTGAAAATCATACACCTATAGATAAGACTGACTCTGAAGAGGAAACTTATTTTTGGTCATTTAGTGTGACTTGGCAGGATGAGGATAGGCCAGAGCAAATGGCTTGTGGGCCCTGATTTTTTTCCTCTGCACTCTTCTCTTCCTTCCAAAGGTAGAACTCTTTCTATGGCAGAAAGAAGAACAATTCTGGTTATGTGGCATCGAGTGCCAGGTCTGGGAGTCGGGAGATCTGGGTTCAAGTTCCTTTAACTCACTACGTAACCTTGAGAAAGGTACTTCTTCTTTCCAGATCCTGGTTTCTGTGTCAGTAAAATAAAAGAGTAAGAGGCACAGTGCTATGGTGAAAAGAGCACTGACTCTGGAGTCAATGTACCTGAGTTCACATCTTGACTTTGACACTTATTACCTGTGTGACTTTGGACAAAGTACATAACCTCCCTGGTCTCAGTTTCCTCACTGTAAAATGAAGGGATTGGAGTCAGCCTATGAGGTTCCTCCTATCTTTAAACCTATGATTCTATAACTAGAGGATCTCTTAAGCCCCTTCCAGGTCTAAGACTTTGCAATTCCATGTTTTAATTTTGTCTCTTATCTCTATAGCCTCCCACTCTCAAGGGATATTGTCAGTGAGATTTTGACATACATTTTTTATAATTTTTTCCCAGTGGTCCCGGAAAGATGGGACTCGGGTTGAGTTGTGCTTTATTTCCAATATCCCATCATCCTAAGAGCAGTGAATGGAGCTACTAATGTGGTTATTGTTCATTAGAGAATCAGGATCACTTAGTCTGTGACTTCATCATTGAACTGAATGGGCCCATGTTCTTGCTTGACATCCACTCAACACAGCTTGATTTTTAATAGGTACCTTGCACTCTAACAGTTTAATGTAATAGACTCTTCCTCCACCAGCCAGCTACCTCCAAACGATATCATTCACAAAGGAGATCATAGGATGTGCAGATTGGTGAAAACCCATCCCCACTCTTGAGAAAATGACTTGAAGGTCAGAGGTAAAGAGTGAGTCACAAGCATTACTTTCACTTACAAGGGACAGTATTACCTTATTCTTTCTCTTAGGACTTCTGAACTGAGGAAGAAGGGTAAGGACTGCTCTGTAATTCTGGTAGTGCGCTGGCATTGTTTTCTCTTACAAAATAGCATCACTGTTGTGCATTTCCAGCCAGATGGCACCTTCCCATTCTTCAGACATCTTACAGGAAATGACCTAGTTAATTTTTTTGTTTTTAAACTTGCAGATCTCCCATTTGATTTCTCTGTTCTATATAGATTTAATCTTCCCATGTGCCTCATTCTTCACTCCCTCCCTCCCCCATTCTTGTTTCAGAATCCTCAAAGACAACAGTTGTGTAACTCAGTCTGGGGATGGACGGATGAATATCGTTCTAGCCCCTCCTTCCCTATATCTCCCTTCTTCCCTTTACAAGACTTCCAGATCCCAGCTGTCTGCCATCTCTTCTGTGGTTTTTTTGTCTTGGTGTGGTCCCTAAGGTCTAAAATTCAAAACATTCTAAAATTCTATGGCTCTATTCAGCCAGGGGATGCTCTTTTATTTCTCTAAGGGTGGTATCGGTGGTTGGGAGGGGTGTGTGGGGCAAACACAACCTATCTGTGAAGGGTTGAGCAAAGCTGTTACGTGTTCTCCTTTTTTTGGGGGGGGTGGTATCATGCTATGATTTCTTCCAACCTCCCTCCCAGCCTCCCTGTGACTAATCTTGATCCTGATACATCCATTCCTCCCCGCTCCTCCCCCTAAGCTTCCTCCTCCTTCACCACAAGAACTCCTCTTCCAGAAAGCTTGCATTAATCTACGGTTTGCTCACTCATCAAGCACTTATTAACCTACTATGTGCACAGCACTGCCCTAGGTACTCTTTGGGAGTGGGGGATAGGGGTGACAGAGTCCCTTCCCCTGAGGAACTTCCAGTCTAGTTGGGGAGATGTCGTGGAAAATTAGGAGGAACATAACGAGAAACAGAAACTATGGTGTGTGTTTCCCTTTGTTTTTCTATAAAACTTGGCAGTATGTCTTAAGAAAGTCAACTCAGCTTGGGGGGTTTCAGTATTCCAGGAACAGGCCCTAATGCTTCAGGCTGATTTCATTGCCAACCCATTCTGGGCTGTTAGTACCTCCGTGTGATCTCAGGTGTGCCTCCTACAATCCCTTGAGGGTATGATTGAGAGGGAGGCTGGGATGCTAGCTAGTGCTTGAGGTGTGTGCCCTTGGATTTCAGCTGAATTATCTTTGTATTAGACCCTTGACTTTTCCTCTGAAGCTATAAGAATTAATGAACAAATTTCTTTGAGCTTCACAGAGGGAAAGTACAAGGTGTTGGGTGAGTACAGGTATGGTCTTGCTTAAAGAAAATCAGGTACCAGTATACCTCACATGAAGTATCAATCAACCAAAGCATTTATTCATTTATAATTTTTATAGAGGTCTTTTGTTTTCTTTATCCCCTCCAATCCCAGAGAGCCATCCCTTATAACAAAGAATATGAAAAGAGAAAAAAGGAAAAAGTTCATAAAAACAAACCATCATTTCAATGAAATCCAGTATTTTATATAGCGTTCCCCACCTATAGTCCCCTACTTATGCAGTGAACGGATGGAAGTACATCATCATATCTCTTTTTTATGGTTTCATGGCATTCAGTTTGGTTGGTTTTGCTTCAACAGACATTTATTAAGCACTTTCTATGTAGACCATTTGACATGAGCTCCCCTCTTTTTTTTCTCTTCATCTCAAAACCCTTTGACACCAGCCTCCATTCTTTTCTGTTTCTTCCAGTCTCACATAATGAGGGGAACATTCATGTGCTCTTGATGCCATCTATCCCTCCTATCTTCTTCAGCAAAGTGCTCCCTGAGTTACTCCTGCCCCTTAATTTTCAGTCTCTCCCCATACGCTTGTTCCTTCTCTGCCTTCAAACATGCCTGAAGTCTTCCCCATTCTTTAAAATACAAAAAACAAAAACAAAAAATCTTCACTGAACTCTACGATCTCCTCAAGCTGTCATCCTTTATCTTTCCTCCCTTTCTTAACCAAACTCTTAGAAAAAAGTTGTCTTCTAATTGCCTCTACTTTCCTTCCTACCACTCCTCAATCCTTGGCAGTGCAGCTTCTGACCTCATTGCTGAACTGAAACTGATTTCTTAATTGCTAAATATAATGGTTTTTTTTTCCCTGTTCTTATTCTTCTCAACCTTTCTGCTGCATAGGGGGCCCTCTCCTATGGATATTCTCTCCTCTCTGGGCTTTTGTGATCCTTCTTTCTCCTGATTTTCCTTCCTACCTGTCCAACCTCTGCTTCTCAGTCTTCTTTGCTAGCTCATCATCCATATTACATTCCGTAACTGTAAGTGTACCCTAGGACTCTCTCTGGGTCTCTCCTCTCTCTGTCTCTCTGTCTGTCTCTGTCTCTCTGTCTGTCTTTGTCTCTTTCTCTCTCTCTGTCCTTATCGGCTGCTTTGACTTTAATTATCATCCCTATGCAGATGACTCACAGAGCTATATCCAACCTTAGTCTCTCTCTTGAGCTCTGCAACCCTAACTACAGCAGTGGACATTTCAAACTGGATGTCCTAGAGATCCCCCAAACTCAATACATCTAAAACAGAATCTTTTCCTCTCAAACCAATTCTCTATTAAACTTCCTTATTTCTGTGGAGGGCACCATCATCTTTTCAGTTTCCCAATTTCATAACTTTGTGACCTCAGTGTGTTTCTCAACTCCTCCCTCTCCCTCATCCTACATATACAATAAGTTGCCAAATATCACTGTATCTCCCTTCATGAATCTCTCATAGCTTATCCCCTCACACAGGCCATCCTTCCTTAGATCCTCACCACCATCTCACTGGACTCCTCTTAGTTGTTCTCTCTGCCTCAAATCTTTCCCCACTCTAATCTATCCTTCATGTAGCTGCCGAAGAGATTTTCCTTAAGTACAGATGATCATGTCATCCCCCTACTCAATAAAATTACTATTGCTTCTGGGTTAAATATAAATTTCTCTGTTTGACTTTTAAGGCCCTTTACAACTTCACCTCAATTTAGTTTACATTTTTACTTTTTTTCCTACATTCCATGGTCCAGTCAAAGTGGATTTTTATTTGTTTCTCACACACAACTCTCTACCTCTTGTCTCTGCACCTTTGTACTGGCCATCTCCCATACCTAGAATTCGCTCAATCTTCCCCTCTATTTCATTTCCCTTTACCTTCATTTCCTTGAAAAAGTATCACTTTCTCTACGTGATTGATGCCTTTTCTAATTCCCTCAACTGCTAATAATGTTCTCCCTTCTTGACTGCCTTGTTTTTAAATTTATTTTCTTTACACTTATTCTGTATTTACTTAATGTATGGACACAATGTCTCTTTCAATAGAATAAACATAAGCCCCTTGAGGGCAGGGGGATTGTTTCCTGTTTTGTCTTTGTATCCCCAGTGCCTAGCACAGTGTAGGGACAGAGGAGGTGCTTAGTAAATGCTTGCTGATTGATTGATTGATTATCCTCAAGGAGCTCTCATTCTGTGGGGGGAAATGATAAATACACAGATAAATAGATACAACATTTATCAAAGTAAGCAAAAGGTAATTTTGGGGCAGGCTAGGCCCTAGCTGTTAGGGAGAGGGACCAAGAAAGGCTCTATCTGGAAGGCAGTGCTTACATTGAGTTTCCACAAGTTGGAGATGAGGAATGGGAGCGTTTCACTCAAGGAGACAACTAATGCAAAGGCCAGGCAAGGAGAGAGGAGAATGAATGTTGTGGGTGAGTGAGAAATGATGAGTAGGCTGCTTTGCCTGGCCCATTGACTGTGTGGAGGAGATCAATGTGTAATAATTCTGGAAAGATAGGCTGGGGCCCGATTGTGAAAGACTTTAAATACCAGTAGAGTTTGTATTTGATCCTAGAGGCAAAAGGAAGGCACTGGAGCTGTTTGTAAAGAATGATCCAATACATGAAAATCGAGGATTTAGAAAACAGATAAATTAGAGGGCAATTACTTGCTTTTAAGAAAAGTCCCACTGTTGGATCCCTTGAACTAGGAGATTCTTTAATGCTTTTGACATATGATTCTATAGTTTAAAAAGAAGTATTGGATATGCAATTCTTCAGACACATCTATTACATCAAGTGAAGTCCACTGGTACTCAAATTCCTAGAGTCTTCCTGAACTTTCAGGGCATTTGTCTCATGACTTTGTACTTTGGAGTAGCTCCCTTTGACATTTCACCAGGTAACAGAATTGAAGCAAAAATAGGCCTTCACTTTTGAATGCAGCGATAATTTCTTCTTGGTAAATATATATTAAGTACCTACTATGTGCAAAGGCCTGGGTGTACAAAGATGAAGAATGATATAGTCCCTGCCCCGGGGATCTTAAATCATAATGTATATAGGTTAAGACATCTACCCAAATAAATGTGGTACAAGGTAAAATGTGGGAGAGGCACCGGGAGCCTAGGTAAAGTACTCTCAGAAATCTGGGGGTGGAAAGATCACCTCTGAAGGTGTGGGGCTGACATCTGCAAAAGCTTAATGAATAGAGGTGGTGCCCGAACAGGGTTTTGAAGGAAAAGCAGAATCACTTCCTTCAAAGTTCAGTTCTGTAGGGAGGCACAGCGGAAGGAGTGCTGGCTTTACAATCAAAGGCCCTCAGTTCACATACCACTCTTACTTACTCCCTGTGTGATGCTGGGCAAGTCACTTAACTTCTATGGGGCCCCAGTTTTCTCTGTAAAATGAGGAGGTGGAACCTGATGGCTTCTAAGGTCTTTCCTGACTTAAAATCTATGATTCTACTTGAAGCCTTTCTGATGCCCTTCCTAATGGAGCTCCTGCCTTGAAATTACCTTGAATTTGCTTTGTGTCTGGTTATATCTTTAAGTGTTGTTTCCCCTGGAAGAAAGTAAGCTCCATGTGGGCAGGACTGTTTCATTTTTGCCATTACTTCCTCAGCACCTACCACAGTACCTGCCACAGGTAAGTACTTAATAAGTACTTGTTGATTTATTGATTTGTTGATTTTTTTCCCACATAGTTGGAGTATGAATGGAGTATAATCCTAGTTTGGAGCACAGAGCTAGGAGAGGGTGGGAAGAGACTGAGGAGCAGTTAATAGCTGAATTTAACTGGAAAGTTGGGTGTCTAAATTAGAATAATGTGAAAAAAAGGAGGCAAAGTGAAGGCTGTGAAATAATGACAACAAGCATTTATTAAGCTCCTACTATGTGCCAGGCAACGTGCTGAGTGCTGAGCATACAAAGAAAGGCAAAGGTCAGTCCTTCTTGTGGTCTAATGGAGGAGACAACATGCAAACCACTATGTACAGATAGGATGCATGCAAGATAAATTCATCTCAGAGAGAAGGCATTAGCATTAAAGGGGACCAGGAAAGGCTTCATGCCAGGCTCAGTCACTTGTATTTGATCCTCTAGTCAAGAGAGAATCATGAAAAGTTTTTTTTGGGAGGATTGGGGGGCAGAACATGCTCAGATCTGTGCAGTGGTTTTGGACAGGACCTGTGATTTCATCGGCATAGGGAACGCCTAGTAAGAAAACCCCCTTTATCCATGGAGATATATGCCTTCTCTTAAACTCAGAACCTTAGAAAGTTGTCTGGAGGTACCAAGAAATTGTGACTTGTTCTGGTCACAAAGCCAGTACACGTAAGAGGCTGGATTTGAATCCAGGTCTTCCTGCCTCAGAGGTTGTTTGACTGATAGGACACGTCAAACCAGGTGCCTCTCATTAGGAAGATTATTTTGGCAGCAGTGCGAAGAATAAATTGGAAAAGGGGAAAGACTGGAGGCAAGGAGACTGCTTAGAAGGCTAATAGAGTAAAAGGTAAGGAAGAGCCAAAATAGAGCTAAGGCAAGGGAAAAAAAAAACAGAGGGGGGGAGGGAGGGAGAGGGAGAGAGAGAGAGAGAGAGAGAGAGAGAGAGAGAGAGAGAGAGAGAGAGAGAGAGAGAGACAGAGAGAGAGAGACAGAGAGAGAGAGACAGAGAAGGAGAGAGACAGAGAAGGAGAGAGACAGAGAGAGAGAAGGAGAGAGAGAGAAAGAGAGAGAGAAGGAGAGAGAGAGAGGAAGAGGAGGAGGAGGAGAAGAAGAAGAAGAAAGGAGAGAGAGTTTCAAGGTAGACATTTCCTCCTCTCTCCATGAAAATATGCCCATGATACACATTTTCCTGCTCTCTTCGGTTTTCTCAGAGCCTACTTATGTGACTGTCCTCTTTCACTTCACACTAGGCTTCCTTCTTGCATTGGGCATTGGGATAAGATAACAAGAACTAATAAATTTGACGTACAATGGGAACTGGGTGCTTGGGGCAGGGTGTTCTGCTTGTGTGGGCTGGGTAGGTCCTCTGTCAACCTATAATATCAAATTTCCTACAACATGATGATTTTAGGCAGCAAATTGTCTGTCTCTGGTTGGTAGGGTCAGGTAGTTAGAAAAAGAAATGGTGAAAAGAGCCCCAATCTAGAGTTAAGAGTTTGATTTGAGACTTTGACACCTGCTAATGGAACCATTGTGGGCCAGCCACTTAACTCCCCTGAGCCTCTGTTTCCTCATCTGTAAAACGGGAATAAAAATATTTGCAACAATTATCTCATAGACCTGTAGTGAGAAGATGTGAAAGATGCTTTGTAAAGTGTCAGGAGTATAAGCTATTATCTTAATAATAGTATGCTAATAAGACTCCAGCATGATGGATTTGATTGCTGGCTGGACCAGTTAGTTTTGCCCTGGTCTTTGCCACAGTCAGTACCTCTGACCAAAACCAGCCATCTCAAAAACTTGTATCTTTGGTCACAAGTGGGAAATGGTTGGCATATAAGCACAAATCATCCCCACTGTTGGCAAATAACTAAACATGTAGAAGACCTTTAACATCTCACTTCATTAAAGGCAGTTCATCATGGAATGACTGAGAGCATAGTTGAGACTTAGGAGACTCATGCTCAAAATCTGGCTATGACACTTCCTCCTCATGTGACCATACCGCTCTAGGCTTCAGTTTCTTCATCTGTGAAATGGTTATTAGAATGCTGTCACCATGTAGCTCACAGGGTTGTTGTAAAGAAAGCACCTTGCAAACCTTAAGTAAAGGTACATTATTATATGTGAATGACAGCACTTGGAAAAAATAAAATTGGTCTCCAAGGAACCAGTAACATAAGTTCTGGTTTTAGAGAGAACCTCTTCCCATCACAACAAAGACACCAAAACAACCCGTCAATTCAGGGAAAGAAAAAAAAAATCACTCTAACATTGTATTTCGGTGTTGTATAGACAGGATTTCCAATTACTGTATTAGTCAGATGATCTCTTTGAAATGGGAAAAGAACTGAAGCAAACACACATACTGAAAAACAGCACTGATTATAGGCTGCATTCGAGTTTTACACAAACCAGTTTTAGGGGGAAGGTGCTGCTTATATTTGGATCAATACAGTAATTTGGCTAAAATTCCACTTTTCAACAGGTTGTTGGCATCATGTTGGCACAGCTTCTGGGGTTGTGGAAGATCAATGCACTGCTACTTCCCGCCTGAGTTTCTCATTCTTCTCTCTTTTTTTTTCTCCTGCTCATCTCTTTTCCTCCTTCTTCCTAATTCTCCCATTTTAGAATCATATAATCATGGACTGAAACAATAGCTTAAATTTGTATCCCACTTTAAGGTTTACAGAGCACTTGCTTCACAACACTATGGTGTATTGTATTATATTAAATTATTATCCCTGTTTGGCAAAGGAGTAAACTGAGGCTTAGAGAGGTTAAGCAACTTTCTCACGGTTACACAGTTACTGCATGTTCTACAAGTTTCCTGCTCTCTCTATCCACCCTGCCCTTCCTCCCTCATCTTTTGAAGAGGCTTCTTTTCCTTAGCATATTCTTTGAGGCTGTGTGCATCCTAACACGTGTTGTAGAAACAGAGAAATGTATAGGCCAAGCAATCTGGAGCATCTCCTTCCATTTCTCCATTGCTCAAGTATTGACAACTCTTGCCCAGCCTTCAGAGGCGCAACCTTGCTGGGAGACTCCCACGGATTTTTTTTTTTTGCATGTGGACTGTGGACACTAGCCCTCCAGACTGACTAGAAATATATCATGAGGTTGGCTGTGTTTCTTGGGAGTTAAACTTTAAAAACCCCAACAAGCTATTGGAGTGCTCTTGCCTCCTTCCATTGGAGGGGAAACAATGTGAGAAGGTAAGTTGCTTTCTTCTCCTGTTGTCCCTTGCCCATGGGTGTACATAAACTTCAAACTCAGGTACAGACCCTCCCAAAGCATGTGCCATTGAAGATGTTTGGAAGTTCCTCTATGCCTTCCGGCTGGGTTTGAAAATTTAAAGGGCTCTCAGATGCAGCTCCCTATGCCTCTTTCCTCCACCTAGACCTTTCCCAGAGATTAGCGCACACCCAGGGCACCAATAAATAAAGAGGAGGGAGGGGGGTGTCTTCCAGCCACTTAGGGGGAAGCCTGGATTTTTTTTCTGCCTTGCATGGGGAGTGGTGAAGGAATCCGGGGGCTAGGAAGTCAGTCTGCCGCTCTGTACTCTCTCTGCTCCAGCCTCAGGAAGATAAGAGCTCGTTGGAGTGCTAGGGGGAAAAGGCTGCTGCAGCAAACAGAACAAACAGAATTTTTTTTTGCATCTAGAGGGGGAAGCACAGAGCTAAAAATAAAACGAAAAGATCAGTATCTGTCAGCCTGACAGCTGATTGGCTGTTTGGAAATGCATATAATTACCAGGAACTAGCTGTAGGTAGGCATTTGCATGTAGAGCTCTCTGAGAGCTGCTGAGACAAGGTTATGTTTTAACCTTTAAGTTCTGAATCTGTTGGGAAACTTAGCACAGAACTGCAGGAAATTAGTCTGAATTAATAGATGGCTGTGATTATACCTCATGTCCCCCTGTTCAGGTGGCTTGGATGCTGGCACATAGGGGACTGGAATAGGGAGGAGGTGGTTAGCAGGAAGCCCTGGCTGTGTCCTCTTCCCACAATTCGGGAGCCGGCCCTGACTGGGTCATCAGGAGGCAGGATACGTGCCCTGTTGCCTCCTTCTTCTCCCAGGGAATCTTAGGTGAAGCTGCACATTCTTTTCTTGTCTTCCTCGGTGGAAGGCCTGTGTGGTTCTGGGAGCTGTAGGTGCCTCTGAATCTGGTCTGCTCCCTGCTACTTTTGTTCATCTTTGGAGAGGGTGAGATTCTGCCAAAACCATTTCTAGGAAACAATAAGACAGCCTAAGAGGGGAAGCCCTGCTCATCTCTGTCCTCATCCTCCCTGAATTTTGCATAGGAACACTTTTGAGGGGCTGTCTTCTCTCTGTTTTGCTGTTAGTCTATTCAGGATTCCTTCCTACCTTTCTCCATATGTATATACAGTGCACAGTTCACAGGATTGATCATAGGACCTGGGTTTGAATTTTGGCTGTCCTTTACTGTATGTTTTACCTTAAGCAAGTCACCTAACCTCTTTTGGCCTCAGTTCCTTTGTCTCTAAAGTGAGGGGATTGTACTAGATGCCTTCCAAGGTTACTTCCGGTTCTGAGTTGTGATCCTATGAATACCTTCTTCCTGAATCACAATCTTGGGATCCTGTCCCACACTGTACCTCTAGAAGTGAACTGAACCTCTGCAGGGCCCTTCTTAGAGCTCTGTGGGAGTGGCAGAGTTATAACAAATCCTATGTGCATGACACTGAGGTTTGAAAAGTGCTTTCCTCCCAACAACCTGGCTAGGCATAATTGTCCCCATTTTATAGATGAAGATACCAGAGTTGAGAGATTAAGTAACTTGTCCAATTTAATTCAATAAAAACTACACATGTAAGGAATGTGTAAGACAGCAGAATTAAGAGGCAGAGGGCCAGCCTTGATCAGGATCACAGAGCCTTACTGGCTCTCTGAGCCTGCCAAGTCACAACCTCTCAATGCCCTAAGCGACTCTCCAAGATGATGGATTGCAAAACAATTGACATTCTCGTTGGGACTGCCTCATTGGAATCTCTCTCCACAGATGAAATCACAAGTGCAGATAAAAACAGAACATGCAAGGCACAGTGCTAGTGCTAGTCTCTGTACTTACAAAGACAAAAATGAAATGGTTCCTGCCCTCAAAGACCTTACATTTTATACAGCTGGGAAGGATTGGAGTTAGGACTGAGCCCAGGTCTTCTGATTTCAAGCCCAAACATTCTTGCCCTACTGCATCATTATGAAACCCGAAGCATTATCTCATTTGATCCTAACAAGAATCCTGTGAAAACAGACAATATTGATATCATTATTTCTGTTTTGCAGATGAGGAACGTAAGGTCCAGAGGGTCATGAATTCACTTTGTTGACCAGAAATGTCCTATTTGCGCATTCTGGGATCTTGCATATTGATGACATGCTTACTGTTGCATGTTTTGAGTTTGTCCTTCTTTCTCGAGGTGGACCCTGACATCAGGAAGGTGATGCCATGACTTGCAAGTGAATTGGATTTAAGTGACAGAGGGCTGTGGAAAGTCACCAGCCTCATTTTCTCCTCCAGAGCCATCTGGGCCCAGTGGCCAGATACGGATCAGGACGACTGGAGATGGCCCAGGATGCAGTGGGGGACCTTGGCCTTTTTAAGCTAAGGTCTTTCCCAGGTCTCAGTTTGTCTGAGGCAATGGCCAATCAGTGATTGAAGATAGGTAAGAATAAATGAAGCAAAGAATGACCTCTTTTACCTAGTCAAAAAAAATCATTCTGGGAGGGGAAGACCCTCAGGGTTTCTGGCTAACACAGAAATAATTGCTATTTACACTCACTTTGAGCTGTCAGAGCCCAAAGAAAGATCAGAAGAGGCTTGGGCTGGGTCCTATTGTTGGCCAATGGATGAGAGTGAGAGCCAGAGTGATTTGGGGTCCTTAAAAAAGAAATCTAGGCTGAAACCCCCAAGATATCTTGCATTTCAACGATCAAGATTTACATTCCTTTGGGAATAGTACTGGAAGGTAGTGGGCAAATAGACATGAGCAAAGACTCTTTCTTTGATCCTTTGCACCTGTACCCTCAGCTCTGACATATGGATGCTTAAATAGTTTAGGACTTCAAGGATACATGATTACATTAGTATGGGTAACAGTAATAAAATCATATCTGTACAGCTCTTGAGTTTTACAAAGTTTATTTTCCTCACAACAACCCTCTGAGGTAGGTACTACAAGTATTACCATTCCCATTTTACAGATGAGAAAAGTGAAGCACAGATGGAGCAAATGACTTGTCAAGGAGTTACACAACTAGAAAGGTCAGAACCAGGACTGATCCCAATCCCTGCTATGCCTTTTAGAAAATTGTCTTCGTGGGTTACTGGAGCTAGGGAAAAGACCAATGACATGATGTTCAGTGAGGAAGGGGTGGCCTCTGTAACCTGAGCTAAGCCTGTGCTCAGACTAGAGACACAGAGCCCATCACCAGGCACATTACAGTTTGGTGGGTCTGTACTAGGTCACGTCCTACCAGAGAGGTGTTCAGGAAACAAGGGTCCTGTGTGTGTGCTATAGTGATGCATTGAAGGAGGA
>NW_020954571.1:10494059-10521559 GCF_900497805.2 Vombatus ursinus | reverse complement strand
TTTGCCATTCTATTTTGTTCTGAGGCTCTTGGATGGATGTCTACAGCTCTTGTCATGAGGTGGCAAGGAGTGAGTCTTCAGGTACCATAAGAGTTGCCCTCTTCTTAATTCCAAAGGAAGCTGGGAGGTCTTTGTTGGAGAAAAACATTTACAACCAGAGGCCTGGATTCTGCTAAATTCCTGTTCCCAGCCCCATTACCCTTTTGTACCCCTGAGAGCTTCTCGCCCGCAAGATGAGTGTTTTGGGGTAACAGGCTTAGAGATGCCATTCTTCATTAGATAGAAGTTTGAGATACGCCTGGAAAGACTCCAAAATGAGTCTGTCCATTCAGGGATGGTGGAAGGAGTTGTGATCTGGGAGTCGACAGGCCTAGATTCTAATCCCAGGTTTGATAGAATCTCCCTGTGGCGGTTGGAGAAGTCACTTCCTCAACCTGGGTTTCAGCTTCCTATTCTTCTAAATGAAAGAGCTGGACAAGATGCTCTCCAAGTCCCCTTTCAACTCTGACATTCTATTGTACAATAAATTCCTTTCTCCCCAACAACAACAAAAGTTTTTATGCTGAGATAAAGCGAAAAGTAGGTACTGAAGTCCATATACTGTTGAAATGGGGAATCTTAAATGTTCCTACTCTTGGAGGGCAGTCCCCAGGCTGAAAATTACTTGTTATGGCAGGGAGGGAGAGGGAAGAGTAAGCCTAATGCATGCACGCAGTAAAAGAACATTAGTAATCTGGTCTAAACCAATGATATTAAATTAATTTATGGAGAAGAATGGAAATTCTTACAGAAAAGCCCAACTGGGTGCTAACTAGGAACTGCTAAGAAACTATTCCTCCTGAGTCTCACTTTGCTCATTTTCAGTAGGTTTTTTTTTTTCTAGGACCTGGTGGTTACTTGTGGTTGGTTTCCCATTATTTCTCTAAAACACACGCAGAAGTTTGTTTGTGATCAAGAAGAGTCTTCAGAGCAAGATAGTGCCTAATACACAAGCATTATGAATCAAATTCACCTCCCTCAAAAAAAGCATAAAAAAGGGCATTCTCCCTATTTTGTAGGTGGGAAAACAAAAGTCTAGAGAGTCAGAATAACTTGCTGGAACTAGAATCCTAGACCTGGTGGGAACCTCTAGAAATCAATCAATAGGCAGGACCAGCCCCATTGCCTCCAGGCAGGTAAATGTCTAAACTTTGGGGGGACAGGTGGTCATCTATTTTTTTCCTGAAACACTTTAGGGAGGGAGATGCCATAACCTCTCTTTGTCAGTCATCCTGGTGTTTTATCTTTGTAGCAGAACCAAGTCTTGTGACCAGTTAAGGTCTAGGATTTCATGTCTTTCCTTTCTCACATCTTGTCTACAGTTTTAACACAAGTATGTCCCTCCCTCATTTCTCCCCACCACCCCAGCAACAGATATATTAGAACTATGTTACAGGTCTTGATCAGTTTATCAGCCTCTGGGAATAGTTGGAATTTGCTCTGGGTCAGATCTTGCAGAGCTCTGAGATTCTTCCAATGGGCTAGTAGTCAAACCAGATTGGTAAATAGCTGGTTGAAGGAGAGTAGATTGAATTTCCAGTCTGGAGAAGGTGATAGGATTTATAGTTGGACAGGGCCTTAGATCATCTAGCCCAACCCTCCTCATTTTGCAAATGAGGAAACTGAGGACCTGAGAGGTTATGTGAATTGTCCACAGTCACATAGACATTGTTAGCAGAACTGAATACAAACCTAGCTTTTCTGATTCTAAATCTAGTGTTGTTTTCCTTTTTTATCATGTTTCCAATGAATAACTTTAATATTATCTTTGACATTCAGAGAACTTAACAAGCCCATTACTATCTGGTTTTCCTTCAAGTACATCTCTTAAATTGGAATTACCAAAGCTAGTTTACCAGGGTGTGGCTTCTGCTCATGCTACAGCTCTTTGGAGTCACAAGTGAGAGTTGGGTGAAGGTGGATACCAATGGTGGATAAACAACCCTAAGAAGGGCTCAGCAGCCCTCAAACCAGAGGTCCTAGTTCTCCCTGAACACCTTATACACCCCACCCATCTTGGTAGATGGGCTAAACCAGATTAGTGGAAACCGACAGGCCTCAAAGTGGTCTGTGAGTTAGGGGGATGTCTGCCTTAAGCACATGAAGACTTTCCTTGGTGGAATGGTAGATGAGAACAATTTCTTCCAATGGCCATAAAGGCAGCTGAAGCAGGCCTTGTGGAATGCTTAGAGTGTGGTCAGACATTGAAGACACCAAGGTCATCCACTGTATCGTGGACCATTGCCAGTCATCTTGACTTTTGTCCTGCCACTGGACTTCTATGACTCAGGAAGAAAGA
Organism: Vombatus ursinus; assembly: GCF_900497805.2. Taxonomy (NCBI): domain Eukaryota; kingdom Metazoa; phylum Chordata; class Mammalia; order Diprotodontia; family Vombatidae; genus Vombatus; species Vombatus ursinus. Next base: position 10,519,221 of record NW_020954571.1, on the reverse strand, counting down.
GTGAGGCTGATAACTTGAGCAACTTTGCCTCTCTTAAATCCAATTCATGCACAAGTCAAGACATCACCCGTGATGTCATTGGTCCTCTTCAAAATAAAGGATTAGCAACAACCAAAGCTGGTTGGTGTTTGGGAAAGCTGAAAGCCAAGTTCTGACTTCCCCTCTCTTCCTTGGTCTTCAGGAGACCCACTGGAGAATGTGAGACTTAGAGGTGGGCATTCTTCCATATTCCATGTAACTCTTCCCCACAAAGATTGATAGTAAGACATTTGGAATGTCACAGGTTGGATATTAGAGCCCTCTCCTCCCTTCTTCTTCTCTAGTCCAAGTCTTCCAGGTTCTCCAAAAGGTCAGCATCCCCCAATGGAGTGTTGGCTTATAAACCCCAGCATACAATAATCTTTCCCTTGAATTCTATGAAGATTACACTGTTTCTGTGACCTCTATTGCTTATAGTATAAAATACAAACACCTCCACTTGGCACTTAGCTTCTGGCCTCCCTTCATAGACTTTCCCTGCCATACTGCTTCCATTCATACATTCTACAATTTAGCCAAACTGGACTATCCTTTTTTTTTTAGGCAATTGGGATTAAATGACTTGCCCAGGGTCACACAGCTATTAAGTGTCAAGTGTTTGGTCTGAGGCCGGATTTGAACTCAGGTCCTCCTGACTTCAGGGCCAGTGCTCTAGCCACTGTGATACCTAGTTGCCCCTACACTGGACTGTCTTTGCTGCTTGCCATTCCCATCTTGATCTCTTCTGCCTTTGTGCATTTATGACCCCCATGCCTGCATGTACTTCCTCCTTATTTCTGCTTATTGAAAGCCTTCTCTTCTCAGGTCAACTGCCATCTGCTCCATGGAACTCTCCCTGAGTCCCTTCCTTGAATCATGGAATATTAGAACTCACAGAGCCTTGGAGATTATGTTGTTTAATCCCCTCATTTTTTGGATGAGAAAACTGAGGTGTGGTGAGGGGAAAGATACTTTCTAGCATTTTTAAGCAAGGTGGAGTAGCTCTAGGAATATGTTACGATGTACAGAAAATGGTCCAAATATAAACTGATGGATGGGACATACCCAAAGGTGAGGGAAATTTGATTCAGGGTTTACTTTAAAAAAGTTTAATTTCAAAACAACAACAAATCCTTACTGAGTTAAAAACAATTAGGTTAATTCATAAAGCATCTATATTTTGTGAAAAAACTGATAAATATAATAAAATTAATAAAATACCAACTGAGTTTGGGAAATAAATTTTGATGACAGTATTTAAAAACTTAAGGAAACATAAGTTTCATTGTATTTTTTAAAGCGCCAATTCAAACTTTTCTTTGCAGTCAGGCAGATCCTCTCTGTCAATGTGCAGAGAGGTTTGTCTCTTAGAGAATGGGCTGGTTTCTGCTGATGAGCTCAAATATATGGACTACCATATCTGTATTGGCATGATTTCAGCTTTTTCTTGGCTGGTTTCTCCAGAGATCCCTCCCCATAGCCTGAATGCTTCTTGAGATTTGTGATTCTCCCATCCTTGGACTATTGTAATTGATCCCTCTACTGCTTCCCTGATTCCTTCTGGTCCTTTCCCCCTGTTAACTGGTGGTAGCAATGTGAGAATAACAGCCTTTATTCACTACTCCAGTTCCTTAATGGATTCAGCCTTCTTTGCTTTCTCTGTGATGTGTGGCTCCCTTCATCTTTCCTTAATCTGCACCTGCTCCCTTCCTTCAAGTCAAGTAAACCGTTCACTTCTTTTTGTTTCTTTCTTTTTTGGGGGGCTGGTGGTGGTGTTACTCTTGCCTCCGTGGTTTCTTCCAGAAGTACTGTTGTATAGTGGAAAGAAGGTTGGATTTGTAGTCATGAGGCTTGGGTTTGAATCACAGTTCCAACACTTAATATTTACTATGTGGCTACAAACAGGCTTACTCTCCCTCTCTGGGCCTTATTTTTCTCAGCTGTAAAATGAGGGGAATCAACTTGATCTCTACCTTCCCAGCTTTAAATCCTGTGATCACTTGTTACGACTCTAAGCAATATTTCAACTTTCAGCTTTCCATTTAATAAGCCATTTGCCATGTTCTACCTTACTCAAAATGTTCCTGAAAGACCTATTTCATTTGGGAAGTTGGATGTGATTTAGATGGGGTGAGACTATAAACATCGTCCCCAGGTAGCTTTTTTATATAACACTCAGGCCCCTCTGTAGTTCTTGTCAGATAAATATCAATCAACAAGCATTTATTAAAGCCTACTATGTTTCAGGCACTGCGTTTATGTATCATTTAGTCCAACATTCCCATTTAACAGATGGAAAGATCATGGCAACCAAAATCACACAGTGATTTGATGTCAGAAGCGGGATTAAAACCCTGGTATTCTGACTTCTAATCCATTTCTTTTTCCACTATATCACTCTGAAAGGGATTTTGGAGGGATTAGGAATTTCTCCAAAACTTAACTTGAAAGTAGAAAAGTTCTTTGGTGATATCAGCCAGAAAAAAAAAAAACAAAAAAAACCAAACCAAACTTCAAGCAAGCACACAAGAGAATGATTACCCCTAAATATATAGCTTGGAAAGGAGGGACCTGGGGAAGCACTAAAGGTAGCATGAAGAGGACCTCAGGGGGAAAGCATAGGTGACAAATTAAATGGGAGCTTATAACATCATGCGGTAGTGCAATTAAATTTAATAAGCACTTCTTGAGAGCCTACTATGTGTTAGGTACTAGGGATACAATGAAAGTGGTCCCTTCCCTCAAAGATCTTTCATTCTACTTTAGGGAGACAACTTGTACCTAGATAAGAAAGACAAAATATATATCAGAAACATATGTAATACAGTAATTTGGATAGAGGGGTGTGTATGGGGAAACTCTAATAAGTGGAGGGATCAGGAAAAGGTTCCTGTAGGAAGTGGTGCCCAAGCTGTCTTTTGAAGGAAGCTAGGGATTCTAGAAAGCAGAAGATGAGGAGGCAGTGCATCCTGGTGTGGGGAATGGCCAGTGCAAAGGGATAGAGTCTGGAAATGGAATATTCATGAACATGGAAGAGCAAGTAGATCAATAAAGAGTGCATGAGAGGGAGTAATGTGAGATCTGGCTGGAAAGATGCCATGAAACATGACCAAAAATGCCAATGGAGACATTTGTATTTGAAAGGGAGCCAATAAAGCTTCTTGAGCAGCAGAGTGATGCAGACAGACCTGTGCTTCAGGAATATCACTTTAACAGCTGGGTGGAAGATGATTTGAAGAAGGGGAGAAACTGGAAGCAGTGAAACCAATTAGGAGTTCACTGCAATGATCTAGGTGAGAGGCAATGGAGGGTCTGAACTACGGTTGTGGCCATGTGAATAGGTAGACGGGAATGGAAGTGAGAGATGTGGAGACAGAACTGACAAGACCTGGCACTGATTGGGTGTGTGTATGGGGCGGGTAAGAGAGAAAGAAGATTCAGAGATGCCTGGTAGGATTATGTTGTTCTCAACATAATTAAGGATGTCCAGAAAAAGTGGATTTAGGGGGAACTATCAAGTTCTCTTTTGGACATGTTGAGTTAAGTTGCCCTTGGGACATAAAGGTGGAAATGCCCAGTAGGATGTTGGTGATATGGGACACTTGGTAGATTAATGAGATTTCTTTCCATCCCCACACCCATGTCCATATACTTAGTCCTTGCCCTGTCCCAGAGGAAGGAGCTGATGCTTCTCTTGCCCATTATTTAAAATCCTTCATAACCCTCATAACCAAACTTCCCTTTCCAGCCTATTACTCTCCGTAAATTCTAACTCTAGATAAACTGGTCTTCTTGCCTCATACACAAAACTTCACATCCCATCTTTGTGCCTTTGGCAGGTAGGCAATAAATATTTATTAAGAGCTTACTGTGTGCCAGGCACCGTGCTAAGAGCTAGAGATACAAATACAAACCAAAAGAAAGAAAGTCTCTGCTCTCAGCGAGCTCACGTTCTGAAGGACGAAGACGACACATAAAAGGGAGTTGAAAGGCGCTGGTGGGGAGGGAAGAAGTACTTGTGGAGTCATGGTGGCAAAATCTGGAACACAGACAGAAGGGGAATGAAGCACGGATGGCCTGGGTCTATCTCAAAATGAAAGACAATTCTCTCCTCTCTCTCCCTCTCCTCCCTCTCACTCCCATTCTGGAAGGAACTTACTGACAGAAGATGTAGGCTGGCATAGAGGAGGGAAGTTCCAGGGTGAGAAGCTAGCTGAGTCATGGTAATGAAGTCCAGAAGAATAGAAACAGAGTGAAATGAAGTATGGCTGACCTGGGCCCATCCCCAAAATGGAAATCATAGAAAGAACTCATCTTTGTGCTGGTTGTCCCCTATGCCTGGAATGCACTCCTTTCTCTCCTCTGCCTCATAGAATCCCTGGCCTCTTTCAAAGCTCAGTTTAAGCTCTGACATTTCCATGAGGCCTTTCCTGATCCCCCTAATTGTTAGTGCCTTCTCCTTCATTACAAATTAGCTTGTATTTACTTTTGTATATGTTCTATTGATGTGTGTATGTATTATTTCACCATATCATATAGTAATGTATGTATGTGTTGTTGTCTCTTGAGGTCAAGGACTTGTTAACATTGTAGGGGGGCAGGTTGTCCTTTTATCTTTAGCACCTAGGACAATGCCTGGAACAGAGTAGATCCTTTAAAAAATAAAAAAAAAATTTTCAATGAACAAAAATCTATTTTCTCTCTCTCACACCTTCCCCCTTGCCATTGAAAAATAAAACAATCCAAATCCTTGTAATAAATATACATGCTCAAGCAAAACTAATTTATGCATTAGCTATGTCCCCAAAATGTCTCAATCTTCACCCTGTCAGGAGGTGGGTAGCATGCTTCATCATGGGTCTTCACAGAGTAGATATTTAATAAATGCTTGTTGATTGATTGATTAATTGATTAACTATGAAGGACCAAGAATACTGACACAGATTTGGGAAGTTCAGGCACCAAGTAGAGCTAGAGTAGCCTGAGGAAAAGCAACTGAGAACTCAGGAGTCAGAACAGCTAGGTCAGGAAGAAAATTGGAAAGAAGTCAGTGAGCCTTACTTTTTCTTTTTCCTGTTCCCTTCACTGTCTATTGAGTGGAGGGCATGGAGGCAGCAGGGTGTCATTAAAAAAAAATAAAAGTATTGGCTTTGGAGTTATAGGACCTGAATTCATATATTCTAGTTACTATCTATGTAACCTTAGACAAGTCATTTCATCTGCCTAGGTCTCAGTTTCCTTAACTATAAAGTGAAGGGATCAATAAGGTAATTGCTGAGGTCTTCTCTACCTCTAGATCCTGTGAAAAATTACATCTGTGGGACTGTATCTGATATTTTACTTCGATGAAACTATGACTTCATCAGTGTGTAACTCTCTCCACCAGCGCAGTTCATCCCCCAACCACAGTTTCTCACTTTGGACTGCATGCCTGGCTTATTCCTTTTTCCAGTCCTGTAAGCCTGGGATGATGTCTTTTATCTACAAGTCGTCATTAGCAGTGTATTGCAGCTTGCTGATACATATATATTTACATTGATCTTTGAGTCATCTGAAATTCCAATTCTTCTAAGATTATGAATTTTTTTATATTTTTTCAAATTTAATTAATTTTTTAATGAACAAAAAATCTGATTTTTCTTACTCTCATGAATCTCCCTTCCATTCAAAAGAGAAAAACAAAACCTTTATAACAAATGTATAGTCAAGCAAAGAAAATTCCTCCATTGGCCATGTTAAAAAAATATATATATATCTATTTCCATGTATCTCTGTAAATTTATCTGTCTATCTATGTGTCATTCTGCATCCTGAATCCATCAGTTCTCTTTTCAGGTGGTGGGTAGCATGAATCATTGGTCTTCTGGAATTGTGGTTGATCATTGTCTTGATCAGAATTCTTAAGTCTTTCAAAATTGTTTGTCTTTACCATGTTGTTGGAATTGTATGAATTGATCTACTGGTTCTGGTCATTTCTACATCAGTTTATTCATGTTTTCCCAGGCTTTTTGGAAACTGTTCCTTTTATTAATTCTTAAGACACAATAGTATTCCATTACATCCATATAACCATAATTTATTTAGCCATTCCCTGGGCAGCCCTTTAGTTTCAAGTTCTCTACCACTAGAAAAAGAGCTGCTATAAATATTTTTGCACATTTAGGTCCTTTATTTCTTTCTCTGATCTCTTTGGGGTATAGGCCTCATTATGGTATGCCCTCATTGGTATGGCTGGGACAAAATGTATGCACAGTTTAGTAACTTCTTGGGCTTAGTTCCAAACTGCTTTCCAGAATGGCCAAAGGGATTCACAGTTCTACCAAAAGCACATTAGCTTCCTGTTTTTCCATGGCCCCTCCAACATTTGCTATTTTCCATTTATGTCAATGTTGCTGATCTGCTGGGTGTGAAATAGAGTCTAAGAGTTGCTTCAGTTCATATTTCTCTAATTATTGGTGATTTGGAGCATTTTTTTTTTCCACATGACTATTGATGGCTTGGTTCTCTTCCTTTGAAAATTGGCTTGTTTGTATCCTTTGACCATTTACCATTTGGGAAATGACTCTTATTCTTATAAATTTGAATCAAATCTTATCTGTCTTGGAAATGAGATTTGCAGAGAAGTTTGCTATAATGATTTTCCCCCAGTTACCTGCTTTCTTTCTAATTTTAGCTGCACTGGTTTTGTTTGTGTATAAACTTTAAAATATATGTAATCAAAATAAGATCATGATATCCTCATGACTTATTAGCATGTAATTACTGGGAGGATATTGGTGTTAAGAAGATGAGCTTTTGCTACAGCTTTAGCTTAGGATGATTGACAATGGTGCATAATTTTTCCAATGTTACATATTTTGCTTTCTTCTTCCTATTAATTTCTCAGCCCCAATCACTGTCCATCAGCAGTGCTTGTCCAGGATATATGTACTAATGAACTGATGCAATGTTAGCTGCTTGTCCAGTTGTATTTTTCTAGTTTGGGCAATAAATGTTTTTGGTCCACTTTGTTTTTTGAGTGTGGATGGTTAGGCTGATCTCTTTTGGGTCCCCATGTATTGATGATGAGGTCTTATAAAATTCTGAGGCTTATTATAATAAGCACAATGTCATCTTTGCCTTAACAAGGAATCCCCTTCCTACTTGGACTTTTTGTAGAACCTTCTCCATGACCGGTGAGCACATTTGGCAAGCATGTGTCTCCTTATTCCATGCCTTTCTTCATCATAAATTCATAGATTTAGAGTTTAAATAGATCTTAGACATCGTGTAGTCTAATGCTGTCATTTTACAAAGGAAGAAAGTGAGGCAGAGAAAGGAGAAATGACTTGGTCAAGGTCACATGAGTAGTGAATGGTAGAGCTAGGATTAGAGCCCAAGCCTTATAGGTGTGTTACTATGGCTTTCCCCACTCATTATTCAGGGTAGTAATTGTTGACTTTTGCTAGTTAATAAAGCAGGAGAGGGGGGCGGAGCCAAGATGGCAGAGTGAAAGTAGTGACTTGCTTGAGCTCTCCCCTAAACCCCTCCAAATATCTGTAAAAAAATGGCTCTAAACAAATTCTAAAGCAGCAGAACCCACAAAAAGACAGAGTGAAACAAATTTCCAGCCTGAGACAACCTGGATGGTTGATTGGAAAGGTATATCGCGTCAGGTGGGGAGAGGAGCGCAGTGCGGCGTGGGTGCACAGGCCACAGCAAACCTGGAGCAGGCCCCAGAGGACTGAATTGTGGGCAGCTGTGGCAGTTTCCAGACTTTTCAACCCATGAATGCCAAAAACAACTTAGAAGGTCAGTGGGCAAAGTCTGTGACTGCGGTGAGAGAAGGGGGTAGGTCTCAGTTGCAAGTCCTGAGTGTGGCCCCTGGGGCAGTGGCTGCCTCCTGAACTTATGGCCCACAGACTGAGGGGGAATCTAGTGGCTGATCAGAGGGGGATTGCAGGGATCTTTTTGCCAGTGTTGAGGCAGGAATCTCTTGCTCTGCCCGTGCTTGGATCTGGGTCACAGTTCTGAGGAGGGATCTTGGGGCGACGAGGAGTGCTGGTGTGGTGGAGCTTGTTGTGGCGGTGGAGAGGAAACACCTCGCCCCTAATCATAGCACTTTGGAAGAACTGACACTTTTCAGGTCCCTAGAAGTATCTCTGAAAACAGCTGTACAAACCCCCAAAGCTTGGGTCAGTACATTCTCCACATTGGAACCTTAACAAAGAGTTTAAAACTCAATTAATTGGCCGGGATCATGAGTAAGCAGTGCAAAAAGAGTCAGACTGTATTATCTTACTTTGGTGATAAAGAAGTGGACCAAAAACATTTATTGCCCAAACTAGAAAAACACACAACCAGAAGAAGACAACAAAGTCAAAGCTCCTATATCCAAAGCCTCCAAGAAAAATATGAATTAGTCCCAGGCCTTGGAAGAGCTCAAAAGGGATTTTGAGAAGCAAGTAAGAGAAGTGGAGGAAAAACTGGGAAGAGAAATGAGAGTGATGCAGGAGAATCATGAAAAATGAGTCAACAGCTTGCTAAAGGAGACCCAAAAAAATACTGAAGAAAATAACACCTTAAAAAATAGCCTAACCCAAATGGCAAAAGAGGTCCAAAAAGCCAATGAGGAGAAGAATGCCCTAAAAAGCAAAATTGGCCAAACGGAAGAGGAAGTCCAAAAGATTACTGAAGAAAATACTTCCTTAAAAATTAGAATAGAGCAATTGGAAGCTAGTGACTTTGTGAGAAATCAAGACTCTATAAAACAAATCCAAAAGAATGAAAAATTAGAAAACAATGTGAAATATCTCATTGGAAAAACAACTGACCTGGAAAATAGATCCAGGAGAGAGAATTTAAAAATTATTGGACTATCTGAAATCCATGATCAAAAAAAGAGCCTAGACATCATCTTTCAAGAAATTATCAAGGAAAGCTGCCATGATATTTTAGAACCAGAGGGCAAAATAGAAATTGAAAGAATCCACCAATCTCCTCCTGAAAGAGATCCCTAAAGGAAAACTCCTAGGAATATTGTAGCCAAATTCCAGAGTCTCCAGGTCAAGGAGAAAATATTACAAGCTGCTAGAAAGAAACAATTCAAATATTGTGGAAACACAATCATGATAACACAAGATTTAGCAGCTTCTACATTAAGGGACCGCAGGGCATGGAATATGATATTCCGGAGGGCAAAGGAGATAAGATTACAACCAAGAATCACCTACCCAGCAAAACTGAGTATAATCCTTCAGGGGAAAAAATGGTCATTCAGTGAAATAGAGGACTTCCAAGCATTCTTGATGAAAAGACCAGAGCTGAATAGAAAATTTGACTTTCAAATATAATACTCAAGTGGAACATGAAGAGGTAAACAGGAAAGAAAAATCACAAGAGACTTATTAAGGTTGAAATGTTTACATTCCTGCATGGAAAGATGATATTTGTAACTCATGAGACCTTTGTCAGTATTAGGGTAGTTGGAGTGAAAAAATTATATGTATGTGTATATATATATATATATATATACATTATATATAGATAGAGGGCACAGGGTGAGTTGAAGATGAAGGGGTCACATCTGGAGAATTAAGGGGTGAGAGAGGATTATACTAGGAGAAGGAGAAAGGGAGAGGTAGAACAGAGTAAATTATCTCACAAAAAAAACAGAAAAGAAAAGGCTCTTGCAGAGGAGGGGAAATGGGGGAAAGTGAGAGGGAATGAGTGAATCTTATTCTCATAGGATTTGACTTAAGGAGGGAATAACAGACACACTCAATTGAGTATGGAAATCTGTCTTACCCTATAGGAAAATAGGGGGGAAAGGGGACAAGAGAGTAGGGGGATGATAGAGAGGAAGGCAGATTGGGAAAGGGGGTAATCAGAAGCAAATACTTCTGAGGAGGGTCAGGGTCAAAAGAAAGAATAGAATAAATGGGGGGGCAGGATAGGATTAAGGGAAATAATGTTAGTTTTTCACAGCATGTCTACTATGGAAGTGTTTTGCATAACTGCACATGTATAACTTATATTGAGTTGCTTGCCTTTTCAATGAGGGTGGGTAGGGAGGGAGGAAGGGAAAAAATTTAGAACCCAAAGTTTTAAAAACACATGTTTTTAAAAAAAAGTTTTCACATGCAACTGGGAAATAAGAAATACAGGAAATGGGGTACAGAAACCTATCCTGCCCTACAGGAAAATTGAAGGGGAAGGGGATAAGAGAAGGGGGGGAGAGATAGAAGGGAAAGCAGACTAAGGGAAGGGGTATTCAGAATGCATGCCATCTTGGGGTGGGGGGAGGGGCTAGATGGAGTGAAAATTTGGAACTTAAAATCTTGTGGAAGTAAATGTTGAAAACTAAAAATAAATAAATTTATTAATAAATAAAAAAATAAAATAAAAAAAATAAAGCAGGTGAGTTGTGAAGGTACTCAGTTTTATTTGAGTCAAATGGGACATGAGACCTTTTGGAAGAGGAAAGAATATCATAGCTGATTTGAAACTGTCCAATTAAAATATACTTATATACTTATACATAGGATAAGAGGATACTAATAGGATTGTTGAATCAAGGAGAATTGTTGAATAAAGTTATCTCTGTAATCATACCTGTAATAGAATATTTTGTAGCTCTAACATATGTGTGAGAAGTATCTTATCTGAGGTGTATTTTATTCTACTGAGTCAAATGTCTAAAATTCTATTTATTTCTCTATTTTCAGGGGTAATTGACAAATAATAGATAAAGTGAGGCTTTATATTCTCTACATTCTCAGTTGTAGGACTGGGAAAATGTGATCTGCTGTAGAAAATCATCTGCAAGAGACTGTTTTTCTTTTGATGTTTTTATTAAAGTTTCCCTTGATGTATCTACATATTCATCTAATTAAAGTTATAAAGAAATGAGAAAGGAGACATTTGGGCCAATAGTTACTGATGTCTTTTCATTCACTTAAAAAAGTAATAGTATCTTCTGTTGGAATCTTCCTTTCTTTGAGAAGTCTTGAAAACTGATCCTTGAGTGCCTCTAAAATTGTGTCACTTTGAGCATGAATATATTTTGTATGTATTGGATCAGATTCATCTGCTTTTCTTGACTTGATTTTCTTAGGTACCATTGCAACTACCTCATCAGGAATTGAGATGGTAGAGTCCAAATGAAGTAGTTCCACTTTTGTAGGTGACAAGAATAGATGGAATCCAAATGCCAGTTGATCTGTTCCATTTCATATCTATTTGTTGTCCTCTTGTCAGTTTCATCTACAAATGCTTTTAGGAAGAACATAGAGTACAAATGGTATTATCTCATAAAATATTGAAAAAAGAGTTGATGGGAAATTATCTGAGTCTTGTGCCATGCTCTTTGCAGGATTACTATTTTAGCAACTTCTTTACAATGTCTTATAAGGTCATACTACTTGTAATCTCTTATTTTCCTCTCTAATGTTTTTTCAAGTATGTTTTTGTTCTATACCAATGTATTTTTCTACTATGTCTCTCTTCTTCATAGAGATCAGATGTGCTTAGTGGAGGCAATTTTGGGTTCTTTTGACCTTTTCCTTGTGGTAGCTGATTTGCACTGGTTAAATTTCTTTAAGAAAATGTCAGAATAAATGTCTTTATTTTTGTCCATTTCCAACTTTTTTGGAATTGACAGTTTATTTAAATAGGTCAGGTACAAGGCACTATAATTGAATGCAATATTAAACTTTTAAAGCTTAAAACTATACTAAGACTTTCAGGACACTGTAGATGTCACAGATACATGAAAAATACCCATACATTCTAGCTTACAAAACCTTTTAGCCCTACATAAACCTATAGACCTGAAAGTATTTATCTTCAAAATACAGGCATATCTTAATATACGGATAGACATACTCTGAAAATGTTTCTTTACTCACTATTGGGCATTTACTCAAAGACAATAACAAAGGTGCAGTATATGCCAAACAATTCATACTAGTCCTGTTTGTGGTAACAAAGAACTGACAACAAAGATGCCTATGATTTGGGAAATGACCAGAAACAAAACAAAACAAGACTATGACATAGGAATGTACCTATTATTATATAGTAAGAAATGAGAAATTCAGAGAAACACGGGATGGTTTGTATGAACTTAAGCAGAGCAACCAAAAGAACCATAAACATATAGGCTACTACACACATGACAAAAGTCACGAAAAGAAAGTCAAATTCTGAATAACTTAAAAAAACCATCAAAGACTCTGGAGAATAGATGATGAAAAATCTCTTCATACTTAAGACAGAGAGGTAAGGAGATAGATTGTTTAATACATTATCAGACGTAGCCATTGTATTACATGTTTTTACTTGATCGTTTTTCTTTATCAAAAGGGAGTGTTCAGTCAGGGGAGGGAATTTTTTTCGCTAGAAATGATCTTGATGTGAAGACAGAACACATCTATAAAACACTTTCTCAGCAACATGTAGTCAAGTAGTCACAGAGAGTTACCAAGAATAGTGGTTCCCAAATTTTTTGGCCTCATTATCCCTTTGTACCCTTAAAATTTTTTGAGGATACCACAACAAACTTTTTTATGTGGGATATATATGCATATATCCCACATTAAAAATATATGCACATATATACATATATATATATATATATATACCTATACACATATAGCTATATCCTAGTATAAATATGTTAGGCCCCTAGGATAGAGTGGATAGAGTACCAGGCCTGAAGTCAGGAAGACTCATCTTGATTTCAAATTTAGCCTCAGACACTTACTCAGACAGGCAAGTCACTTAACCCTGTTTGCCTCAGTTTCCTCACCTGTAAAATGAGCTAGAGAAGGAAGCGGCTAAGTACTTTAGCATCTTTGCCAAGAAAACCCTAAATGGAGTCATGAAGAGTCAGACATGACTGAAGCAACAACAACAATGTATGTGTGCATATATAGATATATGTGCATAGTATTAGAAATCAAAATGACTTAGTTATTATTATGAAAATAGTTTTGACTTTGGACCTCGGAGTCTCTGGATCACACTTTAAAAACTAGGAGTCTAGAGTGATGAGAAGTTAAGTGACTCGCTTGGGGTCATATGGTCAGCATGTGTCAGAGGCAGACACTGAACCTAGGTTTTCCTAATTTTCAAGACAGCTCTCTACTATTCAATACCACATCTCTAATTATTAATTATATGAATGGAAGATATTTAGAGTTATTTTTATGTTTGGTATAACAGCTTAAAGGTTCAAAGGAAAGCCAATGACTTATTTCCTAAATAAAAGACAAGGCTGAAGAGTCCTTCTAGTTCTGTCTTGCCTCTTCCCCAGCATTAAAATACAGAGTGATGGGGAAAGTGTTGGATTTGGAGCCTGAGGATTTTTGTTTGAATCTAAGTTCTGTTATGTACTACCTGTGTAACCTTGGGTAGATATTTCACATTTCTGGGCCTCAGTTTGCTCATCTATAAATGAGGGGGATGGACTTAGTGATTTCTAAGGTCCCTTCTGTCTCTAAATCTATGATACTAAAAGTCCTTCCAGTTTATGAGTCTTAGGTAACACATACCAAATTTGTTTTTTGCTTTATAAATTGGTAGAACAAATTTTTATAAATGGAATTTAATTGCAATATAGTACCTATGAGGCAGAGAAAAGATTCACCTGAGCTCTCCCCAAAACCCCTTGGAATACCTTTAAATAATGCCATAAAATAATTCCTGGAGCATCAGAACCCACAAAAAGATGGAGTAAAATAATTTTCCAGTCAAAGACAACTTAGGAGGTTGGCAGGAAAGGTCTATTGCATTGGGTGAGCACAGTTGAATACAGGCCATACCAGCTCAGATGGGCCCCAGCAAACCAGGAGCAGGCTTGGTGAGCCACTGAATCAGCTTCTAAAGCTCTCAGCCCACAGACGGGGGGTCGAACAACTGATCAGAAGGAGATTACAGGAGTCTTTTTGCAGTTGCAGTGGAGTAGAGACCCTTGTCACAGTTCCAGGGCAGAGAAGAGCACTTGTGATCACTCACAGACCAGAACTCAGGCCAAGAGAGTAGTAAACACACCTCTCCTTAGATCATACCACCTTGGAATAAATGAAAACTACAGGTCCCTAGAAGGATCTCTGAAAACAGCTGCACAAAATCCCTGAAGCTTGGGACAGTGCACCCTCTACCCTGGAAACAGAGCCCCACTTTAGCAAAGAGTTGAAAGTCAAGACATGGGCTAGGAAAATGAACAAACAACAGAAAAAAAATCTGACCATAGATAGTTGCTATGGTGACAAGGAAGATCAAAACACACACTGAGAAATCAAAGCCAACATTCAAAGCCTTCAAGAAAAATATGAATTGGTCTTAGGCCATAGAAGAGCTCAAAAAGGATTCTGAAAATCAAATAAAAAAGATAGGAGATAAATAAGAAAGAGAAGTGAGAGTGATGCAAGAAAATAATGAAAAATGAGTCAACAACTTGGTAAAGGAGACACAAAAATACTGAAGAAAATGATACATTAAAAAAATAGAATAGGCCAAATGGAAAAGGGGGACAAAAATTCACTGAAAAAAAAATCTTAAAAAGCAGAATTGGCCAAATGAAAAAGGAGGGGGAGCTAGGTGGCACAGTGGATAGAACTCCAGCCTTGGAGCCAGGAGGACCTGAGTTCAAATCTTGACACTTACTAGCTGTGTGACCCTGGGCAAGTCACTTAACTCCGATTGCCTCACCAAAAAGCAAAACAAAACAAAACAAAAAACAACAAAAAACCCAACCCCCCCCAAAAATCAACAAATGAAAAAGGAGGTACAAAAGCTCACTGAAGAAAATAATTCCTTAAAAATTAGAATTGAGCAAATGTAAGCTAATGACTTTATGAAACGTCAAGAAACAATCAAACAAAACCAAAAGAATGAAAAAAAATAGAAGACAATGTGAAATATCTCATTAGAAAAACAACTGACCTGAAAAATAGATCCAAGAAAGATAATTTTAAAATTATTGGACTACTTGAAAGCCATGATCAAAAAAGAATCTAGACATCATATTTCAGGAAATTATCAAGGAAAATTGTCTTAATATTCTAGAATCAGAGGGTAAAATAGAAACTGAAAGAATCCACCAATCACCTCCTGAAAAAGAACCCAAAATGAAAACTCCCAGGAATATTATAGCCAAATTCCAGAGCTTCCAGGTCAAGGCTGCAAGCAGCCAGAAAGAAACAATTCAAGTAGCATGGAGCCACAGTCAAGATAACACAAGATTTAGTAGCTCCTACATTAAAGGATTGGAGGGCTTGGAATATATTCTAGAGATCAAAGGAGCTAGGATTACAACCAAGAATCACCTACCCAGCAAAACTGAGTATAATCCTTTATGGGAAAAAATGGATATTCAATGAAATAGAGGACTTTCAAGTATTCTTGATGAAAAGACCAGAGCTGAATAGAAAATTTAACTTTCAAATACAAGACTCAAGAGAAGCATAAAAAGGTAAACCAGAAAGGGAAATCATAAGAGACTTAATAAGGTTAAACTGTTTACATTCCTACATGGGAAGATGATACTTGTAAATTATAAAAACTTTCTTATTATTAGAGTAGTTAGAAGGAGTACATAGACAGAAGGCACAGGTGTGAGTTGAATTTGAAGGAATGATATCTAAAAAAATAAAACTAAGGAGTGAGAAAGAGGAATGCACTGCAAGAAAGGGAAAGGGAGAGATAAAATGGGGTAAATCATCTCACATAAAAGAGACAAGAAAAAGCTTTTACAGTGGAGGGGAAGAATGGGGAGGTGGGGGAGAGTGAGTGAATTATATTTTCATCAGTATTGACTCAAAAAGGAAATAATATACACACTCAATTGGGTATGGAAATCTATGTTTCTCTACAGGAAAGTAGAAGAGGAAGGGGGTAAGAGAAGGGGTGGGAGGGTGATAGAAGGGAGGGCAGATTGGGGGAGATTGTAGCCAGAAGCAAAACACTTTTGAGGAAGGACAGGGTAAAAGGAGAGAGATAATAGAACAAATGGGGGAGGGGGGAATAGGATGGAGGGAAATACATTTAGCAATTATAACTGTGAAAAAAAAATTTGAAGCAAATTCCTTTGATAAAGGCCTCATTTCTCAAACATAGAGAACTGAGTCAAATTTATAAAAATAAGATATATTCCCCAATTGATAAATGATAAAAAAACATGAACAATTTTTAGATGAAGTAATCAAAGCTATCTATAACCATATGAAAAAAATACTCTAAGTCACTATTGATTGGAGAAATGCAAATTAAAATAATTCTGAGGAATTACCTTATACCTATTAGATTGGCTAATAGGACAGAAAAGGAAAACGACAAATGGTGGAGAGCATGTGGGAAAAATGAGACATTAATGCATTGTGAGTGGAGTTGTGAACAGATTCAACCATTCTGTAGAGCAATTTGGAACTATGCTCAAAGGGCTATAAAACCACATGTACCTTTTGACCTAGCAATACCACTACTAGGTATGTTTCCAAAAAGAGGTAAAAATAAAAAAGGAAAAGGACATATATATGTATAGTGCTGCTATATATATATATATATATATTTATAGCAGCACTTTTCTGGTGGCAAAGAATTGGAAATTGAGGGGATGCATATGTGATTGTGATGGAATACTGTTGTGCTATAAGAAATGATGAACAGGATGCTCTCAGAAAAACTTGAAAGACTTACATGAGTTGATGCAAAGTGAAATGTGCTGTGTACAAAATAACAGCAATATTGTAAGATGATCAGCTTCAAATGACTTAGCTATTCTCTGCAATACGGTGATCTTGCAAGGCAACTCTGAAGGACTTATGATGAAAAATGCTATTCATCCCCAGAGAAAGAACTGATGGTGTCTGAATACAGATTGAAGCATACTTTTAACACTTTCTTTATTTTTCTTGAGTGTTTTTTTGGTCTATGTTTTCTTTCACAACATGATTAATATTGAAATATATTTTGCATGACTACACATGTAAAACCTATATTGAATTGCTTGCCTTCCCAATGAGGGGGGTGGAGAGAGAGGAAGGAAAAAAATTTGGAACTCAAAATTTTAAAGATGAATATTAAAAATTATTTTATATGTAATTGAGGAGAAATAAAATACTAAGTAAAGAATCCCTTGTTTTAGGAAGCAAAAAAAAAAAAAGAGGTGGGTGGCTTGATTCATCTTCCTTCATCTTGACTTGTGTTTTATCATTCCATTAATCACAATTTTAAAGCCTTTGAAAGTCATCTCCATAATGCTGTTGCCATTGTGAAAACTATTTTCCTAGTTCTGTTTATTTAACTGTATCAGTTCATAAAGCTCTCCCTAGTTTCCTCTATATCTGTGCATTTCTTCATTTCTTGCATAACAATAATATTTCATTACATTAATATGCCATAATTTGTTTCAAATTAGGTGGGGACCACCTTAGTTTCCAGATGGGAGCTACTATAGTAACTTCATGAAAATTCATTTTGTCAGTAATAATAATAAAAATAACAACCATTTTATTAATATTCTCCTTTAATCACGGATGTGTTGGTAAATGTTTAACAACTGGCTTTATGGGAAAAATGCTCACAGGACACATTTTTAAGTTTAATCTATATTATTAACATATTCTTCATCATGTTCTTAAGTCAAGACAATTAAAAAACAATATATCAAGCCCTGATCTATAGCACATGCAGTGAAAAAAAGAAAATAGTACATATATATTAAACTCCCAGGATGAGTTTAATATTTATAATAATGAAGGATACTGCTCATATACACATGATCTCTGCTTTCTTTTAATTTATAGGATAAATCAGATGTTAGTAATTTAGAGAGAGTAAGAGATGTTATTAATTTGATATTTTGGGGGTGATCACCTCTTTTCAGATTAGTCAGGGAAGTCTTTCTGGAGGAAATGGGAATTCTGCTTATGATGCTGAATTGGAAGAAGGGATCATCTGAATTCATTTGCTGAGAATGAACTCTGATTTGGTCCCAGGGAATGGAGCTGGGATCCTTTCTCACTTCTATTTTAAAAGTAATGTGTATGAGGGCTAGAGTGACACTCCACCATCTCTCACCCATGTTAATTGCCAAGAGCATGTAGAGGCATGGAGAGAGACCCCCTTAAACCTCTTCATGTCTGAACAAGATTTTCAACAGAGGACACTTAACCTAGCATTTTCCCCTGGAGGCCATAACAAGCAAGTCAGAACTTGGTGGTGGTTGTTGTGGGGGTGGGAAGGAGGCTGTCCTTGCACTGCCCAAATAAATCCCTGTCTCCACTGCCCCAGATATAGAGGTATTCAATTCATCAAACATGTTATGGAACCCCAGAATGTTAGGGCCAAACTATGACCTTCCTTAAGCCATCTTTTGCCATCTCAGCTAGAGACAGAACACAAGGCAGGGTGGATAGTGAATCTAACCCAATGTGGCAATCCTCACGTTCACTTTCTGTCACATTATTTCATTTTTCTTCTCCTTCACTTCTATTCAATGTCCCACAATGTCTTTATTAGGCTAGTTCAAGGTTTCCTTACTCAAAAATGACCCCTTTCCAGATGGCAATATCGGCAAAGATCAAGAATGTCAGAATCACAGGAAGTTGGAACAGAAAGAGATCTGAGATATCAGATCCAACCTCCTCATTTTATCAATGAAGAAACCAAGGAAAGTTAGTCACTTGAGTACTGACAATGGGTAGTGGTGGTGGTGTGGTATAAAGAAATTTAAGATTATATGTCTGCCCTCTACAGAAGTAGAGCAATAATTTCTCTGTTACATAGAACCCATGGAAAGAGCATTGGACCTGGAGTCAGAAGATCTGACTTGGAGTGCTAGCTCTTTAATTCACTAGCTACATAACCTTGGGCAAGTCTGTGCTTTAACTATCTCCTATAAAATGAAAGGGTTGGATGAGAAGTTCTTGGAGTTCTCTTCTTGTTCCAACATTCCATGATTCTTCAAACTTGACATCTCTAGTTTTTGCTGATATTTCTCTCTGGAAAGAGGGAATACTTTAGTGGGAAAAACCTTGAATTAGCCCCTCAAAAACATTGAAAAGGCATGATTGGAGGTGTGGGTGAAGGGGAGGGGAAGGAATGAAAAAATGTGAGAGTGGGTGAACCTAAGAATGAGCACACTAGGTTAGATTCATCATCTGTCTGGCCTTGTACTTTGTCTCTAGCTGGGATAACAAAAGATAATTTCAAGCAGGTTATAGTTTTGATTCCATGATGCCAAACCCAGCACATTAGTGAATGTGCCCCGACCATTTCCAGTTTCTCTCCATAACTTGTGACATTTCTGTCATCCCAGAGTTTCACTAAAACCTTCTTGATCCTATTTATAGTTTTAACCTGAACCATCTCTTGGGGTAATGAGTTCTATAGGTTTGTTAATGTGACTATATAGAACTGTAATTCTAGTGAGAGAGAGCTTTTGGGGAAGGTAGCATGGCATAGTGGGGATAGCTAGCTAGCTAATGGATTAAATAAGTGCTTACTATGTGCAAAGCACTAGGCTCAGCACCTAGGCTTTAAATACAGGCATCCAAAGAATCTCTGCCCATAAGAAGCTTACATTCTAAAGGGGGAAGACAGCACAAAAAGGGGAACTAGGAGGGGCTGCCAGCGGGATATACTAGTGGCATCATATTGTAAAGCTAGCTGGGAAGTGATATGGAGGTCTGATTCCAGGTAAGATAAGGTGGAAACTCATTTATCAGAGCTGGGGGATTCAGGAGCCAAGTCCAAGGTTGCAATGGTTGGAGATAAGGATCATGACTTGAGTTTGACAACACGGTGAGGAGATGGTTGGGAAGTGGCATGGAGGCTTGGTTCCTGGTGAGATAAGGTGAAAGTTCACCTATCAGAGTTGGGGGACCTCAGAGTAGAGTTCAAAGTACGCTGAACATTGAGTCAGGAAGACCAAAGTTCAAATCCTGACTCAGACACATTAGCTGTATGACTCTTGGTAAACTATTTAACCTCATTGGGTTTCAGTTTCCTGATCTGTAAAATGAGGAGATAGGACTTCTCTCTAAGTTCTCTGAGGTATCTTCCCGCTCTAAATCAATGTCACTGATGTAAAGGTGAGGGAAATAAGTTCAAAGGACTATATGAAATTTGATGAGGGATGTTCATTGTTACCCGGAGACAGAGAGTGGTGGTGGAGTTAGTTAATGTTTTGTGGAAGAGATGGCAGATGGAGATGCGATGGGAGACCATTCCAAGCATGGAGGAGGGGAGATGACAGAGAAGCACAAGAGCAGAGAACAGGAAGCAGTTCAGCCTAACTAGCCTATGGCAATTCCCACCTCCCATCTCTATGCTGCTGTACAGGCTGTCCCACATGCCTGTAATGTACTCCCTTCTCACCTCTGCCTCTGAGAATCCTCAGATTCCATCAAGGTCCAACTTTTCTCTTTGATACTCTCTTCTCTCTAGGTTTTCACATTACTGCTCTCTTGTGATTCTCCTCCTACCTAGCTGACCACTCCTTCTTAGGCTCTGACAGATAGTCATTTGAGTCATGTTTGCTAACCAGCTTTGGACTAAGCTGGTACTATCTTTACTAATGTATCCTAGGATCAGATCAAGGATGTGTTCAAGGATCATTTGTTCATGACATTCCCTAACCTGGAACCACCTCCCCCTCCTTGCCATGTATTTAAGTCTTACCCATCCTTCAAAGCTCAGCCCAAATCTCACTCCCCCTATGAAGCTTCTCCTTGTTCTAGCAGACAATGGTCTCTCCTGGGCCCTCTTCTCTTCTCTCTCTATTTCACTTGGTGAGCTTATCAGCTCACATGGATTCAGTTTTCATCTCTGAGCTGATGATTCTCAAATCTACTTATCCAGTCCTCCTAATCCCTCCAGCTTCACAGTTCTATCTGCCTCTTGGATGTCTTGAATTAGACATCCCTCAGATATCTTAAACTCAACATGTCCAAAACTGAACTCACTATCCTTTCTTCACAAATTGTCCCTTCTTCCTAGCTTCCCTATTACTTGGGAAGTACTCTCCCAGTCTTCCAGGCTTGCATCCTGGGTGTCAGCTTTGATTCTCCACTCTCTCTCATGATCTTACCTTCACAACACCTCTTGCATAGGTGCGCTTTTCTCATCTGATATTGTCACGACTCTAGTTCAGGCCCTTATCACCTCATGCCTAGACTATTGCAATAGCTGCTGGTGGGTCTGCCTGCCACAAGTCTCTTCCAACTCTAGTCTATCCTTCATTTATCTACCAAAGTGATTTTCTTTTCTTTTTTTTTTTTTTAAAGTGAGGCAATCGGGGTTAAGTGACTTGCCCAAGGTCACACAGCTAGTACGTGTCAAGTGTTTGGTCTGAGGCTGGATTTGAACACAGGTCTTCCTGACTTCAGGGCCAGTGCTCTATCCACTGCGCCACCTAGCTGCCCCCCAAAGTGATTTTCTTAAAATCCAAGTCTGACTATGTCACCTGCTTTCTCAATAAATTCCAGTGGCTCCCTATCACCTCCAGGATCAAATATAAAATCCTCTAGCCTTCAAAGCTTTTCATAACCTGCTCCATCTCCCCATCCCCATCCTTTCCTGTCTTCTTATGCCTTACACCCTACTATGTACTCTGTGATCCAGTGACACTGGCCTCATTGCTAGAACAAGACACTCCATCTTTGGGCTCTGGATATTTTCTTTTTCTGTCCCCCATGCCTGGAATGCTCTCCCTTCTCTTCTCCATCTTCTAGCTTCCCTGGCTTCCTTCAAATCCCAGCTAAAATATCACCTTCTACAGGAAATCTTTCCCAATCCTCCTTCATCCTACTGCCTTCCTTCCATTGATTATTCCCTATTTATCCTGTATATAGCTTGTTTATACACAGTTGATTACATGTTGTCTTCCCATTAGATCGAGCTCTTCAAGAGCACAGACTGTCTTTTACCTTTCTTTGTATCCCCAATGCTTAGCACAATGTCAAGCACATAGTAGAAACTTAATAAATGTTAAACTGACAAACTGAAGCAAGAACAGACTTGTCTACCAGGAGAATATGCAAAAATTGAGGGTCCAAAGATTACAATAAGAGTAAAGAACAGCTATAGAGGAGTAAGGGAGTAGGAGCGATAGAAGAACAGGAAATTATGGTCAGAGAAGAGAATTGAATGAATAAATGGGTTTAAATCTCATTCCTTTCTGACCTTGGTATTTCTAGACTACATGAAATGAGCGCATAAATGTAAGATATGTGGAGAGATGAGAATTCCAGGTCATCAACTTTTTATTGATATCAGTGAAAATGGCACATATTTAACTAGAATCACCTTGTTTTCCTATCACACTAGTTGCCCCCATTACCAGCTACAATCCTTCATGCAGGATTCTTGGTGTTAGTATTTGGGAGTCATGCCTCAAGTTACTTTTGAGTCTAGTGAACAGGAATTGGTAATCAGTTGACAGCCCCAGCTTACTGTATGATATTGGCTGAGTTGGTTCATCTCTGTTGTGTACTGGAATAGTGAATAGTGTGCTGGTTCTGGAGTCAGGAATGACTGGCTTCAAATCTGAAACTTACCATTTTTCTGGCCAAAGCTACTTTGAGCCCTAGTTTCCTCATCTATAAGGGAGGTTCATGATGTCTGTAGCACTTACGTCACAGGGTTGTTGTGAGGTTCAAATTAGATCATAAATGTGAAGCACTTTGCAAATTTTAAAGTGCTATATAAATGTCAGTTATTATATGGGTTTCTACTTCTTCATCTTCACAATGAATAGGTCAGATTAGATGATCTCTAAAGTCCCTCCCAGTTCTGACATTCTATGATTTTTAAGACATTTATAGGACACTTGCTCTTTTCAGAGCCTTGGGTTGGGGTAGTGGAGAGAAGGGAAGGAAGAAAGGAAAGAAACATGCAAAACAACCTTTTATTAAGAGCCTACTATGTGTCAGGCCCTGAGCTAAGTATTTTATAACTATCTCACTTGATCCTCACAAAACTTTGGGAGGTAGGTGCTATTATTATCTTCATTTTATAGTTGAGGAAACTGAGGCAGACAGTGGTTAAGTGATTTGCCTATGGTCACACAGCTAGTAAGTATCTGAGGCTGGATTTGAACTCAGGTCTTCTTGACTTTAGCGATCCAAGAGTCACCTAACTGTGGGGAGGGTTTAGGTAGAAAAGGAGGCTTCTTATGAGACTCTTAGAAGACTTGTTCTCCTTAGACAGCTTATGATCTAGTTAGGGGAAGCTAGGCCTATACATGTTTTCTACCCTACTCTGAATCGAGAATATGCGTGCCTAGTAACAGCCAGCATGCGCTTCAGGAGAGCTCAACACTAGTATTCCAACTATAGAGAGACATATACAGACTAGAACTAGTAACATGAGTATGAACATCCTGTGAGCAGCGATTTAAAAAAAATTTTTTTTGCTTTTGTTTGCGCAATTAGGTACACCACTTCCTTGTTTCTCTTAAAGGACCAAGCTCCACCAGTGAAGCCCTGGAGCTGATGTTGCAACATCCCAGGGATTCTAAAGTAGGACCTGCTGATGGAACCCTCCCCTAGCTCTCTTTTGTGGCACTTATTACACTATCTCATGTGATAAGGATTTGACCATGCTTTATCTCCCTGACTAGATCAGAAGCTCCTAGAAGGCAAGGATCACATTTTGTTCATTCTTTCTCATATCCCCCAGCACTTTGCAATAGATGCCATCCATGCCTTCAAACTGAGGCTCAGGGACCATAAATGATTTACCTAATCTCATTCAACAAGTGAATGGGTTAGGAACATGATACTACCCTTCACACATTCTCCATTCCAGTCCAACTACCCTATGATTGTTCCCCTCAACTCAGTACCCCATCTCCTGACTCCATGCCGATGATGCACCCCTTCCTCACCACTGCTTTTGAGAATTCTCACACACTTTCAAAGCTCAACCCAAGTGCCATCCTCTACGAGAAGCCTTTTTTGACCCCGCCCTAGCTATTAGCATTTTTTCTCTTGTTAACTTATTCTTTATTTATCTATTTAAATGTTGCACCCACCTCATTAGAATGCAAGATCTGTTTTAAAATTTCATCTTTGTATCTCTAGGACCCAGCATAATGCCTTGTACATAGTAGGCACTTAATGAATGCTTGCTGAAATGACGTTTGTGGAAAGGAATTCAGGGGCCTACCATCCCAGCTCCCTTGTCTCTCTCCGCTTGGCAGCATCCTATTCCATCTGGAGCTCTGTTCCGTGGACAGCTGATTAAGAAAGGGCAGGAAGCGCAGCCCAGTTTCCAAAAGCAGAAGGTAGATTCAGAGAGAACTGCTGTGGGGAAAGGGTTAAATATTTCTGGCTCCGATGGCCTTGGTGCTGCTGTCTGC
Source organism: Vombatus ursinus (assembly GCF_900497805.2). NCBI lineage: Eukaryota > Metazoa > Chordata > Mammalia > Diprotodontia > Vombatidae > Vombatus > Vombatus ursinus. The sequence goes on along the minus strand of NW_020954571.1, from coordinate 10,494,854 downwards.
TGCAGTTCCCCCTTTCCGGGGCTGCTGTGCTTCGAGGTTTGCTTGGAATGTGTGCAATGCGGAGAGAGGCTGTGGGTGGTAGGGCTGGCCAGTAGGCCGGGGAACAACTTCTGCTGATACTCTGTGTTGAGCAATCCACTGAGTAGGATGTGAAATTGGTCCCTGTTCCTGTAACTCGGTGCCTCTCCTCTTCTGTTTCTCACTCTGGCAGTTTCCTTAAGCACCCACAGCCCTGGTTGCAGCCAAACAAGGGAACAGACATGCTTGGGCTGCAGAATCTGATCTATGCTTTATATAGGCTTGTAGAGGGCTAGAGTGGGGTTGTATACAAAGAGGGAGAGAGAACTACAGGCAGAGACAGAGTAGAGAGACACATACAGAGGGAGGGGGAGATAAATATGGGAAAAAAGAGAGAGACAGAGACAGAGAAGGAGAGAGAGAGAGGGAAAAAGAGAGAGAAAAGGAGAGAGGGAGAGAAAGAATGAGAAAGAGAGAAAGACAAATGTGGGGGGAGGGAGAGAAAGAGACAAAGGGAGAAAGGGAAGGAAGGAGAGCAAATGAAAGGGAGACGGAGGTGAGAGACAGATATAGAGAGACAATCAGATGAAAGACAGACAGATACATAGAGGGAGAGATCATGAAAAAGGAAGGAGAAATGCAGAGAGTGAGAGACAAATGTGAGAGAAATAGAAGAGAGGAGAGAGACAACCACACAGAAGGAAAGAGTAAAAGAGAGAGACACTGAGAGGGACAAAGAAAAAAGAAAGGCACATAGAAGGAGAGGATTAAACAAAG